>NC_091137.1:35208324-35548741 GCF_041381155.1 Argopecten irradians
AGAAGAGTGTCAAACATAATATAAAAGCATAATTATGATGTGATCATTTGAATTCTTTTAATTTTTGAGTTATTGATATCAAAGAAAGAATAAAAAACATGGATACATAGACATTAGAATGTTATATATACAAGAAACCATTAATGTTTACTTTATCATAACACACCTACCAGGCTAACAGCTTGATGTTTGCATTGATTATATATAGATAATTAGGAAAGTATGTTTAATTACAAAATATTTCTATCATATAGTGTCATAATTAGATTAACATCAATATAATTTTTTACATTTTTTTTCTATAAATCATGAAATCAATTTATCAAATTTTTAGTAAAATCCCAATAATCCAGTAAATTATTACATTGTGTCTTATTTTGAACTACATGTATATTTGAAGAAAAAAAACTGATATAAGAAAAATATTTATATTTTCTTTTACTATATTTTTGAATTTAATTTTTTTGAAAAATGAAGGGGCTTTTGTCCTCTTTTCCTTTCGTATGGAAGGGCTTTTGTCCAAGGGGCTTTTGTCCTAGGGGCTTATGTCCTAAGGGGCTTTTGTCCGGGGGGGCTTTTGTCCGTACCCCATTATATATATATATATAATTATTATATATTATACATGTATTTGAAAAAATTGAAACCAAAATTAAAACTGATAAAAGCCAAGTAAACTACCGGTAGCTGTTTGCATGCAATTTCATATGTATTAATCATATACATGATTTATTAAATTTGAACATACAATGTTTCTGGGAATTATTCAATTCAATTGATCAATTGGAACATATGATGTTGATATTTCAAATATGACTTCATGATCAGGAAATATGTCATAGCGTTTCAAATTGAGTATTAGGTATATCATTCACAAATTTAAAGATTTAAGTATTCCAAATAGATCGAGAGTTATAATTACCCCACTACCTCAGTAATGTAAACATTTGTTTATTTTTTCAGTCACTGCTGATATGATCAGGATCTCTGACTAGACCTAACTTTTAAGAAGCCATAAGTTGACTCCATTGTGTGGCTGTGTATATATAAGGAAGATTGATTGACAAGCGGCCACAGGTGGAAATTGACAGCTGGTTGTAGACATAATACAAGCCATACCTGTCGAATCGCTCAGACAACAGGAAGTGACGGTCACACATCACTGCTCAGCCTATCTATTGTTGGTGGGTTTTTTTTAACTACAAAGTTTGAATTTGTAAGTAAATTTGTGTTACACTTCTAACATATATACACACCATATATACATGTAGCGCTTGTCCAATTTTATTTAGGCTATACTAACAAAGTTCCATGCATGTATATGGAAATTAACACAGTTTGCATATTTGGTATACAGTCTGTAGATTGGTTGGTATTTGTTTTATTATAGTTTAACATCCTAATTAACAGCTAATGAGCCAGGGTCATGTTATAAGGACGTGCTAGGTTCGTTAGTGGAAGAAAGCCGGAGTACACAAAGAAAAAAATAACTGACCAGCCATCATGCAATACCTGCAACTGGCCTACATGCATGGGATTCAAACTTGCAACCCATAGGTGGAGGGCTTAGGGTAATATGTTAGGACATCTTCACCATTTGGCCACTGTGGCCCCTATATATGTATAGGATGCAATTGTAAAATGTAGGACAAAAGCTAAGGGGCAATGGTGGCCAAGTGGTAAGATGTCCCGACATATTACCACAAACCCTCCACCTCCGGGTTGCGAGCTCAAATCTCATTTTGGGGAGTTGCCAGGTATGACCATTGGTTGATGATTTTTCTCCAGCTACTCCAGCTTTCCTACATCACCCTGGCTTAAATAGGCTGTTTAAAGTAATAAAAACAAAGCAACTAAACGACAAACAAAAAAAAACAAAAAAAAACAGAGATCACCATTTCAATATGTAAATGAAAATTAAATTTGTCCCCTCCCCCACCAATTCCAGATTTCATCTGATAACATTTCATTATTTTTTCAGATAAAAAATGTAGTATGAAATAAAGTAATAAATTATACATTAAGAATATCCTTGCATTGGCATTGAGGTTTTGAAGCCTGAAGTGTTTCCCTGTGGGGAACCTGAATGGATATACATCGGTGTACATGTGTTGATAACCGGTTTATGTGAATTATTGATCTATTCTCACCTACACAACAGTTTCACTTCTACCTAAGTAAGATCCGCTATATATGTTGACCAAGGCTCTACGCATTGTGATGGATCTCCTGTTTTATACAGATATGTACAACCTACAGGTATTAAGTATATACAGACACCGCCTGACGACATTGCTATTCATTTTTACACCTTTAGTTTCATTTTTCAGCAGTTTACTGTTTTAGTAGTGAAATTGGTTTGGTTTGATTAATTTAATTAACACCCTATTAACAGCAAGTGTAATTTAAGGACTAATATGTACTGTGCCAGGTTTTATGGATGGATGATTTCTAGGGAAGTCGAAGTACCCGGAGAACAAACACTGACCATGCCAAACAGTCAGTCATGGTAAATGACGTCCCACATGGGATTCAGACTCGTGACCCAGCCAGAGACTGAGAGTTTACAATTGTGGTAATATGTTGGGATATGTTAACTACTTGGTCACCATTGCCCAACATAGAAGTCAGATAGTCAACGATATTTATTTTTCTTGATTAAGATACACTTTGTCTGTGCATGGTTGTCAGTTGCAATATAAAAGAATTAATCCAAAGTTAATTAAGAGGGTTTAATTTTTTTCCATGCTTAAAGTGAACATCTCTGAACATATCTATAATTGTTAATATTTAATGATTAATTTTATCTATACATACATATGAATCAGTTTGATGTATTAATGTTAAAATGTTATATTAATTGTCTTATATTGCGGAAAAAAAATTCCTTCCTATTAAGTTTGATAATAGTTAACAGTTTCGTAAAGTCATTATCATATTTTACAATAATTGTAACAAAGGGGGTGGAGAGACGCTTATTCGTGACCGAAAATGTATGGTAAGATGTAGAAGAAAAAAGTCAGCCATATTTCAAATCTTTTTGTACTCATGTAAAAGACTCGCAAGGCAAGTTCATGTAATATATGGGATATATTGCTGATGTTAGAGGCATCATTTGTTGTAAAACAGGGTTATTTTCATGGGACGGGGGCAATTAATGAATTATACAACTTAACTCTTCTCTAGAAAAGGGGAGGGGCGCTTTTAGGGAGAGAGAGACGCTAATTATGACGAATACGGTAATGGTATCTAGAAATTTTAGCTCTCAAGATGTGGAGATATTGATATCAATATGACAAAATTTGATGTTTAGAGGTGTAAGAGCTAGACCAGTGTATTTGTATATTAATGTTTAAGAGCATCTAATCATGGTCATGTGCTCAAATCACTCTTTGTTGGGGTAAAAAAAGTCATATATTTTTTACTTAAACAGTATTTGACAAACTTTTCGCATATTTTTTGAATGTTAATTAATTATGTGACTGTTATCAAATGTTTAAAATTAATTTATGTATAAGTCATCAAAACACCTGTTATAATTACTGTATTGATCACCATCACAGAATTTGTGTTAATAGTTTGTATGTTCATTCTAGCATTTATAGACACGTATGTTACTGGCAGAATGAATATATATATATAATTTCCAAGATGCTGCGCATGCCATTTTTACAAATGAGTATATTAATATCAAATTAGACATTTAGTGCTTATGAAATGCGAAAAGAATTTTTTTCTGCATTAAAAGCTGCACACCTTTATTTGGGCTTACAACTATATACTTTGCCACTGAATATATATAATGGAGACTTAAATATTCTGTCTGGTTATAAAGATGTTTTATTTATACAGCAATTTAATATCTGATCTAGGCCAAATACACAAGACAGCAGATGTGTATAGCATTGGTATGAAGATATTGGTTCCAAGCCTGGTATGTAACAGATAGAAGTCTTAGCACTGCCATAGTATCCCTCTGTGATAATAAGCTGAAAGTTTCAAAGTTGATGAGCTTCACTTTGAGTCCTTTTCTGAAACTAGCATTAGATTGGACAGCCAGCATGTAAAAAAGTTTGGTGAATGTACACCCCCTATAGCTGTTTATTGGATATACATCTTCTGAAACAGACTATAACTGGTTGCTGATGCTGGAAGCTTCAGCACCAGCGCTAAGTGCCTGAAGGATATGTATGAATGTTTATTGGAAAATTACCTCTCACCAGCTTCTAGCTAATATCAATATCTACAGTAGTGGTATATACTCTTAGATATATATTCTTAACTGTTCATTACATAGAATTAGTGAAATAATTGGATGTATCTAGCAGAAGATAGGGATAGTCTCATTTGTGATGATATGTAAGTCTGAAGCCTTATACATAGGGAGAGATTCCTGTGGATTTCGCCTGTGAAAGGCTAGCTTTGATCCTCGGGCTAGACTTACCTGTACATGTATATACACCTATATAATCATCTACTCAATCTTGCCGAGTGTTACATGGACTCTAAGGTGGATTTGACATTTGATTTTCCTGTTAGATGATTTTAGTTTAGTAAATATTGATGACGACAATTCTGCGAGGAGGAATATTACCTGTGGATTTAATTTGATGGAGGTTTATGGCAGATGACCATTTCAATGCTGACAATCGAGGTGTCTGGAATATTGATCACTTTGAGTGCTTTGAAATTATACAGTCTGTATAACATATATACATGGATTTATGGACTCTCTGTGGAATGGTTTAAACTGAGCTGTTTATGGATGGTTTATTGGTGATCATGTTTACAATTAATTACTTCTGTTATACATAAATGGGTATCAGGTAAAAAGTACTGGTTTATCTCAGAGGTATATATACTGATGGAGATCTGGCGATATAGCCATTCAACTATTCACAGATCAATATACAGAAAGGGTGCTTCAGAGTCAGACTTGTGAGATAATATATAAACAATTGATTTCTGATTTCCTAATGACTCAGAACATTTCTGGCAGGTGTGCATGCTGTCTATAATTGTCAAGTTTAATACAGTTGTTTCTCTGAATTATTTAGATTTCGGTAAATACCACCACAAGTATATGTATTTGGCTTGACTTCAAACATACATTCCCATGACATTTGACTTTTGGAGAAACTATTTAATAGTGATGTCTTCATCATTCCCCGCTGAGTTACATCATCGTTGATAAATTGTGACGTACAAGGTGTATATGGATGTAATATCAGACAGTATCATGATGGGAAGATGGACAGTAACGAACCACAGGTATCATATCATAACATTATCCTTATGGATATACATCTGGTCTTAATTAAATTTCAGGTGGATAAGTAATCATATTACCTTTGATTAGTTTACCTGTAACTCATTTACCTGTAATTAGATTTACCTTAGATTAATTAATATGTGGCTATGTGCTGAGTCTATTTATAACTGATACTACTATACCCGGTATAAGTACGTAGATATAGTTTACTAACATACTTATTAGATGTAGTTGAATATAACTGTCATTGGTGTATATGTACGTACTACATTTAGTTTATAGTGTATGCAATTGTTGGAAGACTTAATGTTCAACAAAACTATTTCACTTATTTTAACTGCTATGAAGTATTGATATTGTATTTGGTGTATATTTGTATATAGACAGATATATATATGCATGGAAGGCTTGGAATGTTAATAGGAATTATACGCCTACAACTATATTTACAGAGAACTAAAAATATCTTGAGGATTACTCTTACGTAGCTTTTTGCCAATTGTTACCTTTACTTTTCACAAAGGGGCAGGGGTACTACTTTTAATCATCCTATTTCCTGTATTTGAATGTTGGGAAAGGGGTTAGGGAATTTAAGGGACAGTATGAGACCTTGGTTTTTAGTTGGAAACTCAGGTACTGGAGGCTAGCAGCTTCCAAGTACTGACCATGTTATAAGTAGATGTTTTTTTCTCTGGGTACTCCTCCAGCTTTCCTCTACCTGCCAAATGGTGCACATCTATAAATGACCATGGCTGTTAATTGGATGTAAAAACAAAAAGAATATCAAACAAATTAACACATAGAAGGAGTCAAAAGAAAGTTGAAGAAGAATTAAAGTGACTTTTAACTTATTTTTTTTTTAAACAATGTAAAATGAACACATGTACATTATAAAAACTGAATGTATCACTATTCATATTTAAAGATTTTACTTTTCACCGTTAAGTTAAAAAAACCCATTCCCATATAGTTTCATTTCTGCACCCTATTGTTAAAACAGTTTCAGACGAAGATATATGTCCTTTGATGATTTATATTTGGACATGCGTTACGACTCTATTGTCTTCCATTAGGCATTGTATCAGGGAACAGTAGAATATAGCTAGCAATAAACCTATTATCTTTTAAAAGGAATACCCCAAGAGAACGTTGAATTTTTTATAATTCCCCAAAGGTATGTGTGTAAGACAATATATCATGTACATATAATGCTAACCGATCAATATGTTATCGTCCAGAAGTTAAATAGACTGTACTTAGTAGTGATGTTACAATGCATTGATCGACAAAATCAAATTTGCTTGAGTAAGCATTTTGAGTAGTGCAATATGGTTTTCATATGATTTTGCCTGTGAGTTTCATATGAAGATTTTTTTTATAATGATAGTTAAGGGGAGATAATTTACTGCCATTTGTGCAATGTAAGCCCTAATTAACTAAGGGGGAATAATAATTGATTGTTGAATTTAAGTCCTGAAAAAAAAACAAGTTAAGGGGAGATAATTTGATACCAATTGATACTTGAATTTATTAAGTACTGATTAAATACAAGTTAAGGGGAGGTAATTTGCTGCCATTAGTGCAATTTAAGTCCTGATTAGTTACGGGGAAATACTTATTGATTGTTGAATTTAAGTCCTGATGAAAAAAACAAATTAAGGGGAGACAATTAAGTATCCAATAGTGCAATTTAAACTTTCCAATTTACAAGCTTCTTAAAATGTGAGCTTTTGTGTTTATTATGATAATGAGTTACAATTCAATATTAATTAAGGCTGTAATCATTATTTTCTTTTGTTCTGCACTATTGTCCATGTTGTACAGGGAATGGGCCAATATATAGTTGCCTTTGATCCAGGCCTAAAAAATTTTTAACAAAAATACCATTATATATACATTCAATATTTCACTTATACTGATATTCCTCAAGAATGTTTGATATGTAACACATTGCACCTTATGATCCATTTAGATAAGAATAGATCTGGAAATTTTCATAAAACTGATAAATACACCACTTGTATATTGTATAATGTTGGTTCTGATTGTTAAGTAACCATTGGGAGTTGGCATGCCTGATACATTTAAATGGTAGTACAAAAATAACTTATCTCTATGGCCACTTTCTAGTTATTTTCGTACATTATACATTACAGTTACACCTAATCACAACCACCCACACATCTTACTGTTTTAAGGGTTTATATATATGTAGATATATCAGCATACACACTCAATGATCTTTTATAATGTCAAATGACTTTTGCATGTAGTAATAGATGTAAAAATCTTTATGCTTCATTCAAGAATTTGCAGCTACATGTATACACATAAGACTTTCTCATCTGCAGCTAGAGTTCTATACTAGATTATCTCCCCCTATATAGCTACTAAGTTTTGAGACATATGTAGTAGAGACAAAAATAATCAAAGTACTGAAAGTACTGCTGCGGTAAAACTTCTGGATGATAGGAGTTGATTCGAGTGTTAAAGATTGATAAGTCAATGGTTATATTATCAGTATAACTGCAAATTGGAAAACGATCCAAAGAAAACAGGACTTAAACTAAGGCTGAAAAACTAATACAAATAATTGTTTTTTATTTGGTCGTAATAATTTATCACATTGATTTATTTTCTCACATTTTGTACAGGTCCAGTTATTCTAAATACACATAATGCATTTCAGTGCAGAACCTTCAATCAAAGAGGAAGTATTTATGTTGTCAAGTTTATATAAAGAAAAGTTTCAGCATTATGGTGACTTGTAATCTCAAATTAAATTGATTTTTTTTTTGTTAAAAACTAAACAGGCATTCTTCAGATATCAAGAAAAATCTTACTGGTTATATTATATAAAATCTCATATAATGTTTAAGCGATACCGTATACGTATTTGACCTTTAATGACTAATATGAATGACATCAAGGATTTCCTTTTTAACAAAAATGTATCTAGCAAGTTTAAGAACACCATACTATCTATAAGTACAAAATTTAATGGTTGTCAGACCGTGTAACATATATAACTAACGTATATTGTCATAAAGGATGACTTTCATGCTTCATAACTTCACGAATACTACTTTGGCAACATATCAGGGAGAAAGAGGGGAAAGAGAGGGAAAGAGAGGAAAAAAAATCTCTGTCAGCTATCAGCTGTTTACCGGTATATGCTTTATCAAGTTTCAAGTACATGAATGTATATATATTAACTAAAGAACTAAATAACCTGAGTTAATTAACTAAACGACATGTAAATGGCACGAAGGATGTTTTTTGTCAAAACATGTTAATATTTTTTCTCTATGTCTATCAAGTTTGTAGTACATTACAACATATATTCTAACAAACGGTAACGGCACGAGTTACCTAAATGACAGATATTGTCATCAGTGTCCTTTTCTAACTACAATTTGTAAATATCTTCTTATTAAACATTATGGAAAGTTGTTCAGCAAAATTTGGAGCAAGGATAGGTCCAAAATTCGGATCGCAAATTCACTCAGAAATTTTACTTTGACATGATAATTTACTTTGAAATTTGACTATTGGTTCCAAAACTGTTTTCATAAGGCTTGAACATGATAATTTACTTTGAAATATGAATATTGGTAGAAAAACTGTTCTTATAAGGCTTGGTTCAAGAAAAACATAATTGTAGTATATGAATTAATGAAGGATAGTGACACGCTTACTTTTTACTGTTTTGATGAATTGATACAAATCTATCAGATTAGTACTAATTTTGTGGAATATCACGGTTTTAGTATCTGCTATCAGAGAATACCTGAATTAGGCTGACTCTGAAATATGTCAAATTTGTTTCCTACTTACATTAAATATTTCATATTGATCTGTACAATGTAATGAAAAAATAACATACTCCTACCGGGAGGAGAAGATGGGAAGACTTAATTAGTTCAGTCGAATCATTTGAAATGGGTTGATATTTCTAAAATTTCCTTTACAGTAACGAAAATTATAAGCTTCAGTGGTTTCAATATATATTATAGCAGATTCACTCAGCAATTTTACTTTGACATGATAATCTACTCTGAAAAAACATTGTGTTACAAATTATATAAGTACATTTGCCTAGTACAGAATAGTACGTACATGTATTACAATTTCATTTATATTTTAAACACCTCCGAATTTTTTCATTTAATTTGCATAAACAACCAAACGATACGATTTCGTTATAAAATGACACTTAATCCTCTAAAACAATAAAACAGCCAACTCTAGATCACTGCTTATTGTTTTGATATAATTTCCAAAAGAATTTATGATTTGTCCTTCCTTATATGTACATATTTTCTACTTGTCAAATTTTTGAAATTGATATCTATATATTATGTTTCTCTATACAATGTATTTGTCAAAGAGAACTAATAAAGAAACTTGATGTGGTCATGATCAATGTATCACACCTTCACGCTTGGCTGCACACTGCTACAGATACGAAGAGATGTATATATGGGGTGGTTATCTATCCTTTAATCTTTGAAATATTTTTCTCGAAAACCCAGCTCCCTACCGCTCCGAACCGCTGTAAATGAAAATGTGTATGAGCAAGGGACGTCAGAAACATTATATAACATGTGTTGAGAATATGTATAACAGTATTTACATTAAAACCTATCTATTAAAACCACCCAGTGGTCCGAGTAAAAGTGGTCTTAATAGCGAGGTGGTCTTAATTCTGAGGTGGACCAGGTTTCTTCTATGATCATGACGATCAAGAACAGAAACTCTGTATCCTAGCTGACCGGTACATAATATATGTACTGTATTTTTGTTTCAAAATTGAAATTTTATGAAAAATGCATATATACATGTATATATAAATGTATATGATATATATATATTTATTTTATTTTTTTGTTCAATTTTTTGCATTTAACACATTTACAAATACATGGGACATCAACATAAACTTGACATGACATATACATTACATTTATATAAAAAAACATAAGAAACATAACATAGCATGCTGAGTATGTACATGTACGTGTGGGGAAAAAACCAGTTTGATATATTTTGGTTAAGATAAATTTGCAAATTACTATATTTGATCAATTAGTTTTGTCGGCCATTAGAATCTTAATCATATCATATTTTAATGCATGCATATCTAATCAAAACCAATAATTTACAAATATTTTTTAAAGATTGATAAATTAGGGACATATAATGACTATACCATTTATTTCTAGAGCATAGACATATTTTTTTCATTAAATTAAGTTAATGGTGTGTGCTTACTTAAATCTTAAACTGAATTTCACTGAAGTAATTGTTGACAATCTAAATGAAAATACTTTTTCTAGACATTACTTTCTATTATGTTTTAATTATAATTCAAATACATATCGTTAGTTTAATCAGAGATTTAGATAGTTATTAAATTATCTATGTCTCTGGTTTAATTATCACATAGTATCACCTGAGGTAAATGAGAATCTATGTGTTTTAAAATTGGTATTGATCTGTGTAAATTATTATTAATATTTACGTAAATCGATTTTAATTACCCCGCCATGTGCAATGATTGGTCAAATAATAACTTACGATCACAATCGGTAAAGTGTTTGAAAGACTACTGTGCAATAGTCAAGCGTACTTTTAACTAATGCAAAACACCGATTGTTTACCGTAACAAAATAGATGACACATCTATTGAAATGAGATGATTGACGTACGGTACTTCATAAATATCTGAAATAAGATCAATATATCTCATACATTAAAGAATTTTAATTCCATTGGCGTTACACGTATGAGAAAGAACTGCCTAAATCGTTCGATCTCGCCACCAGAGCTATCGAAAGAACGTTGCATTACTTGTGGTTTCGATCACGTCAACTGCCAGTCACAAGTATGCAAATGATGGCGATTAACACTCTCCTAGTACAGGTAGATAATCTGATAATTAGGTCGACGGAAACAAAAGACTGACTGATGTACCTGCGGGAAGTTGTTCACGGGTTGCTGCGTGCGGGAAGGTGAGGCACAGCGAGGTGTGAAGTCACATGTGCCTGTGGTCATAATCAAATGGTCAATTAGTGTTAATTTAGTGGTCGTTGGGACTATTAAAATTGGTCTTAAAACGGAATAGCGGTGTGATTGTATTCCTGAAGAGAAAAAAAATCGGAACTGAAAATAAGTGGCCGTAATAGTGGGATGTTCGTAATTTAGTGTATATGCTATACATGTCTATGTTTGGAATAAACTTTTGGAAAATAAAAATAAAAAATAAATAAATAAATATAAAGACAAAATAAACAATATTTTCAAGCATGGTGAATTAACAACAAATAAAAATATGAAATAAAAAAGAAAATTAACCGGCCGACGATAAGGGTTGAACTCGGGCCGTCAGCTTAGAAAGCTCAGGACTTACCACGACACCACTTATAACTGTTGAGTACCCGGGAAATATTATTAAGCTACTAATGAAATGCAGTTCACTATATTTTCTTATTTTCTTCGCAATCCACTTAAAATGATATTGATGCTGCTGAATAAGTTTACAGAATGATTCTAAACTAGTTTTATATTGTATCTGGGTGCAAATTACAACTACATATACCACAAATGTGTGGTTATTCAGTTTATTCTTCACGACACCAGCCGGGGGGGTAAAAAGCTGGTTCCGGAATTGCGATACCAATACTGGTAAAACCAAGTTTTACCGGCATACACACTCAATGATCTTTTATAATGTCAAATGACTTTTGCATGTAGTAATAGATGTAAAAATCTTTATGCTTCATTCAAGAATTTGCAGCTACATGTATACACATAAGACTTTCTCATCTGCAGCTAGAGTTCTATACTAGATTATCTCCCCCTATATAGCTACTAAGTTTGAGACATATGTAGTAGAGACAAAAATAATCACTCCAAGCCAAATTTTAATGATTTTTTCAGTATTCTAGAGATCGGTGGTATTTAGATCTATGTACACTTGAATCTTAAAACATAGCTTTCATTTTGGTAACAGAGGCAGGAATTTTCAGAATGTTTTAGAATAAGTGGTACATGTACTTTTAACATGACTGTCTTATTGAAAACCATCTCAATCTTATCGTTTTGCCAGCAGCCATAACATTTTAACAAAACTATATGTATGCATGTGTAATGTCTTGTCTCCCAGTTTTGCTGCTAGGGATAGGTATAAAGTCACAGTTTGTAGTCATGAGATTATCCATAGCTTGCAATGTCCTTCCTATGTAGATCTGTGCTTTATATATATCATCAATGTGTCATTATATAGTTTCTGGTAATTCATTTCATGCCCACCTTTTTCAAATATTTGTGTGCTGAATCCTGTTTGATTCATTGATTACTGACTGCATGATGTTTAATTCTGAGAACTTTAAGCAATTAATTGTAAAAGGTAAATGATGGGTAGAAGGTATTGAAGGTTGTACATGTTCTACAAAAAAAAAATCCCCATTTTTCTTTACATGATTGTAGATCAAAATAACAGATTTGCATGCCCAAAGACATTTGAAAATAAGGTTGTGCATGCATTTGGCAAAATTGAAATGATCTTTAGATAATTAATCAATGCATGTGACCGAAATTGATTGGTCAAAAAATAAATTCAAGGTCATACCTAGCTTGGTACATTGAAAAACCTGTTTCAACATCATTTCAGTAATAAACTTGTAGACATAATATAACTTCTATGCACTTCTGATCTTTGATGTTTTGAATTTATCTAGGACTCAAGTATGTTCAATTATCCCTTTCACTTACATACCTAGTGAAATGATAAGTTACATGAATGTTTGAACATATGTTACCATATGAATCATTTACTGATGACATGGCGGTCAATATGACTGGGAGTTCAAATTCAGAGCTATTGTATGTATATATATATACCATGGTAGACACCATATATATACATTTATACTACTGTTATGTCATTTTTGGTGTATATATCTAGACTGTAGAAACTTCTGCTAAATTATTCAATAAACAATTGTAAATTTTTTCTCATTGTATATTATGTTGCATGCCCGTATACATTTGTAATTTCATTTACAGTCAAACCTGTCTATAACGACCACTGAAGGGGTCAGACAGAAAAACAGTTGTGTACATAAATTACCATTATATCCCTAGAAATAATTAGTTGCCCATAGATAATTAAGATATGTATAGCCCCTGGTACCAGATGTACTATAGACATATTGGTTTCTCATGTAGTTTTTACATGGATTAGCGCTTCAAAGTACATGTACAAAATGATATACATGTATATGTAAGTGAAAGATATGATTCTTTCCATTCAATATATGTGCATACATGCTTCAACTTGTTATAATGCCTATAGCTAGTATTGTAAGGTCATTGTCTGCTAGAACTGTAGTCCTTTATATATTTATCATGTAAACTTTTGAAATCTATTATCAGGCTATGTTCATCAGAAGATAGTATTTTTCCTCATAATACAGAGTTCAGTGGTAAGGAATGAATTATTAATAGACATATTGATGTTTTTGCAGATTTCCTACTGGACAAGATGGACCTCTGGGGAAATAGAGATCACCTGGTGTTAATTTGGCCAACTGGTTAAAGATGGACACGCTTGCTCCCCAGTCAGTATTAGATAGTAGATGTACTAGCCGTGAACCAGTCTCCTGGCGGGTCACTCAAGACCGTCTTACCAGAGCTGCAAGTCCTGGTCGTCTGACGAAAAGACCGTCAAATGAAGATCTAGAGGAAGTGTTATTGTCGAGAATTGGTCAACCATATCGTACAAGCTTCAGTGCCGTAACAACGCCAATCAAAACTAAGAGACATAGAAGCCGATCTGCTAGCCCTGGTGCTTCTAGTATGAAATCAGAGAAATCGTCGAAATCAAATAAAGGTACAAAACATGTGACTTACAATGCTAATGTGACAGTTAGACATTCAGATTCATTTGAAAATCAGGATTCCTTAGATAGTAGGGTAGATTTTACAAAAACTGACGAAGACTTTTCAGATAAAAAGTTTGTGTACTCAGACAATATGGCTGATTCTTCAGTTGCGCAAAAGGAAGAAGATAAAAACATGATGCAAAATAGGGATGTAGGAAATAAAGAGGACTATTCTTCTCAAATCCACGAGGTGACTCAAATGATTGTGAATGAGTATTCTAAAGACTCTACAAAACCTGAAAATGAAGTGAACAAAATCACTTCTTCTCCAAAGGTTTATCGTACAAAGCCACCTTTGCCAGGGAAGGGCAGTGGGCGTGGTACCCCAAATGGTAGGCCTCCTCCTCACCCCGCGGATGTTGGACCTCGCAATGTAGTGGCCTGGGAGTATGAACATGATCGTACAATAACCTATAGGAAGGCAATGTCCAACCATTACACAGACAATAAAAAATCTGCCAGAGAGCCAGCCAGGACCACTCAAGGGGACCGAGTTGATCGCCCTGCAAGGCCTAAGGTTGACCCTGCTGCAGATTCTGGACAAAGGGCAAACCAATCAGCTGACATTCAACCAAGAATGGAACGATCCAGCTCTATGCCGTTACAACCACAGGAGGAAACAACCAATCGCCTGACTCCCCCAAAGAAGACCGTCAGTAGCAGTATTGGAAATTTCTTCCGCCGACTGTCTCCAAGACTCGGTAGAAAAAGTAAAAAGGATCGTAGTAATGAATCTATGTCAACTCTATCTGACAGTGGGCATGGTGGGTGTGCATCTGATGAGAACTTGTCCCGAAGCAAATTTAGACAGTCTTTTAAAAAATTTCTTGGCCGTGGTTCACCAAAATCTAAAAGTAAAGGGTATCGCAAAGATGGTTCCACTTCCTCGCTTTCTAGATCGGAAGTAGAATCATTAGACCATGAACCAAGGGCGCGACATGTTCCTTCATCATCCAACCGAATGTTAGAATCCATTAAACAGAACTCTGACAGGGAAAAAGATATATATCAAAAGTTTAAAGACAGGCAATCGCCAAACCGTCCAACAGACACACGACCGCAACAACCAGTACGAGCTTCAGGGGAGGGAACTCTAGCTGGTCAAACTCCACAGCGAAATAGTACTGCTGATACCAGCCAGCCAACATCGTCCCCAGACCGCCAAATGACTGCTATTCCTGACATTGTGATGGATGTGACCCATGCTGTCCCGAGGTTATCCAACACTGCTGACCATTCACCTCAGACAGACCTTTCACCTGGTGTTTTGTCCCAAGATATAGATCTTACAGGTATGTCAAAGTTTTTTGCTTTCTTTTAACAATTTATTACTGTAATTAATTGTTACATTGATATATCAGAAATAGTCTTATAATCAATGGCCCACATATAGGGTATATAGGTGAATAAAGTTATCCTTGTCCGTCCAGTCCTTCCTCCTGTTGTGTCTTCTCCTGATTTCACATGCAAACAGGACCATCTACATCTAATGGAGATTTTATGTACCAGTTTTGTATTTATCTTCAGTAACTAAAACAAGACTGGGACAATTACTGCGTTAATTGATATAAAACTTATCAGATTATTTTTACAAAATATATATCATACTTTAGATATTTCTGTATATATGTCACAAAGAAGATCTCTGTACTTTAATAAGAAAAGAATTGCATTGATTTTTCAAGTGGTGTGTGAAAGTTTTTAATTTTCTTGATCATTACATGGAAATTAAACCATGTGTTTATGATGGAGAAAGGGAAGTAACTCTAGTATAATAATGTGATGTGCATGTATACGTATTTGACAGTTGATGCATGAATGGATTTTGACATTCTTGCCGAAGTTAAAATGATTAAAGGCATTTCAAAATGATTTGCTAGGAAACATATTCTGAACTTTTACATACATAAAATCAATTTATCAAAGAAATAAATTGAAGAGTTTCAGGATGACACAGGTATCTGTTATGAAATTAACGACCATGCAGTCCTATAACTGGATAGTTTGTAGAATTTTGTAATGTTGGAGTTGACCTATGACCTCGGGTTAAAGAATGCATAAAAAATTGTGCCCAGGATTTGTTGATGGGCCAGTTGTCGTGGTAATAAAATAGTCGGGTGATGGTCATGTGTCTGTCTGAAGGGACACCTGGCATGTAGATAATTGGGTCATGTATATAGGTATATTATATACAGTACAGGTAAAGTCCTGGTAGGTGTGGTGGTGTGTAGTTGATTATCTTATACAGTAGTGCATGGATTTAGATATTCTTATTCCTCGGATTATACATTATTTATAGAGGTAAGTAGATTGGTTTGTGTCGTTATAAAATAAACATAGATTTGACCTAGATAAATTGATGATGATAATTAGTTAACCTTATTGAGATGTGTAAATTTTCATCACAGTTTGATAGCCTCAATCAGTTTCTGTTACATGTTTGATCAAACTCACAATCTGAAGTGAAAACAAAGAGTTACCGCATGAAATAGATACCTTGTAAAGCCAAATTAATTTTTAAAAATTTCCATCTATTAAATAATTTATTGATTGAAATTTCTCTTGACATTTTAAAAATGATAATATTTTTCGATATTTAAAAGAAAATATTTCTATACATCTTCTTATTTTCAAAAATTAAAGGTCTCTATAATTGATAAGAGGTATACTTTAGATCTAGTATATGTTCATTTAAGGACATATATAATTATAAATGTAGACATGAATATATTATATACATGCATGTATAGACGTTGTATCACCTTGTATTAGAATAATATCATGGTGAGTTGTACAAGAAAATTTGGTGACTAAGATTTCTTCCTGGTGATATGCACGTACATATATTGCATTCATTTATAGAGAGGAATCCTCTACATGCAGGTAGGATTGATATACATTTTATTTTAGCAACGAATAAGGATTTTATTATGAAAAGTTTAGCAACTTAATTGTCCTTTATGTGGATTGGTAATCTACACTTTGTACATTTGTAATGTATGGGTATACATATGTACTTTTGGTAGAAAAGAACTGTGATATCTTTATCATCTGTGTTACATGAAGCTACATCAAAGCGTCTTATAATGGTATTGATGAACTTAGAATTGAAACAGATTGTTTTATAAGCATAATTTGAGTTATCGATAGTACTGAGACTAAGTTAGGTTTTTGCTCACATATTTCTGTGTATGATCATTTCAATACAAGATGACAGGTGAGTTTGTTATGAGGAAGGACCGGCCAGACGTTGATGACTGATACTTACGTAGATATGTGCTGGGCCATTCATGATTGGCGAGGCGTGGACCCATTCACTAAATGTTCACAGCGTTATAATCGGCCCCCTCACTATATTCAGAATTTGTTTACAAACAATTGAAGGATTGCCGTTTATTGGATAAAAATGTGATAATTTTCAATGGAAATAGTTAGAGAGTTTATTCTTATGATATATTATGTCATATTTACATCAGAGAGAGATCGTACATTTCAGATACCTTTCCCATATGTACTTGGACTAGGGTTAATATGAGTTCTTCTTTCTTATCTCAGAAATTGTCTTCCTATGAAACATGAAACCAACAGAAAAGCAAAAGGGGGAAAATGTACATGTGAAAAAGCCATAAACCACAAAACAACTCAAGTCTTGGTTATATCTGACTGTCAAAATTACGACAAAAAATATGTATTGTAAAAAATACTGACTTGACAGAAAGATTCTGCGGGATACTGTCTTAATAAGCCTTGTCATCTTCATTTAACTTCAAATACCTGGTATATGATATGATTATATGTCACCCTTTTATCATGGTTCAGTTTCGCAAATGTTCCTTAAATTTAAGGAATCCCTTAACTTAAAATTCTCCATAGGAAACCATTATAGATTTTAGGAAAGGTTCCTTAACTTATATTATTTTCATAACTTTTGTTGTACTTTTTATTAGGAAATTTAAGATATACCGTAAAGTTCAGAAATGTTTTGTGAAACTGCATCGGCCCAGTTTAACACAAGCAATACACATACAAGGTACTGGGTATCTATAGCAAAATATAAAATAGATCAATATTCAGGAAACTCTATAAATTACCAATAAATATATATAATTTCTTTCAAATTTTTACTTGTGATCGAACTGTGCTGGCATTTTCAAATAATTTATCCTATTAGTAATTATTAGTAACTTCATACAATTTTTTATGCACAGTGAACTTTTTTAATTAATGCAACATTATGTGGTAAAATATGTATAATATCCAAACTAGATTAAAACTTTCATTTTTTTCATCAGAATTCTCTAATAATGAGCTAGCTATCTGGATTAAAAAATATAGAGATGTTTTAACTACACCTGAAGTATAAATATAAATGAATAGGTTCAAATTTATCTTATGATGCAAATATTTGATATTGCAATTTAATTTAAAAAAAAAAAAAAAAAATTGAAAGAAGGGTGTAATTAATTAAGTGCTAAATACCATGAATTTTACGAACAATGGTATTAGCCAATTTTTCTGAAATGAAATTAAAAGATCAAACGTGTCAATACCTATCCTACTGATGAAAGAAAAAAACATTTCAAAAATTTTATCATAGGTAAAAAAAATCCCCTCGGGACATAAAATCAAACAGTGAACTTTGATTTGACATGAAAACAAATTACATTGTAGTGCAATATGTGTTAAACTGGCCAAAGGGTATAAAGGTTAATATGTCACCGACAGAACCAGTGGTTCCCCTCAGGAACCTCATGTTCCATGCTGTACCATGTGTGACAGATATCAATATGGAGGAATTTGTGCTATATTTAGCCAGACCAGTAATAGTACGGCCATGGTATGGTAGGGGATTTAGTCTGACAGAGGACAGGAAAGCTACCGGTAATGTAATGTCTATGGTAGTCTGTGTTAGACAGTAGACACAGAGAGCCCAGCTGAGTCCAGTCCTGTATGTGTGCATTAAACCAGAAGACATTTACCAACCTTTCCTTTTAATGAATTTGTTATGGAAAGTTGTGCTATGAGTTATTCAAGTTGTGACGTCTAATGACTCAACCCCACATTAAATATATCAGGAGTGTTTTAACCCGGACTTAATTTTCCGCTGTGACAGCGGCATTACCTGTATTTTTATTACTGGTCACTGAGCTTGTTACAGGTGTGCATTCCGTGACAAAGTTAAACAAAGACAGGGTTAATGAGTACAGTTCTCAGGTAAAAATCACACCTTTGATAAAGAAAGTGAAAGTTTAATTGTTATCAGGTATTTCTGTTGGTGTCTAAATATTGTCCAGTGAAGTGATTATTTGAGATTTAACTGTTTGACCAGCGGAATAATTAAAGCCCTATAGAGGATTAGGTACTGCCGTGTCACTACATGTCCGAAATGTTTAACATAAGGACATAACTGGCCAATTGTGTTTAGTCAATAACATTAGAACACTGAGAGTGTCAAGTGACAGCAGACCCCAGGATACAACAGAATGTATGCAAACGGAACTGGTTCTCTATGAAATCAATTTTATTGAGCTGTAAAAATACTGGATTGGAATTTGTGATTTCTTTAAAAGTAATTCATCTTTCAAAGAATGTTTATTGGAGTGGAATTGGAGTTCTGATGCCATTCAAAGTGCCAAAGTGACGATAAATATTACACTGTTATGTGATTTAAACGGTATAACGTTCCCCGATTATTAACCATACAGACTTTTCTATATTCTTTAATGACATATGGCTGATGGGATTTAACTGGAATGATCTATATCATATAGAACACTGATAATTGTTGTGTTTGGACAGATGTGCTGACAGGATAAAATTCTAGATTTTTACCGAGTGGCAACTTATAATGCTGACTAGATATTCACCATCTGTATACCATTCTATATCTACAGCGTCTGCTTTAGTGCATCACGATCAAAGCTGAGGGGCAAAAAAAATACAGCATCAGAAAGATAAAATACCTCTGAGTTAAAGGACGTAAAACAGTCTATAACATTTGCTGTGGCCTTATTGCATTTGTGCACAGACTAGAGATAAATCTTACTTGTAATGTTGTGTCATCGATCAATGCAAGTGTGTCCTCTAATTTCTTAAACAAAGCCGTCGACTTATTGTAAAGAGGCCTTGAAGCACCTTTGATGCGCTAATGTGACTGGTAACTACATCAATCGGAGCATAACTAAATTCTGTATACACTATTTATTCCAATAACTCTGCAGAAGCTATTGTCACTATACTATCATAGTTCCTGCAATTTATTTCAACTCTTAATTATATTGGGAGGCAAGACAGCTAGTGCTGCTTATATATTTGTTGTGAAAGAGAAGATATATTCTCCGAGGAACACCTGGATCAGCTAGACTTTAATGTTTTAGAGATGTGTTTTTTCGACTGAGTCAGCGATACTGTAAAACGTGTATGAGGATTAACTGGAACCCAGGCAGAAGGTTATGTTGGTTTCTCTGCCGGCTCTGTACCCAGGAACAATGATTGGAGTTGATGGTAATTACTAACATCTAAATCACACACATGTGCCAGTCTTATAGGGCGATCTGTCTTGATGTTATATTATTTAATATCTTAGACGTAAAAATTGTACAAATGTTAAGTGAGGTAAATCAGTTCACTTGTCACATCTTTATATAGCTGAGTGATTTACGAGGGTTATACACAGTTGTATAATGAGCATTTTTACACTGAATACAAATTAAATACGAATATATATATTGTATGAAGAACGAAACATCCAGGACTAGAGCACTTGTTAAAAATTGGAAACAAATGAGTGGATACATTAATGAGACCAATTATTAATACTTTTTACAAAAGGTTTGCACAAAATGAAGCTACGAATCAATTTGTTAAAGAAGAAAAATAAAGAAACTCTTTAGTTTAGTCTGCATTTCATAAATTTTAAAGAAATCAGGGGAAAAGGTGGAGAGGGCTTTTATAGTATATGTAGGGGCGCTTATTGGATCGAATATGGTTCTTTATAATTCTAGTATAATTAAGTACAATTTATACACATACACAATATATATAACATATGAATGAATTCTGTTGGTGACAGGTTAATGTGTTACTTAACATAAGACATATTTAAATGACAATCCAAGGTTTGATTGCATATAGACATTAGAGTGGGAATGGTATGGAGCATCTGGTACGTACATGCATGTGGGGAGGGAGATTTAGGGAGGGGGTGGCGGTTACACAGCTGATAGATACAGCTGCAGGTTATTGATGGCTGGCTGGGTATTTATGAGGCATGCACCAAGTTTTTCATTTGCCAAGAAATTGTTATGGAACATTAACATAGATTGACCTAGATATATAATAATATTGAAGTGGGTTTTAAGTACTGTCATAAGATCACATTCATAGTTAGGATGAAAGGTCACATAACAGTCATATATCATCAAAGAAAATCGTTATCTTGAAAAGATATAGTTAATGATTACATTTTTAGATGCTTGATGATTTAAATTCTGATTTTTCCTTTTCTGGACGGTTGTGTGTGTTGATTTATCACAATATTAATCTGTCATGAGATTTGCTGTTATATATATATATATATTGCATAATTTGCATTTTGCACTCATTACATGTCTATAAATGCAAAATGCTGATCAGCTAGTCTAGATATAAAGCAGCAAGGTTTAATTGATACTATGATAGCAATATTCAGTAGGGATCATCCATGCATGTTTCTTAAGGACAATAGGCTGGTTTCCAATGTGATATTTACTTAACATTGGTAAATAAAAGTCCCATTGTAGATTGTATTGGGAGATAGTGGGTTGTCCAAATTTCAGATTTCAGAGATATAGTTATTCATAGACATTATATATACACTGCTGTATACTGTACATACAAGTTGAAAGTCTGGCCTTTCCTAATGTAATTACACCAGGTCATTATCTGTTGTTGTGATGAAACGCCTCCCCAGGGGTTCATAATACAATCTATCTACCTTATTGCTAATCTACACCCAGGGACGGCAATAACACCGGTCAGTACATAGATGGAGGTTTGGCCGAGTAATTGATGAGGTAGATAAAAAGGTCATTTTCCCACATTTAGCCTGACCATGTGAGTCATACTGTTTACAGGTGTAGACAATGGATACCTGACAAGCTCCTGTACAGGTATATCAATCAAGGATACACGGACACTTCAATGATTATATAGCATCATCTTAGAAATGATGCTGCCCGCCAGAAATGTGTCCAGTTAATTAGTATATTGTAGTCCAGGCTTTTATCAGGGATTACAGTGTATCCTTGATATAAGTAGATAATGATAGAGATTATGTACGCAGCTTCACCTTATCATCATAGGAATTTTTCATAGTAATACATTGAGGAGCTGCAATTGACATTGTCACTTTTTTAAAAGTCTGTTAGGGCAAACATAAGAAGTGACAATATATAGATATGGTAACTTTGTAAGAATTGTTTTAATTCTTTTCATTGGAGATATTTTGAAAAATTCCTCTTTAATGATGTGGCTTTTGCATGATACTGCTATATATACTTTTCATTTAATACAACAATTTGGTAATCAGTTGACACAAGAAGGTTGCAGTAGCTCATGCACTTAAATTTATTTTTGTTTAGATCGACCCTTTTTAACATGGTATATACAGATAAGAGATAAACCTTTCTAATGAAAACAGATTCAGAATAACAGTTTAACCCTGCAGGAAATATTTGTATTGAGAAGAAACTTTCTTTTATTTGGCTATCATGATTATTCCCCCCTGTGACTTTAATGCTTTGGGGTGGGAGGGGAGTTTATCATGGCAGTGGGGTTGAGGGAGCTGAATTGCCTGACTAATAGGTTTTTCCTGGGAGGGGGAGGGGCGTACCACTCATAAGAGTTTTACCCATTTGTCTCCATATGTCCTCATAATCCATTCTGAAAATGTGTGTGGATGAATAGAACACATTGTTTATGTTTACTGCTAACAATTAAAGTGAACAGTCGGGCAAGGATGGCTAAAGTCGGTAAAAATGGTGTGAATGTATTCAGTATAATTTCTTATGAAATAGAAAAATAAAATCTCTCGTCAAAATCTATCTGCGTACGAAGAAATTAATTTAAAGTATAGGAATCATAAAACGTCCTCCCGGCTGACTATGTCCGTAGTTACATTTCCATGCAGCCTCGCTTTCAATGCTTTCATTTTTTCTTCATTTCAATGGTCAGATCTGGGAAACGTAAGCAGAACTTGACCGTCGTATTAATATGTGAGAACTTTTGGAAGGCAAATGAACGCATTTAGACTGGTTTTCTTTGCCCGACTATTCACTTTAAATCTTTGGATCAAATCTATTACAAAAATGGCAGAATCTGGTGACAAGATTGAAACATAATAAAGATGAGTGTGCAGAAATCTGATTCATTTACATTAATGATTATATCTATCAGATATTGCATATACCGGCAAATTGTTTGCAGTCTAGATCTCTTACATGCATGCATAATATGCTGTTATGGCATAATATATTATGTCTGGATGGTAAATCGAGTGTAAATCCATAACGTTGGATTAACACTGTTATACCTCCATAGACTGTAAACAGTGTACATGGTTCATGTTCCATTAAGCCTGATATGTACCACAGACTTAATCAAACCTTTATTTAAATACTTGATACACAACAATAAATAGCTAGGATAATTTGTTAAAATACTGGCACTGGCTGATACTGTATGTATTTAACTGGCATGTATATAAAAGTTAAATGTTAAATTAAAAAACAATTAATGATACACTGCTTTAACCCCAAAGTAAAAAAACAGCTATGAATTTTATCGTCTAAAAAGATTACGATATTAAATCATGTTGAAAAGGATTATGACTTTGTAACCTACATAGAAAAAAAAGATTGTGACTTTAACCCATATAGAAAAAGTGTGGATCAGTGACTAATCTTTTTAAGTTGCCCTGTAGAATTATTCTACAACTTTGAAGAAAGTGTGTTTATATGTGCCTATATGACTAACATGCCTGAAGTTTGTAGATATATTGAGCTATTTAGATTTCTATCCACATGGTTTTGATATTCGAGCTGTTTAAAATGATATGAATCATGCTAAACAGTTTGTGACTTTTTCCTCCTCCATGTCACTTGTTTCACTGTGAGGGCGATGTATCACTGTAAAGTTTTACTCCCTTAATAGATTTACTCCCAATTAGCTGACACAAATGTTTAGACATTCTTAACCAACTGTTTCATGTTTAACGGTGAGTTATCAATTTTAAATATCCTCCAGCAATCTCGAAAGAATCAAGAAATATAACTGGACAACTGTCGGGGAACTAGGGGAGGTAACAGGAAGGAGACTTTAATCAACTGTTTAAAACTAGGGGGAGATAACTCAAGAAATTATAATGGGATTACTCTGTTTAGAAGTAGGGGGAGATAATCTATAAAAACAGCATAATTGGTAAACTCTCTTTAAAACAAAAGGGAGACAATCTGAGAGAAATATTTAGATTGGGTTATAATCAATACAAAATCAAACAAAAAACAAAAGACTGAGTTAGCTGGAAATTTTATTTTCAAAAAATTTCTGGGAAGGGTCATGCATGTTTAAAAGCTTGTGCCTTTGGCTAGTCTAAGACATTCCCAGATATACATGGGGATGTGCAGCTCCCATTGGAGATATGAGTGCAGCTGCTGTACCAGGAATTTGACCAGCTGATGAGGTGGTATCAACACTGGCTACAGGGTGATGAGGGGGTGTCAGGAGTACACACTCAACACCACTAACCTACATATAGGGCAGACAGCTGCCACACAAGGAAGTAGTGTTAAATCTCTCTCATAGTGTACAGGTCAGTATACATATCAGTTCTAATTAATTTGTTACCATTGTTTGTCTATCATTCTCTGTTTTTATGTACCAGCTAATTTGATCATCTAAAAAACATAGAAAAGTTTTGAATGAAGTTTGTTTAGTGTTAATTGGTCTGGTATTGTACATTTGCAGGTCAGTATATTTAACAAATCAGAATTTAATTCATATGTATTGCCCTTGTTAGTCCACAATTTTCTGTCTTTATGGAGTTTGATCATTTATAAGACTTTCTTGAATTTTTTCAATTAAGTTAATCATTTCAAATCTGACTTCTTTTTGTGTATTTGTTTACATTTCATCACTGACATTTGATATCTATAGTATTTATTTCACTTATGTCACTAATAAGGGTAATTGTGATCATTAAATATTTTGAAAAGTTGGATGACGTCAGAACCTAAGCCTAGTAATTAACAGATCATGGTGTTAAATAGAGAAATGCTATGTACTGTTGACAATTAGGTTGAATATGGTAGTAAATAAGTTGTATGTGAAGTTTTGTACTGTGTGTACATGTGTTGTGTCGGAGATGAAGAACAGAGGTGTCTGTCAGTGTGAGTTACAGGGTCACTGTTGTCTGGTAAAGAATGTCGACTTTGTGGGAGGCGGGGAATTTCTGTTAGGGATTGTCAGACATCAGCATGTGGTATCTTAATGTGGAGATTATAAAAAATTATAATGTAAATCTGTACATCTAGATTTTGTATGTGTGTATGAATGGTTCATAATTGAGATAAGAACACAATCCGAGCAAGAGAAATTGAGGCGGAAAGGTGGGGGTTGATGCATTAAGGCAAGATGCTGTTAGAAGAGATGAAAAAAAACTTTTGTTGAGATATCGTATCATAAACTGTTGTAAGGTTGAGCCACGTTGGTGGCCAAGTAGTTAAGATGGTCTGACATTCTGAGTTGTAATTTTGCATCTCATCTGGGGCATGCAGTTGCCAGGTACAGACCATTGGTCAGTGGTTTTTCTCTGGGTACTCCAGCTTTCCTACATCACCTAAACCTGGACATTAAAACAGACAAACAAATGGCATAAAGACTTGAAGTCATGTTGTTACTTTCTTTCCTTTTCTGATTTCAAAACTAGTTTTTGCTTTTGAATAAACTTCTATCAAAATTTTATTGGAGAATTCATGCTGTGCCAATAGATCGAAGGTGTTTTAATTTGATGCACTTATGACAGCACTGATATAGTTACAGAGTATAAATTTAACGTTAATAGTATAAGTACAAACAAGTGTAAGCTTGGCAAGTACATTATAAACTTTGGTATGTGTTTGTATATAAAAACATTGTATTTCCCTATAAACATTAACTTGCATGACGAATGCACGCCTGAGGCTTATAATTAAAAAATATAACATTATGATATAGTGTTGATATACCAGGTAAATGATCTTATATAAGTTGGAATAGAGAGGATTTTGATAATAGGATTAAATATTGGTCGTGGTGAGACATGATATTGTACTGTATATATGGTAAACAATCAATTGTCATCTGATTATGTCTAGGGTACGTACACATTGTGTTTTGAAAAACATGTCTGTATTGAAATGAGCTTTAGGAAGAAATACATGCATAATACATGTATATTCTGTAATTTGCATAGAATGTTACAGGGTATATATGTCAGTCAAGTGGGCACAATATTTTATAATTGTTTGTAAACATAAACAAGGAAATGTGGTTTTGACAACTTCCCCAACATTTTGTAAACTTGTCTGGGAATTTGGTGTAGTGTTCTAATACACGCACAACATAATCCTGAAGTATCAGTACATGAAATATACTTTGTTTATTTGTATAACATACTGTTGAAATATTTGAACATGAAGTATACTTGTACAACACATTTCTGAGTTATCACAACTTCAAATGTGCTTGTACTAAATGTAAAGTTACATATGCCTGAGTTATCACAACTTCAAATGTGCTTGTACAACATGTAAAGTTACATATGCCTGAGTTATCACAACTTCAAAAGTGCTTGTACAATATCCCTGAGGTATCTGAATGATCGATGTCACTACATGAGATTTATTCAATCTTTATATGAACAACAGTTTCTAGTATAATGCTTGAGATGAGAATGGGATATCAACATTATGAAATGCTGGTATCATGAGTACAATACATGTATATTTTGTAACAAGCTCCCATGCAGCTGGTTTCCAAACCAAAAAAGATTTTGTAAAGTGTATTTGATCGAGAAAACAAAATATATGCAAAACATTCTTGAACAAAAGCTACGGTTTTATTCATTTGTTAAGACCTGTGTATCCTAATAACTTTCACTATTTACAATCATGATTAAGGAATAAAGGAATTACATTCATAATTCTGGAATAAAGAGAAATTTTGTTGCTATATAACTTAGGATAATCTTATTGGTGCTCTTTGTAATTCTAATGCATCTGCATAAAAACCTTTGTTTATGGGGGGACGGATGAACATGTAGAATGCGCAATGATAAGAGTTAGTTTTCTGTCACAAACACAAAAATATCTATCAATTGCTAGTACATCATGTTAAACATTAACTTTGGTATAATCTTCATTAACTAGATAAAGGTGGTATTATTTCTTAGACGTAGATGGAACATATGCATCATAACAAGTTTCCCTTCATCACTGAGTATATCGGAATCAATTGTCGGAATCCTTGTTGTAAAATTCCTCAGTATTGGACCCTCAAATAAAATCACAATAGAGTGATATACAACAAAGATTTATGGTTACAGACTTACCCTAAGTGAACAACTAGAATGCCACATCTTTTTGATGTCCAGCGCCCATTACAGTTTCCTTTTGATGGCCGCACAATTGATGGCCGCTGTAGCATTGGTAATGTGGGATTGTTTCCGTTGGTCTGGCAGGGCATCAACTTTGTCGTAGATTGTTTTATAGTTAATAAGGATTTTATCGCAGGATCAATCTAATTTGGGAAAGTGCATGTACATAGCTGTGTTGTGATAAATCAGAGAAATTGGAAGTCAATGTGATACGTGTCATTTTATCAACATGTATTGTTTTAGCATTGATAGCAATTAAGGTACCAATTAACATATGAACACTGAAGATGCAAAAAAAAATGTATATCTGAAAATACAGTTACAAGAACAGGTATTGGTTTTACTCCTTTTTACACTTAATGACTACAGAATAAATTTAAAATCATTGTGAAGTTCTTCTAAACTGGGTTTGTAAAGTCCTTCTAAACTGGGTTGTAGAAGGGTATGATTCTGACATAAATGTACTTTTGTGAGCAAAACTTCAAAAAAATTTATGTTACACTTTAAGCTTACAAACACAACACGTCATTATCAATATACCTACTCAAATAACTCTCTAATATGAAAAACAGAAAAGGTTCAGGAACTTATCATGGCTTCAGTTGTGTTTGTCTCTATTTGATATCATCCATTTGTTGTTTTGTTCTTGTCTCAGAATTATACATGAATTATTCATTGATCAACTTTTGGTCTATAATACCAAAGAATGACGGTGTCCATGTACATGTAAATATACATATTTACCAAGCTTTTGTAAATTCATAGCATGTTTTGGTTAAGTGTTCAGCACTTTAAGTTAGTACAGTAGATATAGCTGGGCTTGTTTGTTCCGGATCTGAACAAAATCTTTTCAGATTACAAATGGCATGTTAAGTCAAACCTGATAAGATCAGGAAAATAGTCCGAGTTTACTGTTCCCAGTCAGAGATTTAAGAAACGTTAATACAAAGCCCATGATAAGGAAAAGGATACTCAGTATATACTGAAGTATATTTGTGTTTTTCTTAAGTTTGTTTTGAAGAAAAATATATTAAACCTCTTGATACATTGGGCGAAGAAAAAGGTTAGGGGGAGTGTGTTTGTATGTGATAAATCCTGGTCTTGAGGGACCCCCATTTAACCTGGGTAAACATGTCACAATTACTTAGAATAACACAGTGAATGTTGACCTGGTATATGTATTGACCAATAGTTATTGATGAATGTCTGGTTGTGTATTGAGCCCAATGTATAAGCCTATATAGCTAGAGATACGGGTCCAGTTACTTTACATGGGCTTATTTCCATATTGACCAGTACAAGTGCATCAGCCATGAATGCCTATAGAGAGATACACATTATATTGGCTGACCATATCTTTAATAGTTTCCATTGTTGAAAATAGTAGATTATGTTATAGGACAAGAAAAGCAACATAGCAATGATATATAGGGGAGATAACTCTATTTAGTTGTGAGTTCAAACTACACTAACATGGTTGACCTCAGTTGTCAAATATCATTTTAGGAAGAATTTAGGAAAATTGAAAAGTAAACTTAGTAGTAGTATAGGAATAGTAATTAAAATGCTTCCAGTAAATCTTAAATGAAAATGATTTATAATGTTTTACAATTTTGGTAGTACAAATTCAGGGAGATAATTCTAATTAAAAAAAATTGTTTGATTTAAATGGAGAAAAAATGGGAGCAATCCTTAATTTTCCAATTGTTTCACAGTCAGCATGTTGGATCCCCACTGATTGTCAAAGATAGTATGTTTATTACCATAATAACCAATAAATGGTTTTGTACTGTCAATAGATTTGGTGTGATATTGCCCTCAAACCAAGGGGAGATTACTGTATTGAGTTAATCGATCTATGGGATAAAACCCCAAGGGATGATTGCTTAATAGATAAAACAATGATGGTGAGGTTGATGTCAATATTGTACATTGTACTCGCTGTATTGGGTCACCGGGAAAAAATATTGCACACTATTGATTAAAATGGGAGAAAAAAATAGTCGAAGCACATGAATTGTCTGGCGATGGATTTACAAGTGGATTCTAGTAGTTTCTACTGAGAAACCAGCAACAGAACTTGTCACCGAACACTAGCCTCAGAGTCTAGATGTAGCAATTGCAGACTTGTAATAATTAGGTCTGCGGGGACACAGATTTAAGGAGTTGAAGTTATTGTACAAGGCTTATGTGTAGGGACTATTAGGGGTACTATATGTGACGAGGGGCTGTAGGCCATGTGCTTGTTGTAACAGGACTGCTGTTATACAGTGGAATCACTATGATGGCTGTTATGTCAGCGTGATGTAACTGACAGGACCCGTTTTCATCTGCAGAAGGAATCCCTGGGTTTGTTCTCCCACACACGACTGACTGCTCAACATATGTTGTAGGAACATGTGTAAAGGGTGCCGCCACGTGTTCCTACATATGTGTGTGAACCTTCGTTGATATTTCGGTTAATGACACATGTGTGTTTACATATGTGTCCAAATGTGGAACAACAAAGGACTCTTTTAAAAGATATTCTATGACGAGAATTTAAAAGCTTCTGTGAACAAAAAATCTTGACAAGCTCAAGTGTGGTATTCATTAATGAAGCACTTGGGTAGAAAAACGTGTCACAGAAATGCCATTTAAATGTTAATGATGTCGTCAGGTACCATTGGAGGAGAAAAAGCAATACACAGAATTCAACACTAAATGAACTGCTGATGTACTTGTCTGTTGTAAAGTGTGTTAGTATAACCGAGGGTATCGCCACCACATAGGGACATCGGCACCACAATGTGGAGTTGTTGGCTAGAAATCTATAGGTACAAATTATGTACCAGCAAATATGGTGAGTGAAATAGTGCTAGCTATCAGGTATATATTAACTACCAAATTAAAAATCTATCAAACTAAGATTTTGAGACAGTTGTTTTCAGCAACTGCATGATTTGATCAACATGACCAGCCATTTAGAAATCATGCAATAAGTTCAAAATCTTTTACAGATTAGCATTGTAATAATGAACCATATGGTAAATTAAATTGCACATCACTGTTGTGTTCAGAATTTCAGAACAAGTAATGAAAAGAAATCTAAATACACAAAAAAACATGTCATATAGCAACTGTAATAACTAATTTGATATACTAGGTAACCAATCTATCCATATAGGTTGTCCAAGGACATATGCTTTATCGACTACAATAAATATATATATCACGGTCACTGAAGATATTATTGTTGGCATCCCATTGATAAACAACAGATACACAGAACATAGGCTTGGAGATGTATGCCAAGAAATAGCAGGTGTAAAAATATATTTAGTAAGGCTCGTTGATACTGATAATCCCAGTCTGATGAAATTTTATAGGCTTCTATATGTGTACTCCTACACACATTCATAGATTTCCAATCAATGGACATGATATTATACCGGAAGAGATGAAATTCCTGAAGCTATATGCACCAAAGATATTGGCAATATGTATATAAGTGACAGTGTTTATGTCTGTATAAGGTGTGCTTTCAGGAAATTGATTCTTGGAGTTATTTTCAAACGATGATTCACAGGTAGTGTACACAGTAGGTCATACTTGATGATTCACCAATAATCTATATTAGATGAAGGTAAATTCTTCATTAATGCTGCTCTATATATATATAGAATCTTTGACATCCATATACATGTTTTTATGTTCATGGATACTTTACCATTTTCATTTATTCATTAATATTAATGTAGGTCACAGATACACAGCTATACAGTTGATTGCTTTACTGTTGAATGTAAGTAATTAAAAGGATCGCCTCTGCCTTGGTCCATAAAACAATTAACTTATACATTCACCCCTTGAAATTCATAATGAACTGTCCCAGCCTTTGAATCAGAAGATTTCAAATGCTTCTTCAGGGATGAAAGTCAGTAGATAATTAATACTTTATGGTCAAAAATGTATATTCACAGAGTATAAAGGGATATATTTATTTGATAATTTTAATTAAAAGTCTTTGAGAAACTTTGACCTAAATTCATGGTCCTTTGATATATCAGTTAAATAGAATGTGTTTGGTTATACATGTAGAAAATAATTGAAGGATCTTCCTTCTAAAAACCAATTTCATCCTTGATCTCCTCTAATTGCCCTATTTTGGATACAGATTTTTTTAAAAAAAAAATTAATAGATTAAAGATTTATTAAAAGAGGATATTTCTATAACTAAGACCAATATCATGTTTTGAATGTTAAGATTATTGAAATGGGCAAACGTTCAAGGTCATCTTCTATATTAAGTCTGACATGGCCATGTGATGGAGGGAAACAGGGGAGATAATTAACACCAAAGGGAGATAATGAAGTTGGCACAGCTTAGTAGAAATATGTTAAGCTGTGATTTAATTATATGGTCTGTGTATGTTTATCCTAAGGAATACACAAGTATATCATATATATAATGAGGACTGCTGCATCCTTGCCAACTCAGGATTTAAGATGGTCCTGCCAACTTTGGACTAGGAGCTGGTCAGTCTATTATTGTTGTACATTTGTATATTTGTTCTGTAGGTTGATACAGACAATCTACATCAGGACTGTGTTTATGTATATATTATATTGACATTTCTCCAGGGACACATGATAGGTGAGGTGATTTGGATACATTACAACAAATGGGAAATAGATGTGTTTATACCCACCTTGAGACATTAGCTCAGAAGAAGGTCTTCATTTCAAATCAAGAAATGGAAAATTGTTGATTTTATATTATGATAGCTGGCATCCAATTATATTTAAAATGTTGTCTGCAGATTGGTGATTTTCTTAACTTGATCGACTGGGCTACATTCGCAATTTGAATTATTTCAATTTTTAGGTCATCTGACCTGAAGGGTCAAGATGACCTAATGTCATCATGCACCGTCCGTCGTCGTGCGCCGTCCGCTGTGCGCTGTCCGCCGTGGATATGTATTAGTTATCATATAAAAATTTCATATCATGAATGAAATATACTGAAATTATGATATTTATGAACAAATGTATTTATGAAGATGACAGTGGTATCATATATGCATTACTGGGATGTTTGGATAGATTCCACATTGTTATCTGATGCTATGACGTACTTTACCAAGCCTTAAAACGTATATTCTTATTGGTATCGGGTATACATGTATAAGTTTACATACCCTTAGGTAAGAATTATTTCAGATTTGCAATTGTAATTAATGTGTTTATTTGGCAAAAATATATTTGCCTGTTGCAGAATGATGTTAATGAGTCTTGCTATGAACAAATGAAGGTTAGGTCCTGTGTATTGAAGCTTAACTCCACTTAAATGCAGATTTTTATGATTTATGTGTGACCTGTTTGATCTTTGGGTTTTAATTATGAATCAAAACGATGATGCTTAGTGACTAGCTGTTGCAGAAAAAAAAAAATACTGAAAATTGTGGTAAAAAAATCAGCCTTGAGTGAGTCCTGATAAATGAAAGCAGAGTAATGTGTCTGGCCATTGTTGGTATCAAACAGGATTTGGTGCCAGGGTGTCTCGATGTTGTCCACATCCCTTCCCAGCATCAGTACCACCTGACTGTTTACAACTGTATCTCCAGCCTCATCACCTACTGTGATCAATGATCACTCGTCTCTCTTCATCTTAATTTCATCTCGTTAAAATTTTCTCAAAAAATGTCTGTTTTGAAGTAGAAATTTTCTGATATCAATTAAGTGAAATGAAAGCATGCATGCAGTGTTAGATTTACTGATTCATTTTCAGCTAGTACGCAAACGATTTTGAAAGTATGCTGAATGGTTATTTTCTGACTTTTTCTCAAATACTGGTACATGTATATATAACATTAAAGTTTAGGTATTTTTAACCTTTAAAGGGGGATACATATATCTAGAGTGTACTTGGCATATATGTCATTGATTTGGTTCTGTATACATTTGCTAAATATCACAAATCTGGCATTAAAGACAAAATCTTCTGAAGACAACCTACTCAGTAATTACCATAATAAAGTGATTTAACCCTCATCAGCAGCCTCATCAATTATTCAATATGTCTACCTTGATATTAGTGTTTCAATACCACATAGCGTGACAGTAGATCAGATTAAATACAATATGCTTTGGTGTGGCTGATTGAGTATATATATATATATATATGTGTGTATCTTTGCTGGCAAATCAAATTTGAGGAAGAGGATTTCCTGAACATACATCTACACTCTAGCTAAAATTATCTTTAATATTTGGCCTGGTAAGTAGTGTAGTTAACAGGCATATATATTTACCAGAGACTTCGCTGCTTGTAGGTATAAGTAGTCTTTAGTGGTTTATACTTGTCGGCACATCGCATGACAAGAGTAGATTCATTCCTTAATCAGGATTGCAGCGATATTCATCCGTGTTAGCTCTCCCACCTGTATATAGTCAATATTTAACCTCTCTTTTTCCGTTTCAGTGAGTGAACCGTCACTTAGTGTGACTGATGCTGTCGATGGCCACATAGGACAACACCATGGAGATAACCTGTTGACCTTGACCTCTGAAAGACCCCTTAGTCCTTTAGCAGCTAGCACACCTGCAATTCCCGCTGTGAAATCTGGACGCCGCACACAGAGCGAACCAACACACGACAATGGACTTAACATCAGTAGCATGCCAAAACTGGCGGAGAGTGGTGACCTCCCTTTGCAAGAGTGTACAAAGTCACCGTCTTATCTAAAGCTGAGTTGTGCAGTAAGTGGATACGGTAAATACAGTCAATACTCATCCTATAGTGACATTGAGAAACGATCGCCATTTTCAAGTGTGTCATCGTCGCGGTCAGACCTGTTGTCGCCAGACACAATGCCTGTGTCAAAAGTTACTTCCCCTGTAGTACGAAGGACTAGCAGTGAGCGTGGTTATGAATTTGGATTAATTTCACCACAGCCCCTGTCTGTGACATCATCACTAGGTAGCCATGGCGACCTACCTAACGGAGAAGACATATGTAACGGAGTGTCAAATGGGGATTGTAACGGAATAGAAAATGGACATAGTTTATCAGAAGGAAATGGTTTACCAGATGGAAGTAATTTATCAGAGGAACATTACCCAACAGGAGATCCAAAACTGGTGAGGCTGGGATTGTAATAAACATATATAGGTCATCATAAGTAGGTCATGTCAGCAGGATGTCATATATAGGTCACCATAAGTAGGTCAAGTCAGTGTGGTCAGACATAATTATATATATCTATAATATAAGTATAGGTCGTAGGAGGATTGTCTCATATACACAATATATATGTCACCATAATATTATAATTAGTAGGTCATGTCAGCAGCGTCGTATAGATATAGGTCATCGTTAGTAGGTGTCAGCACCTGAAAATATTATATTATAACATCTATGAAGGTCATCTCTATAATTTAACACATTCCTTTGACATTTTTATATGATTCAGAGTGCCTATACACTTAATTATGCTAGACTTTGAAGTGGAGCTCCTCTTTTTCGGTCAATAACTCCCACTTCATAAACATGAAATCTCAGCCAAGGCACATCTATAGTTCTGGCAGCACATAAAATTGTTAAATAGAGTAATCATAGCAACATTGAATTTAGCTTGTATAAGACAATTTACATTTAAATGCTTTAAGATATTAAATCAATGGAGGGTTTAATTTATATTATGATGATAGGTAAAAATAGATAATATAGTAATAATTTAAAGTTAATCTAGGCCATGGACAATTGATTATAATTGTAATGGGTCTTAGATGATTATCAATTTTTTATTGGAAGAATTAATACATTAAACATATAATCATTATTAATGAGGAACATTTTTGTAGATAGATTTTGTTAAGTACTACTTTCTACTATTAGACTGACTACAGTAGATTTAAAATTCATATTTCCCTTCTATCTTGTTTTAAATATGTACATTGTTAACATACATATGTCAATAGTAACTGATAATCACTATATGGTGACACATCTGAGTACAGCAGTACATTGGCCCTGTCACCAATATAGATAGTTATCAGAAGATGTTTTGTTATATGAAATATGATCATGAGCTTGAACAAATCTTAACGAGGACAGAGAAAAAAATGCTTAAGTATCAAATTTGATTTTGTAAGAATTTCATAACCGTTTAATTATAACTTTCTGATTTATATGATACTTCCATTAAACAAATTAAATTCAATGACAGAGCTGGGAAATGATTTTGTGCAAGTTTTAAATTACATCATAAAATCTAACAAGGCTTAAATAACTGCCCAGAGTTATCAGCTGAATATGTTTAAAAAAAAAGAGCATATAATATAAATGATTGCAAGTTAACCTTGTATTCCATATAGCTATCATCCATTGATGATCTTATAAATATGCTACATATATGTATATTTAATAGGTATTTTAAAGTCTTCATTTATTTAAATTTCTTATGAACCTTTCATAATACTTTAATTTAAGCTATATAGCTATACGACATAGACCGACTCTATCATAAATTAAAGCTGACAATATATATCTAAAGTACAAAAAACTGTATGTATAACAGAGGCTTTATCACCTGAAGTCTGAGCAGTGTCCTATATATATATATTGTCTGTAGGCTGTACCTATAGGTATACAGATAAGTAAACTATGCCAGCTATTTCACGTCTATAGCCACTGTAATTTGTACCTATGAGATTTCTAGCCGTACATCATATACGATACCTTTACAACTGCCAAAAATTCTCAGTCCTAAGAGATGTTTCTATCTATCCAGCCCAAGTTCATGTCTATCCTTTAATTTATTTACAAAATGTTAGTTATAAGGTTAAGGTCTCACTGAAAAATGTGAAATGTTTAGAAACTTTGAATAGTGAAAAGAAATTAAAAGTGAAAATAAAAGAAATAATATGAAATTCCAATAGGCAATAGCAAAGAATTAAAATTAGATATACCCTGGTAAAAGATAATGTTATATATAGATGCTACTGAATTCCTGTAAGTGTATGATGGGGATGCTTTTACTTAAGAATTAATTATAAAAGCAGATTTATGATTATAGCAATCAATGCAAATAGCAGTTAAAATGTTCTGATTTGACAAGTTGTCTATTATGTATACAAGAATGTAAAATATTTTATCTTCATGCTGATAACTTAAACCTAGCTTTCCTTTCAAATTGTTATCTTTGAAATTTAAAGTGTCTTGATTCGACTAAATCTCACATTACGTATGTACATAATGTTATAATTTGAAACTATCATTGTCTAAACACAAACTCGATTTGAAACGGGCGGCCATTTTTCTAACACATTAATGCGACTCTGAACATTTGGCACCACGTTTTTATACCTGGTAAACCTACAATGTAGATATATATATATATGTATACCTCCTTTCATACCACCGCCTACAAAATACCCACAAAGCCTTGCCAAACAGCCCGCTAAGTCCTAACTAAAGAGTTCAATCACACTTATAATTCTTGATGTGTCGCCAAAAATACTTGTATGGGAAAATCAATTCTTACACTATACTGTATATATAGTTAGCTGTCTCAACCCTTAATGGTTAAGCAGGCTAGAAAAAAGTCTGAATTCACTGTGTTTATTGTTTGAAGAATACATTGTGTTGTATACAAAATATTTTGGTTAAAGGGCCTACTGCGTGTGAGTGGGGGGGGGGGGGGGGGGTTGGTACAGAGAGAGAGAGAAAAATACTAATATACCTGTAGGTTTAATTTGTTTCCATCTAACAGGTCTAACTGCAATATTCCTATACAGGTACTTGAAGCTTGTTCCTCATGCATTTGCATGTATACACATTCATTTGATTACGTGAATCAATTATTATGTAATTCTAAATATCAAATTGAATACCCACAATCTCAATAAAGCCGAAGTCTGGCATTTATTATAACATATTGCATCAACACATGCAATAAATATATAAATTAACAGAATAAAGTTAATTTTTGAATGATTTAATGTTAGACAGGCACCTATATAACGTAGGCATTATAGGTGCATGTCTAATTCCTATAAGTTGGTAAGCTGAATTACTCATTTACTGTATCCCTACATTTAGTTAATTATATAATTAGATAGTTATATTTATTATCTGTAGTACTGGAAAAACATGAAAAATACACATTCCTGTTGAGTGTATGTGCATGCCCAGACCAGGAATAGAAACCTCATGATCAGGTCTCCAAAATCATGTCGACTCTAAAAATTAAAAAGCATATATAATATATGCATGCTATATACGTCAGCTGTTCTAAAACAAAAAAGCCACATCAATTTAATATAATGGCTGCTTTTACACATGTAAAACAACAAAGGATCACAGTGTATAGTATTTATCATTTATGTATAAGTATTGAGGACTGAACATGATTAGAGGTACATTTTGTACACACTTTCTCACCATGCCAGGTTTTAGTTGAGTCATGGCCAGCCATATAATGTGTAGATTTTCTGGGATTGAGATTTGATATGTTCAGATTATGACTATTGATTCTACAACAGGAGAGCTAGTGTTAGATTAAAGTTTTCACACACCTTCTCAGACAAAGCACAAACGCTCGAAATTAGTCATTACTTTTGTAAGGTCAGTAAAAACTCACACTAACTGAACTTTAACTAAATCTACCTTTACTTATTACAATACTAGAGTTGTTAAGATATTTTAAGAGGTCTAAATTAAAGAAAGTGTTGTTTAATTTAAGGTTGGAGAAGAGCAACTCCTTTGATGTACCAGTATTTTTGGCCTGGTAAAATGTTTAAATTCAAGGTTTTCATAAAAGGGGCAAATTACAAGGGAGATAATGTTTTGAAATTGATCGAAAGACCTAATTGATTATAGATATATATATATACACAAAGTATATCGTACCGTAGTTATATTAGTTATATATATAGATATTTGCATTGGATAATATAAAGTAATTAACAAAAAAGTGCATGATATATCAATTCTGAAGTATAATATATACAGACAGTAAAATAAATGAGTTTATTGTCACATTTAGAAGTATTTAGAAAGATTAAAAAAGATTTTGTTTTATAATGCTCATTTAGATTTCAAAGAAAAAAACATAAACTGTACCAGTGTATATATCCGGTATATAAATGATTGGGTGTGTCAAAAAAGCTACCACAAATAAACTGGAGAGATGTGTCCATTACATATGAGAAGGTGAAATTCTATAGTTGTAATGTGATAAGAAAGTGCAATTATTGTGATACATTATATTGTATACCAACTCAGTTCTCACACAGCTCAGCTGTTAATTTCAAGTTTGAAATGATTATTGTATATAACTGCTTTAGGATAAATGGATGATAAGTGCTAATACATGTAAATCCTGTATAATCATTAATGTGAAGTTCTGCAATATTTACTTACATTAAACTTAATGATCATCTAAAACCTTTTCCTTCCATATCATTTGCAAGTGTAAGGCTATTAATTGATTCAAAGTTGAGATAAAATGCTTGTGTGCAAGGAAACCCATGTTCATTTCAAATAATTGTGTGAAGAAACTAGTCCATTTCAAACATATTCATATAGATCTGAAGTTATAGACAGATTTGAACTGTTGACTGATTTCCATTTCAACAGAAAGCTTTTTCGTGTAACATCTGTATCAATAGGTTGTGCTGCCCTGGCTACAAACACTCAGCATCTCTCTCTGTGATATATACATGTATACACAAATACCAACAGTAGTGCTTTTATTGATTTCTTCAGCAACAATGACCATTATATGTTAGGCTGTTAGTACATGTTATGTATATATATGTGCCCTCCCATTATCAGACTCAGCATATAAATATTAGACCACTGAAAACGTTTGGTCTCCACACTCAATGTATAGTTAGCTTAATCTTCTGGGCCCAGTTTCATGAACATTCCTTAACATTCGAGGAATTCCTAACTTACGATTCTTCATAGGAAATTAAAGCATTACAAAAGTTAAGGGAAAGTCATGATTTAAGGAGCCTTCCTTGAAATATGTAATGTTTTCCTATGGACAATTTGAAGTTAAGGGATTCCTTAAATATGAGAATTGTTCATGAAACTGGGCCATGGGTGGTTGCAAATTTTAGTGTGTACTTTACATGTACTCAGCTAAAAATAAGTGATGCAATAAGGAATTAATAACCATATTGAATATGAATGTATAAGAAAATACAATAATATATTGTACAATTGTGTACAATCATTATCAGGTTTTAGCATGTTTTTTGCCAGTACGGAAAACAACCCCTAAACTTTAATGTTACTTTTATAATTACCCTGTATAGTTTTACACAAATTTACTCAATTATGTGGTTTAGATTCAAGATTGCTTCATTACTTTTGACAGGATGGAGCTTACTTCCTGCGACTGACAGAATTGGAGAAGAACAGTCTATCATCACACTGTGCCCATGTGGAGGTCGACCTACAATGTGATGAGGTCCCAGAGGAAGGTAAAGACTGACGACCTCATCAGGAACATATATAACTGGATAGTGATAGAATATTGGTCCTTACTTAACCTCATCAGGAACATATATAACTGGATAGTGATAGAATATTGGTCCTTACTTAACCTCATCAGGAACATATATAACTGGATAGTGATAGAATATTGGTCCTTACTTAACCTCATCAGGAACATATATAACTGGATAGTGATAGAATATTGGTCCTTACTTAACCTCATCAGGAACATATATAACTGGATAGTGATAGAATATTGGTCCTTACTTAACCTCATCAGGACCATATATAACTGGATAGTGATAGAATATTGGTCCTTACTTAACCTCATCAGGAACATGTATAACTGGATAGTGATAGAATATTGGTCCTTACTTAACCTCATCAGGAACATATATAACTGGATAGTGATAGAATATTGGTCCTTACTTAACCTCATCAGGAACATATATAACTGGATAGTGATAGAATATTGGTCCTTACTTAACCTCATCAGGAACATATATAACTGGATAGTGATAGAATATTGGTCCTTACTTAACCTCATCAGGAACATATATAACTGGATAGTGATAGTGGTCCTTACTTAACCTCATCAGAACATATATAACTGGATAGTGATAGAATATTGGTCCTTACTTAACCTCATCAGGAACATATATAACTGGATAGTGATAGAATATTGGTCCTTACTTAACCTCATCAGGAACATATATAACTGGATAGTGATAGAATATTGGTCCTTACTTAACCTCATCAGGAACATATATAACTGGATAGTGATAGAATATTGGTCCTTACTTAACCTCATCAGGAACATATATAACTGGATAGTGATAGAATATTGGTCCTTACTTAACCTCATCAGAACATATATAACTGGATAGTGATAGAATATTGGTCCTTACTTAACCTCATCAGGAACATATATAACTGGATAGTGATAGAATATTGGTCCTTACTTAACCTCATCAGGAACATATATAACTGGATAGTGATAGAATATTGGTCCTTACTTAACCTCATCAGGAACATATATAACTGGATAGTGATAGAATATTGGTCCTTACTTAACCTCATCAGGAACATATATAACTGGATAGTGATAGAATATTGGTCCTTACTTAACCTCATCAGGAACATATATAACTGGATAGTGATAGAATATTGGTCCTTACTTAACCTCATCAGGAACATATATAACTGGATAGTGATAGAATATTGGTCCTAACTTAACCTCATCAGGAACATATATAACTGGATAGTGATAGAATATTGGTCCTTACTTATAACCTCATCAGGAACCATATATAACTGGTTAGTGTGATAGAATATTGGTCCTTAACTTATAACCTCATCAGGAACATATATAACTGGATAGTGATAGAATATTGGTCCTTACTTAACCTCATCAGGAACATATATAACTGGATAGTGATAGAATATTGGTCCTTACTTAACCTCATCAGGAACATATATAACTGGATAGTGATAGAATATTGGTCCTTACTTAACCTCATCAGGAACATATATAACTGGATAGTGATAGAATATTGGTCCTTACTTAACCTCATCAGGAACATATATAACTGGATAGTGATAGAATATTGGTCCTTACTTAACCTCATCAGGAACATATATAACTGGATAGTGATAGAATATTGGTCCTTACTTAACCTCATCAGGAACATATATAACTGGATAGTGATAGAATATTGGTCCTTACTTAACCTCATCAGGACCATATATAACTGGATAACCACTGATAGAATATTGGTCCTTACTTAACCTCATCAGGAACATATATAACTGGATAGTGATAGAATATTGGTCCTTACTTAACCTCATCAGGACCATATATAACTGGATAGTGATAGAATATTGGTCCTTACTTAACCTCATCAGGAACATATATAACTGGATAGTGATAGAATATTGGTCCTTACTTAACCTCATCAGGAACATATATAACTGGATAGTGATAGAATATTGGTCCTTACTTAACCTCATCAGGAACATATATAACTGGATAGTGATAGAATATTGGTCCTTACTTAACCTCATCAGGAACATATATAACTGGATAGTGATAGAATATTGGTCCTTACTTAACCTCATCAGGAACATATATAACTGGATAGTGATAGAATATTGGTCCTTACTTAACCTCATCAGGAACATATATAACTGGATAGTGATAGAATATTGGTCCTTACTTAACCTCATCAGGAACATATATAACTGGATAGTGATAGAATATTGGTCCTTACTTAACCTCATCAGGAACATATATAACTGGATAGTGATAGAATATTGGTCCTTACTTAACCTCATCAGGAACATATATACTGGATAGTGATAGAATATTGGTCCTTACTTAACCTCATCAGGAACATATATAACTGGATAGTGATAGAATATTGGTCTTACTTAACCTCATCAGAACATATATAACTGGATAGTGATAGATATGTCCTTACTTAACCATCAGGACAATATATAACTGGATAGTGATAGAATATTGGTCCTTACTTAACCTCATCAGGAACATATATAACTGGATAGTGATAGAATATTGGTCCTTACTTAACCTCATCAGGAACATATATAACTGGATAGTGATAGAATATTGGTCCTAACTTAACCTCATCAGGAACATATATAACTGGATAGTGATAGAATATTGGTCCTTACTTAACCTCATCAGGAACATATATAACTGGATAGTGATAGAATATTGGTCCTTACTTAACCTCATCAGGAACATATATAACTGGATAGTGATAGAATATTGGTCCTTACTTAACCTCATCAGGAACATATATAACTGGATAGTGATAGAATATTGGTCCTTACTTAACCTCATCAGGACCATATATAACTGGATAGTGATAGAATATTGGTCCTTACTTAACCTCATCAGGAACATATATAACTGGATAGTGATAGAATATTGGTCCTTACTTAACCTCATCAGGAACATATATAACTGGATAGTGATAGAATATTGGTCCTTACTTAACCTCATCAGGACCATATATAACTGGATAGTGATAGAATATTGGTCGTTACTTAACCTCATCAGGAACATATACCGTATTTTCCCTATTGAGAGCGCCTCCCCTAATAAGGGTGCCCCTCGACTTTTTGTGGAAAAAAAACCTTTGCAAAGAAAAGAAAGTGAAAATTAGAAGTTTTCTCCCCTGATTGTCACGTGTTTAGTGAATCAGCGTGTCACTGCCACCTCGATAAAATGATGTTTAACGACTTTGTGTCGCTTATAAAATCGAAATCTCGATACATACTTACAGATATATATCGTATGGAACGTGTAAAAACTTGTTTAAGGAATATTTTCATGGAATTGCGGCGAAATCGTAACATTGAATGACAGGAAGTACGACTGTGCATCTGTTCACTGTCACACGAGTGTAAGTTATCACTCATTTGTAACATCAATATTTTCATTGCGTGCACCAGTTAGATGTATTCTTGTTTTATTTTGACAATGATCGTTACTGATTTGCGGATATTCAATCGTTTGTAATAGTTTAATCGTGTTTTTTCTCGTCAATAATGCCCCTGAAAACGAAAGTAAATTCCGAGTCCGGCCATTTTGTTGTCATTGTAAACAACACGACGATCGCAGCATAAACTTGCCGATCTCTGAGCATTTAAAATCTTTTTAATTTAATGCAATAAATACGCTTAAAATGCATGGAATATCTTGTAAATATTCTAGTTAATATGTTAACAATTTATTTGATAAACGTTTCGTCGTCAATTCTTCATGATTTTACAACCTATGAAATCACGGCAGTTTCAGAAAAAAATGGTCTCAAATAACGGCGCCCCCCTAAGTCAATAACCCGCACCCGGCGCCCTTATTAGGGAAAATACGGTATAACTGGATAGTGATAGAATATTGGTCCTTACTTAACCTCATCAGGAACATACATAACTGGATAGTGATAGAATATTGGTCCTTACTTGGTCATCAGAAAAATACTTACTTAACCTCATCAGGAACATATATAACTGGATAGTGATAGAATATTGGTCCTTACTTAACCTCATCAGGAACATATATAACTGGATAGTGATAGAATATTGGTCCTTACTTAACCTCATCAGGAACATATATAACTGGATAGTGATAGAATATTGGTCCTTACTTAACCTCATCAGGAACATATATAACTGGATAGTGATAGAATATTGGTCCTTACTTATAACCTCATCAGGAACATATATAACTGGATAGTGATAGAATATTGGTCCTTATACTTAACCTCATCAGGACCATATATAACTGGATAGTGATAGAATATTGGTCCTTACTTAACCTCATCAGGAACATATAAAACTGGATAGTGATAGAATACTGGTCCTTACTTAAGTCGGATATAACTGGATAGGATAGAATATTGGTCCTTACTTAACCTCATCAGGAACATATATAACTGGATAGTGATAGAATATTGGTCCTTACTTAACCTCATCAGGACCATATATAACTGGATAGTGATAGAATATTGGTCCTTACTTAACTCATCATATATAACTGGATAGTGATAGAATATTGGTCCTTACTTAACCTCATCAGGACATATATAACTGGATAGTGATAGAATATTGGTCCTTACTTAACCTCATCAGGAACACATATATAACTGGATAGTGATAGAATATTGGTCCTTACTTAACCTCATCAGGAACATATATAACTGGATAGTGATAGAATATTGGTCCTTACTTAACCTCATCAGGAACATATATAACTGGATAGTGATAGAATATTGGTCCTTACTTAACCTCATCAGGAACATATATAACTGGATAGTGATAGAATATTGGTCCTTACTTAACCTCATCAGGAACATATATAACTGGATAGTGATAGAATATTGGTCCTTACTTAACCTCATCAGGAACATATATAACTGGATAGTGATAGAATATTGGTCCTTACTTAACCTCATCAGGAACATATATAACTGGATAGTGATAGAATATTGGTCCTTACTTAACCACATCAGGAACATATATAACTGGATAGTGATAGAATATTGGTCCTTACTTAACCTCATCAGGAACATATATAACTGGATAGTGATAGAATATTGGTCCTTACTTAACCTCATCAGGAACAATATATATAACTGGATAGTGATAGAATATTGGTCCTTACTTAACCTCATCAGGAACATATATAACTGGATAGTGATAGAATATTGGTCCTTACTTAACCTCATCAGGAACATATATAACTGGATAGTGATAGAATATTGGTCCTTACTTAACCTCATCAGGAACATATATAACTGGATAGTGATAGAATATTGGTCCTTAATTAACCTCATCAGGAACATGTATAACTGGATAGTGATAGAATATTGGTCCTTACTTAACCTCATCAGGAACATATATAACTGGATAGTGATAGAATATTGGTCCTTACTTAACCTCATCAGGAACATATATAACTGGATAGTGATAGAATATTGGTCCTTACTTAACCTCATCAGGAACATATATAACTGGATAGTGATAGAATATTGGTCCTTACTTAACCTCATCAGGAACATATATAACTGGATAGTGATAGAATATTGGTCCTTACTTAACCTCATCAGGAACATATATAACTGGATAGTGATAGAATATTGGTCCTTACTTAACCTCATCAGGACCATATATAACTGGATAGTGATAGAATATTGGTCCTTACTTAACCACATCAGGAACATATATAACTGGTTAGTGATAGAATATTGGTCCTTACTTAACCTCATCAGGAACATATATAACTGGATAGTGATAGATATTGATAGAATATTGGTCCTTACTTAACCTCATCAGGAACATATATAACTGGATAGTGATAGAATATTGGTCCTTACTTAACCTCATCAGGAACATATATAACTGGATAGTGATAGAATATTGGTCCTTACTTAACCTCATCAGGAACATATATAACTGGATAGTGATAGAATATTGGTCCTTACTTAACCTCATCAGGAACATATATAACTGGATAGTGATAGAATATTGGTCCTTACTTAACCTCATCAGGAACATATATAACTGGATAGTGATAGAATATTGGTCCTAACTTAACCTCATCAGGAACATATATAACTGGATAGTGATAGAATATTGGTCCTAACTTAACCTCATCAGGAACATATATAACTAGATAGTGATAGAATATTGGTCCTTACTTAACCTCATCAGGACCATATATAACTGGATAGTGATAGAATATTGGTCCTAACTTAACCTCATCAGGAACATATATAACTGGATAGTGATAGAATATTGGTCCTAACTTAACCTCATCAGGAACATATATAACTGGATAGTGATAGAATATTGGTCCTTACTTAACCTCATCAGGAACATATATAACTGGCATGGATAGGTATAGAATATTGGTCCTTACTTATAACCTCATCAGGACCATATATAACTGGATAGTGATAGAATATTGGTCCTTACTTAACCTCATCAGGACCATATATAACTGGATAGTGATAGAATATTGGTCCTTACTTAACCTCATCAGGAACATATATAACTGGATAGTGATAGAATATTGGTCCTTACTTAACCTCATCAGGAACATATATAACTGGATAGTGATAGAATATTGGTCCTTACTTAACCTCATCAGGAACATATATAACTGGATAGTGATAGAATATTGGTCCTTACTTAACCCCAGCTTGTCTTGTCTATTAGACAAACACCATGGGGAACTGATACATGAGATCCATTATCTGAAAGTTAATTGATTATTTTTAGTTAATTAGTAGCTTGTTGGTCTATCTCTTGATGTCATCACTTCTAATGTTGGTATTGATCCTGGTATATAGTTTTCTTTGACAATTTGACTAGTAAAACTACATTTTATGTTGATGAAGCATTTACTGTAACTTCTGATTGCATCACATCTTATTCCACTACCATGAAAAAAATGTACTTTATCTCATTGGCCCAGATCCTGTTCCAAAGTACTAGTGTCCTCTACAGATTTCATTTATATTTGAGGGTCTTGAAACAAACTGTATTTCTTTGTTAGTATATTTTGTTCATATATTATCAGATTTGAAGCAGAGAACAGTTTACTACGCTGTTGTTCTGTTTGTTTGTTTGTAATATTTTAATTCTGCAATATAAAATTCATGACATATTAAACTGTTTAACTTCTCTGGTCTACCTAAAATATCAGCATCTTGTGTGAAGCCTTGGGTCATTGATACAATATATCTTAGAAATGTAAATGATGTATGATTAGTGGGTTTAGCCGTTACTATATGTATATCTGGTAAATCTGGTAAGTTCTTGGTGTAGATAGAAAAGTCAACAACCGTAGGTTATGAATAAAAAAAGAGAAGAAAGCAGTTGAGCCTATATATCTCGGGCCTACTTTTAATTAGTGTCAATCTCCTGTATAATGTCCTAAAGTTTTATGACTGAACATCATTATAGAATTTGAAATTGATATGTTTAGATTTTAATCTGTCAACAAATCTCATTACATTGACATGCCTTTCACATCATCCAGGACAAGTATAGCTAATCATATACATCTCAAGGAACTATGCATGCATTTTAAAATAGCGCTTTGCCCAGCTTTAAGTTCAAAATGTGTACCCTGATGATTCAACCAAAAGAAAACTAATTTCTTTTTTTTTGGTAAAAAAAAACCATTTGGAACAAACAATTAAATTGCTTGCAACATTTCAGGAGCTGTGAGTGTGTATGTCAATGTTTTAATCACATTAATTTTGATATTGAAAAGACTGGCATTACATATGTTACATTTATATATATATAGATATGTTTTTCAAGGAGAAACACACATGTTACAAACATAAAAGATTATTTGTGACTTATTGTTGGCCGATGGTGGTGAAGAGGTTAATTAATATAAGGTGTCTGACATACATGTGCATTCTAACATTAGCCTTCAGCTTACACTAGCTAGGTCAATATAGAAAGAGAGGCCTAATGTGGGGTGTTGCTGGGCACTATTTTTGATTGTTGATTAACTCAAACCTTCTAGTTGGAATATCATTAAATAGACATAGCTTTAATTTTGATATGACAGAGAACAATAACAAACTTGTATACATGTACAGTCAAACCTGCCTTAGCGTCCACCTCGAGCTCACCAATTGATTATTAAGACCACTTTCTCAGGGTCCCTTATTGTCAATTTAAACATATTTTGCCTTAATTGTGTATACAGACCACTTAGCTATATAAAGACCATTTTTCTTGGTCCATTGATCATGAGTGGTCTTTATAGACAGATGTTACACATCCAAACTTAAAACATATACCAGGTGCTGATGTAGGTATACAGTTTATAAGATAGTCATATTTCAATTGTTTATATACATTTTCTGTAACATTTCATCATATATAATTCCTGACCTTGTCTATTTATAGTCACTGGTAAGATCCGGGCAGCCATAGGGAAGGCCAACCTACTCGTTAACCAGAAATGTAAACAGTTCCAGGAACTCTGCATGGAACATATAGTAAGTATGGTAAAAACAAAGCAGTAATGCTTTAATGGCAGTTTTTTCTTTCTTTCTTGGAACTCACAAAGACAAAAATGTAAGGGACATTCTTGCATTCTTGGAAATTTTGCAATTTGGGCTTAATCTTGTATAATTAGTCCTTTAAACACAATGATAATTTAATCTTGTATATAAATATGAACTATTTGTAGCAAATTCACATTATTTGTTTTAGTTCCTTTTATGAATGTGCAAAAATAACATTTTATTTTTAGCAATGTTACAAGTTTAAAACCATTTAACCCACAGGAGCCATCAGAAGATAGAAAACTATTGAAGGTGGAGGATCTCCAGGGATTCTGGGACATGATCAAACTACAGATCGACAGTGTATATAGAATGTTTGCAGAAATAGAATTATCACGACAAAACGGCTGGAAGGAACTCACAGCCCATGTAAGGGTTTATGTAAAATGTCATGGTCTTCATATAATCTAAAAATAATGCACATAGCATTCGTTAACATTAAGGAAAATCAGTTTGGAGTCTTATTTTGTCACTGTTTTTTATTTTCTTACAAAAGACAAGTTATCATAACTTTTCCTGTATATAATTTACGTTTTTTGTTTGGATTGCAACTCTGTTAAAGACGTTTTAACTTCTAATTATGAAATGCTCTGAATTAAAATCTTACATCAGTTTCAAATTCTCACATCATTTCAGTTATACTTCTATATGATTATTTTTGTTGGCCCAATATATAGAAGGAATTTGCTTTAAGTCAAAGATATATTACAAAATAATTGTACTTATAATCATAAAGAGTATAATTAAAATGAAAACTAATGACACTTCTATTTATTTATTATTATTTTTTTGTTTTGTTTATATACAGTCACAAAACAGTTCTGTCAACTCTAGTCCCAAGTCTGGAAGTTTGTCGCTGAGTAATGCCAGTACCCCCTCTGGTACCCCAGGTAAGAAATCCCTTAAGTCATTCTATCATCCCTTCTGGTACCCAAGTTAAATATGGCATGTAGTATTCAGGTAGAGTTCTTTGTTACAAGCTGATCATGAATAAATGTTTTAGCACTTTCCTGAAATATAAATATCTATGGAGTTTAAGAATTAAAACAAAAATTGTAGAGTTCTTTGTTAAAAGGTGATCATAATTAAAAATTAAAATTGTAAGTCTAGATCACTGTTTAGGATATATAGAATCAGATCCTTCTGCCAGGTATAGGGAGTCTCTATGATTCATTACTCATTCAATACTGATCTTGAAATTACTGTTGATTTACCTTAAACTTAAACTTTAATTTTTATTTTACGTTTACCAATAAAGTCAGGGTATATCAATTAAATTGTAGTTGAGGGATATTTTACTACTAAAATGGTTTAGGTTTAGTGAAAGGGAGACAATTACACAGAGAACTTGGTCTTACCTACAATCTAGGGGAGACAATCACTAATATATTTTTTGATGTATTTCACCAGGTTCACGGAGACGTGCAATGAAAGTGAAGGAGACACCTGAGTCGTCACCAGAAAGAACAGAAAAAATGAGAGCTGCAGCACGTGCAAGAGAAGAAGCAAGAAAACGAATGTTGGCAGAGAAGCGTGCTGCCATGCGTCAAAAACAACAGCAGAAGGAAGTGGAAATTTACGTGGCAACAGATAGCGCGAACTGAAGTGTCAACTTCCGTCAGTGATATATCGAAAATTAACATGATTACCTATGCTTAATACCTTCTTTAACCTCAATTTTCGGAACCATCAGGTTTTTTCGTCTCAAACGAGAAAAGAACAATCACATATATAGCAAGAAAGTTGTAGAAACTTCACTGTATTTGTCTGCAAGTGAATGGAATATAATTGCCACTAACAACCATCTTTGTGAAAGTTTGGAGATAACAAGACTTTCCTTGACTAATATACATATGAAAGTCATATCGAATTTTTGGTTGATGGTGAAAATATAAAAGTGTGTTTGAGGAAAAGAAGGTTAGCTATGGATCATACATTTCGCCTGTAAGTGAGGAGGATCTGCTATCATTGTGGGGACCAGACCAGAATCTCGTCTTATGACCACATCGATTGCTGTTAACGTCAGATCGTTTTGTTATATAACAATGTCAACAGCTACAGATCACAACTGGTTTACCACTTAGTGGTATATATTATGTTCTTACATCTGTTGTTTAGCCTCGCCTCCGAGACGGGTTCTCTGCAAAGACAGAAAAGAACAGACAAGCATTACAGAAAACTTACCCCTTCAAGAGGGTATAGATGTTGGAGAAATTCATGTCATACTTGTCAACAGGATTTTGTGAGAACAAGTATTTGTTGATGTACTTAGCAAGTTTAGATATCTATCTATCTAAAGACTATCCAACAAACTATGAGGTTTATGACAGTTATACATTATAATAATGACCTCAATGACTGTGTAAAGCAAGGATGGATTTAATTTTGGCTCACCTGTATGGAAGATGGCTGATGTAGATCAACCTGATGGGGTATTCAGTTAACATGGACAAGTTTGTTGAAGGTACAAAAGTTCATATTTCGATGGACTCATCCAGAAGAGTTGATGTAATTACAGGTGTAGCTATATAACTTGTAAAAAGTGGAGATTTCAGAAATCAAATATCCTTGTCAAATCTTATTTCCGGATTATTGCGGCGACCACATAAACTTGACAAGTGATTTCCTTCTTTTATGAAAGTGGACCAAATATTTGAAGAAGAAAAACAAGAGCTTGTTAAATTATTAATCACAACGACCAGGGACCACATACACTGGCATTCAGAAACCAGGAACCACATGTGGTGCTCCCCTGGCGTCAGATACAACCCTTAGTATTACTATACCATGTGTGGTGCTATCATTTGATTCATGCCACATGTGATGATTTCCTATCTCTTGGTGGAGCCACATGTGGAGCCATCTTTTGATCAGGTACAACATGTGGTGTTGCCAAACAAGTGGAGACCACAAAAGTTGTTGTCTTGCCAGTAAGAACATGTACCACATATGGTGCTGTCCTGGTTTGTAATGTGGCAGTAATTATTTATATACCTTGCCTTAACCCGACCAAGACATCAGACATTTCATCAATTCCATGAACTTATAGGAATTTTTGTTTTGTTCAGTGGTTTTGTTCCTCAGTGTTGTAACATTTTATTTGGTTACTCTAGTTAACACTCCACAACTTAACTTTATCTGCCTTGCGTGTACATGTCCATTTAATATATTTTCGCATGCCAGTATTTTGCTTTGTTTCGCATCATTTTAATGATCGTTGAAACAATTTTTTTCGTGATTTTGTTTTGTAAATGGACTGATGTTGTTTCGCACTATTTTACCCGATGTCTCATTCTTGAGGTACTTGTGATATTCTCATTATCAATGCTTCATTTAGCTTCATTGTGGCATTGGTTCATTAATACTTAAATCGAGATGTTGTACCTTAATTTATTTGTGTGTTTGGTGTATATGCCAAGTATTGAAACCTGTTGGTAATTAAGGTGTTTTGTATGGACAACTCAGTCTTGTAAAATAATGCATGGATTTTCGTAATCTTTGTGATCTTAAAAATTTCCACTTTTAGTTTCATGAAAGATTTTTTTAAAACCTGCCTGACAATATTGTTTTATCCTGAGCATTTCTCTACACATTGTTCCCATCTCCAGTGGTATATATATCTCTTGTAGATAAGATAGATGTTGTAATATCAGAAATATTTCGAATTGAAGTGAAGACAAAATATACATCAAATCAAATATCAATGTTACTGGGTTGTGCAATAAGTCAAAATATTTAACAGTAATGGAGAGTCACACATTATAGGTACAAATGGAGCAAGATTGTTAATGAAAAAGAAATATCCAGTAAAAACCTAGATGCATTCAAAGAATTCATGAAAGTATTCAAATTTACATGAAGAATTGCAATAAAAGAGGTCAAAAGTATACGTAATTATGCATCTTTCGTAAAGCAGACCAAGGGAGGTAATCCAACAATTCTGTTGAGGAATGTTGAGTTTTATGTACCCTTTAGCTTTTAGATCTCTTTGAATCACAAAATGCCCTTTTGAGACATTAAATAGGGTAGAATCTACAAATAAGGCCTTTTATTTGTTTTGATTGAATATGGGGCTTGCTTATATAATTACCAGCTGTTTAGAGTCAAATTTAGAAGCAACCGTATATCTGACAGTGCACAAAATGAGATAATTTGTTTCTTGATAGACAACTAGATTTCTTATGTTTGTTAAGCTGTGTATTAGTTTCATAACATTGCAAATAAACACACATATAATGACAAACAAAATGTATATATATCTTAACATAAATAAAAATTGTTTTTCGTTTAATGTTTTCAAACTTCAAGTTTCTTTAAAATTTAATGTTCCTTTTAAATCCTAGAAAACTGTTTTAATACCAGTTCACATGCTGAACACAACTATGTTCACATATAGGAAATTTTTTTTTTTTTAAATTGTAGAGGAATAATCATCCAAACAGTTTCAAAATTTTACTTTAGATTTTATGTCCGATTTTAAATAATATTATTTCTTCTATTTCTCCTTGTTCCATATTTAATCCAAAAAATTTTTGGTTAAATTTCAAATTTTTGATTAGGTTAGATTTACTTACCTCTCATAAAACAGAACATTCTCACTGTCAAAACATATACTTTGTATACGTGCTGATGTTTTGTATATAATGAAATTAATTAGATTTCTATTGTTAAAAAATGGTGCATTTTCCTTTTCATTTGTATTGTTGATGTAAACTCTTACAAAATCATAATAAAGTATGAGCTCTATTTTATAGCTAAAAAACAAATTTATTTGTAATGTGATAATGTGTTTGTTCTCAATGTTAAAACTTAAAAACTGTTTATAACAATACTTGTTTAACACACCATGTACTTGTTTTCTTTTGGAAAACGGAAACTGTAAGAATTGGTATATCTTCTCAGACACAAGTGATATACAACTACCTTATTCGACCTTATAAGCACCCAGGGCACTTAAAAAATTATTGCATAGTTAGCCATAAATCAATTTGTGTAAAAAAAAAACGAGATGAAGAAACCTACACATTTTGTTTTGTTTTAGTCTGCATTTAATTTTAGATAAGTGATATTGATGCCTCAAAAATGGGGACATTCGGCATTATGGGGCTTATTAGGTTGAATAAATTATACAGTGTGTATAATGTATTTCAGATGTTGAAGTCTATTTCAAATTATTACAGTATATAGATTTTATCATCAGACATGATAAATATCATAGAAAAATCTATAATTTGGAATAAGAGCTTAGCTTGTGCTGTACGGAATAATATATGTATCCATAGAGTTTTTGAGGTATTTAATTAAGTGAATATAACATGCTACACAATACATTAAATGACTTTTAACATTTTGTTATAAATTTGGAAACAGAGTTAAGACAACCACAGGAATACACAGGATCCATTTGTATTATATTTTATATATTAATATATGATATTGTATCAGTGTTGTTATGAAGGGACATAACTCTTGTCTATCCTGTAATTTTCCACCAAGCTGTTACTTGTGATATTACGGATCATCTCATCAGTGTCATATATAAATCATCTTTTTAACATTTCTAGAGGACAATATTGTGTTGTTCATATGTTAATACAAGTTTTCAAAAGTTCCTAGATTTTTATCTCTTAAAAGTGTTGTTTTGCATGCAGTTATTATTATTATTCTTTTAATTTAACTATTTTTTAGAAGTTTCACTTGCCATGCAAAAATTTAATCTGATTAAATTACAGATATTCAATATATGTTTTAACATACCTGGTATAGCTTAGTGAAAATGTATTTGACTGAGAGGGCAGTCATACATTTTGTTTTGTTATTTTAAAATTATCAATTTTAAATAAAAAAAAAAGAGTATATAGCAAACGAGAGAAAAACTTCAGAAAAAAGATAATGGTCGATTTGTATTTTATACCAAGGGATTCACTACTTTTTGTTACATACTACATGAAGAAGGGAGAAATACAATTATATGTTTATATATTTATATATATAAGTAAACTTTTAAACTTTTATATTGATATGCAACTGGGAAGGCTTTGTGTTTGAATGCATGAATAGTATTAACAATTTAAGTAACTCGGTTTTTAGAGCCAAAGTTTCATTATCATTAAGTGTTTATCAGGAATTCTTTGCCAAAAACGATCAAATTTAATGAGGTGTATCATCAGATAAGTTCAGGTCATCAGAATTTGTCTGAATTTCTTTGGATATTATTTATATATATATCGCTTTATTTCATGATGGAAGCTGTCTTTACATGTAGATACAATATGTAGGTGGAAGAGTTAAGGATTATTATTTATTAGGTAAACTCTTTGTTGTTATGATCAAACTTCATGAAATTCTATATCCATGCATATTTTGTTCCTAATTTTGTGTCATAACTGAAGAGGTATTCTTTAAACTCATATTTGTTATTAGATTAAAATATGGTAATACAAAAATGCAAGATTTGTATGACAAAAAAAATCCATTGTAAGTGAATAATCATCAAAAGTGTTTATGTAGAGGTAATTATTAGGGATAGAAATGAAATTGATAATTTCCATGGTAAGGTATAAAAATTTGGGCTACAACCAACAACTTTGACCATTGTAACTCTGGCTATTTCCTGCAATGTCAACAGACACAATGGCTTCATTTACATGATTCAATTTTTGTTATTGCTTAGTCACTTACATATGACATAAGTTTTCTTGACATACATGTGGTTTTAAAGCCAAAATGAAACTTTTTCTGGTAGCTTAAGTTATGGACTACAAATTATTCCACAATCCGGTCATAATCTAAACCCTTTATATGGTTTTTGGATTGAAATTACATTTTCTTGGTTGATAAATTTATCAATGTAATACTACATGATAAAGAATGTAGTATGATCATATGTGTTACATGAAGTCCCATTTCATTAAATTCCATCACTCATTATACTGAAATATCATCAAAAACAATATCTTAAACTACTTAAATTTTCTGTAGTTTTACTTTATTTTCATATAAACAACATACAATGCATGTAAAATTGTTAGTGAGGAATATTCAAGGTTACAATGTCTGGTTGTAGGCCAAAGATAAAATTGTTAAGTTGGAGTTCGCTTTCTTTTTTGATGTTCAATGCCATAAGTGGAATCTCATCCCATATATATATCTGTATCATTCTATTTATAAATTCATGTTATTATTGTTGTTGATATTTAAGCATCAAAACCAACAGCTCATATGGCTTATAATAAAGGACTAAACAGCAGATTGTCTTGGAATTGTTTTATCACATGACATACAGTGAAATCTAACTATAAAGACCACCCAAGGGACCAAGAAGATGGTCTTTATAGCCACGTGCATATGGTTTCTATATATACATTTAGAAAGTGATCATTTGGGCCCCAGAAGTGGTCCTAATAATTATATTCTGTCTTTGCATATTAACTCATTTATAGTGGTCCTAATAATTATATTCCGTCTTTGCACACTACAGAGTTAGTTCCCTTGCGGATAGGTATCAATTGTGACGTCATTATTTTGTGGTCGCTCCAGTTCACGTCGTTTTCTACCCGCAAGGGCAGTCTATGTAATATGCAAATACGCACCATGTGTTTAATATGCACCATGTGTAATATGGTGTAACAGAGAAAGTTTGTGGTGTAAATACTTCCCTAGTGTTCGTGGATGCTGTAGAGCCGATGAAACAAAAAAGGAATTGTAAGTTATATATTATTAGAAATTCAATATGGATTTTACTTGAGTGCCACTTCATTTTCGTTTTATGCAAATCCAACTCATGGGTATGAAAAAACGTAGCCTTACATTCAGTGATATAGGGCCCTTCCATTTAAAATCCCTAGATATATTTCTAGGATAAGGACTCTTATTGCCGATATAATACTGGTAACTGGCTTTTGATTCCATGTCTGAGGATGGTCAAAAGACGAAAAATCTGCAATGAAGAGACCGTCATATCGATGTACACTATACATGTACATATAATTGGAATTACTGTTTTCTGGGCTGACAATAAATATTTTACCAACAAAATATGTTAAAAACTGAAAAGTGCCTACAAATAAACTTAACACCCATGAATGCATTCTGAACTACATTGCTACTAAGGGACTTTACATGAATGCTAATGTTTTTATGTTTAAATAGTTATTATTTTTTCTGAATTTATCATTATTCATTAATGATTGTTTCATACTATGTGAATCATATGATACTGACATCTACACATTCAACACTAAACTCTGTACACAATATGAAGAGGGTATTAGCAAACGGAAGGAATTTGATTTTGCCAAGTTAACATTTAAGAGTTATCTCTCTTATTGCATACAACAAAAATTCTTTTCATGGATTGAAGTATTTTTAGTGACTTCAATGCTTACGCTTTCCAGACAATTTTTTTGTGTATTTGCACACTTCCCATGCTAGATACAGAAACCTAGAAAACTTTTTTAGTGAACATGTCCAATAAATTATGAATTGGAGAAATCACAGAAATGTTTATATAAAATGTTTACAAAATCTATATTCATTTATTCATGTTGAAGAAGTTATAGAGAGCAACCAACTAAATAATTTTACATAGACCACAGTGTTAAACTTTGTTTAAGTTTTGTACTGTATTATTAAAACAAAGGAATATTAGTTAGCTGTTGTGTTCTTATATAATTAAAGTCTAGGTTCTCATATAACACTAGATAGAAAAAAAATTTGGGTCCATCTGCTCAAACTCCAACCTGGGTAGCTTTATTGAAATCAGGCGCATTTTTGCACCAAAAAATCCTGAAATTCTAATGTTTTTACCTATTCATTATCAAAATTGATATTTTGAACCTAAATCTCAATATGAATTTCCCTAAATTCATACCATTGTTACCTGTCAGAAAACATTTTTACTTTTTTTCTGCTGTCAAACTCCAACCAGGGTAGCTTTATTGAAAATCAGGCCTCAAATTTTGCACCAAAATTCCTGAAATTATGATGTTTTTACCTATTCATTATCAAAATTGATATTTTGAACCTAAATCTCAATATGAATTTCCAAATTCATACCATTGTTACCTGTCAGAAAACATTTTTACTTTTGAAATTCATAATTAGGCAGCCAATCAGCGGCCGGGTTAAAATTCTATCCTGGGCATCTCTTGTTTATAGGTCTTCTTTTTTATATTTAGTTGGTTGTTCCCAATTATAATCAACGCTTCGTTGAAATTAAAATTAGGTCAAAAGCCTTGTCAAATATTCATTGGGGTCATTATAAAAGTTACAAACCAATGAACATTACAAACCAATGAACATTATCCACATTGTGGTTAATCAGGATATGAGGTTGATTGTTTCTACAAAGTAGGCCTTTGTGATAGTGTCATTGATTGGTTGTTTCTACAAAGTAGGCCTTTGTGATAGTGTCATTGATTGGTTGTTTCTACAAAGTAGGCCTTTGTGATAGTGTCATTGATTGGTTGTTTCTACAAAGTAGGCCTTTGTGATAGTGTCATTGATTGGTTACAAGTAAAGGTTATGTCTTTGTGATAGTGTCATTGATTGGTTGTTTCTACAAAGTAGGCCTTTGTGATAGTGTCATTGATTGGTTGTTTCTACAAAGTAGGCCTTTGTGATAGTGTCATTGATTGGTTACAAGTAAAGGTTATGTCTGTGTCAGTTCTAAATGGCGTTACTGTGTTAATAGTCCTAACAATATGGACGCCTCCCTTTATGTACGATACATGTGACTATTAAACATTCGTGTTGCGTTGCCTTAACGCTGGACATCATGGCTTACATTTTGATTTAAACATATCATATTGCGTAATTTTATATACAATGGGATTGGGCACAAGTTTTCCAACTTATATGAAGCCCTCTCCCTACGGAATTATAATCAATTATATGACAAAGAACACAAAACGACAAAAATATACATATTTAAATGATCTTAGAAAGAGCGAGAGAGAGTGAGAAGGGAGAGAGTATTTGTTTATTTTAACATATGTATATAATTTCCTAATTTATTGATATACAATTTGAGATGCTGACGACCGAAGACAACTGTCTTGTCTCGCTGCTTTACTTTAAGTTCATCACATCCCGTGCATTGGTATATCTCTCCTGTCAATCTGGTGCTTTCTTAATCTCGTTTCTCTTCTGTCGCCAGCATCGGAAGGATATAAAGAAACTTTTTTTTAAAGTTATATAGTTCATGGCCTACATTAAAGTGCGACGTTACTGAAGATGTCTTGCAGGTAGAGTGTTAGTATACCTGCTGTCCCCATTGTATGATCATAAAAGGCGACTAAATTTGGGATCTTCTATTTTTCTCGTCTTCCAAATTCCCTTTCGCCATCCTTATGTCTTCATCGACTACCGTTTCACTTCTGGCCATGAATTGATTTGTGAGAAAGACATTGATGCATTTTCCATATATTGTGACTGTGTGGTGTGTGTTATTCGATACTTTTGGCGGTATGCTGCAATGAAATAACACTATAAACAGGACAACAGTCTCACTATCACAAGGAGACACTACACGAATATACCACAGCCTCCCAAAACATATTGCACACATGGATCATAACTGTTTACAAGACTTTAATATAATCAAACAAACTTTACAGAAGCATACTGCTGAAAAATCCTGGTTGTTCAAAGCATGATTAGCTTAATCACATGATTAGTGAAATTTTCATTTGTCATTTACTGCAAAATTTGTCATTACATCTTCACTAAAGTTACCAAGTAAGTAAAGAATGGATTTAAGATTCGTATAAAATTTTGTAAAATTCGTTTTGCCAGAAATTATTTTGATTTGAAAATTGTCATTAAACTGGGATGAGCCTAACCACTTATTGAAATACGGGACCCAGAAGATCACACAAAACCGAGCGAACCAACAATTTCAAAAAATGCTGGACGCGACAAAAGAATAGAAACAATTATAGATATAGACGCTGGTGTGTCTCATAAGAAAGACAAGAGTCAATAAGAAAGAAGAGAATATGTCTACTTCAGTCACCTTTATCAATGACGTTTTGGTGATCAGTTGTTCTATGTTACCTATATATTGCTTTAAAACAAGGATTGGGGACATTGTCAGGTTAGTGTGTTATCAAAATGTGGAATCACGTGAACAGTAATACTACGAAAATATTCTTTCAGTCAAAAGTCTCAAGCTCTCAAACCGGATGCTGTAGAGTTCCACCAAACGAAATGAATTGCTCACTGTAACAGTTTGCATTGGTGTCTAAATGATGAATTTTGCCCAATCTTTTTTTATTTTTTTTTTATTTGCCAATGCATATTCAAACGAACATAACACTTATGCATCCTGTAAAGGCCAAGAGAGCGGCATTTTGCCGAGTAATTCGTATAAATTACTTTGATCTAACCAAGCGATTGGTATTTTACAACCAAGATGTCTTTAATCTTGAAATGAAATATCGAAAATGTACAAACAATATTTTCATGGTCTCGACCGTTTAAGTTATAAGAGACAACCAAAACTGTCTCATGAAATTAATTTAACAAATTACCCAAATTCTGAAGGAGGAATGAAAATCATTCCTAGCTCAATAAGCAACGCAAAAAAAGGAAAAGAAAATATTGACTGAGCATACCTTATTGCGGTAACCGTTCATGCAAACGATGACTTCTTCATAACGTTAATGTCTCTGATGATCGTAAACTGGGTTGACATTCCATGTTGACGAGAACACTCAAACAACTTACGTTTTTTGTCAATGAAATAAATTATTTTGCAATAATGAATCATTTTATACATGTATAACGTCCTTTCGCTTTTAACTTTTGAGTTGACGTCGTATCATCCTCCGAGAAAAAAAAAAAAAAAAAAAAAAAAAACAATTCTAATTTGGATCTTGCTATACAATCAATATACGGGGATTATGACAGTGGATTTGTACATTGTCCGTAGATAGTGATCGGTCTAATTCGTTACATTGCAGAAAACTAATATGTGGAAAAAACGACCTATGACATGAATAAACAAATTCAATATGTTCAAAAATACAACTGACAACCGAAATAAATTTCTTATGGGAAATGAAATAAAGAATAATCAAAGGAAGAAATGCATTTTCCATTAAAACACCATCAATGATACTTAGGACGCGCCAATATCTTGTAAACTGAAGAAGAAGAAGAAGAAACAAAATAATAATAAAAAACTTAACATTTTATTTTTCACCAAATTCGATACGGTACATAATGACACGCTTTACTAAACAGTGTTTTCAGATATGATCCAGTGATGCAGAACTATAAGATAGACATGATGGTTTGTGTATTAACAGCCTAACAGCCTATTAACAGGCAGGTTCATGTCTTCGTGTTTGAAGACTTAGAACTCTCTCCTGCAACAAACTTCTATCTGAATAAAGTATGTGACATTCATAAGTAGATTGCTGTACCCGGTAGAAAATTAGTCTCCGCTCAGTAGTTTTACACGCTAACATGGAATATATAAATCACTATAATTGACTTGTTATCCTCATCAGGAAGATAAGGAGTCGCAAATAATAAGATAAATCTGGTCGCTTTTAGTTAGCGGTGACAGGCGGTTAAACGGTAACATCTTTCCTACAGGGTACGTTGACGAAAGTTGTTGTTTTATTTATGAGTGTAAGCCTTCTTAGGTTTTCGCAACAATGCGGAGAAATTCCCGGCAACTTTACTTATTATCTCACGAAGTGTCAAAACAATACAACCCCATAAAATGTCTCAAATACCATCCAACGAATTTTCTTGATCAAATATGAATACCCGATAAGTATAACGGTCATACAAATGTAAGTAAAATATTTCGTCCCTTAATATGCATTTTAAGAAGACGCATTTGACATTTTGTTTCTTTTTCTATTAAAATGAAAACTATCTAATATACAGAGTTACCTCCCTTACAGATAGTTATCACATTGTGACGTCATTGTTTTGTAAGTGAAACTGACGTTCTTTTCTCTGAAAAGTTTGACGTTACGTTCGCAAACAGATGACGTCAGAACAATACCTACCTGCAAGGGCAGATAACTCTATAACATGCAAATACGGAATTAATATAATATCGATTAATGAAGAGCACCAGTGAATGAAAGTTTTGTTGTGATTTTTGTATTCTGTTGATTTTATTATTTGCAAAAATGAATGAAAACAAATAGTAAAATAAAACAAATCTTTAGAGAGTATCTGCCTAGGAAAAAGAGTGAAATTTTTTTGGATCTAAATTGTTGCTCTAAGTAGCAATGGCTTTCCCGGGGAAAACACTCATATGACATTCATTCTATATCAATATTGGCTATTGGAATGTAAATGAGGTTGGAAATAGGGGCCGCGGTGGCCAAGTGGTTAAGATTTCTCGACATTTTACCTCTGGGTCGTGACTTCGAATCCTATGTGGGGCAGTTGCCAGGTACTTGCCGCTGGCCGGTGGTTTTTCTCCGGGTACTCCGGCTTTCCTCCACCAAGAAGTCGGGCAAGTCCTTATATAACCCTGGCTGTTAATAGGACGTTAAACTAATAAAACAAAACAAAAAAAGGTTGGAAATGATATCGCACTAATTTCGGATATATGAAGAAGGCATTTCAATGATTAAAATGCTCATATATCAAATATGAACAAATGTTTTTGATACAAAAAGTTCAACCGGTGTTATTGACTAAACATGCAGATTTATGTATCCAACACCACAAGCTTAACAATTTATCTTGAAAACTCTTTTCTTACTATGCTCATATGGCTTGATAGCATTTAATAGCTGTTCATAAAACGCCTCGGTCTGTGCCTTATTTGTGTGATATAATTTGCACTCGCCTTTTGCATTCAAAGATAAAAGAGATTTTGCAAAGTCAAATCTGATAACAAAAATTGTGATACATATGCATTAGCATCACAGGACCGATTTAATGTGTAGAATTAATTATCTGATGTTCAGACGATAGAATGTCCCTTTATGATGTCTATGTGTGTCTCTAGCACATTCCAATGAAGAATATAGGACGTCAAGCTAGGGGTTATGTACACCGAATTACATATCTTTTGAAATGAATCACTTTTACTTTGTTTTATTGATAGGCTCATAAGTAAAAATGGCTCATCTTAAGAGAAATATGTAATTCGAACTAGGATCTATGCAGTCGACATGGTCAATTCATTGCCAAAACACATTTAGATGAAAGTGAAATAAACGGAAAAATGAAAATGTAAAAGTAGTTTCTACCGTTTATTGTCTGAAATTTACATCTGACAATTTCTTAATAATGACCTGTTTTATTATATACTACTATTTCGATGTTCTAGAGTAAAAAGATTCTCGCTATCTTGATGAAATTGTAATTAGACATCTTCTGTATACTATCACATAATTGTGGTCAAAGAAGTAATATCAATAGGATTTTCCAGATGACATGAGATCCCGTCAAACGTAAGTCTGGAGGATACTGTCCACACGGCTGGAATTACTTCTTTGTCCAATAATCACTATCACATAATTAGATAGCCTTCTAACTTATGCAGTCTTCACGAAGTAGTCTATTATTTCTATCTTCCATATAAAGTTACCAAACTTAGTCTACAAGTTTGCCTGGATGTCCAAGTAGAAATACTTGTGTAGTAGAAATTGTATAGTAACAATACTATACTGTAACGTCAATGAATACACGGTATTCACGGTATGCATAGTCTAAATACTGTAAACCAATTTTCTTTCGCATGACATTTATTTTCGCCAGTTTTGGGTTGGAAGTGCATCCGCTTAAATCAAATTTGTCACCGCGAATAATACCTACCATACAACTGTAATTTTGAAAGATATTTCCACTATCTTTTTATTCCTAAAGTTAATCTCCGCGGATATGTTTTGAAACGGAAGCAGTGAAATTTCGTAGTCTTGAAATGAAGTTGATTTGCAGTATATTGAACATCTAAAATTTATCTTAATGAATTACTACTTTTAAAGTTGATTCTTATACACATAATGTTAAAACGAGTCATGTTAATTAAGAATCTATCTGCTTCCATTACAACAGTACAGTAACCAAATCTTGGGTACTCCGACCTCAACTTTTCGATAACAAACAAATGCCGTCTTGCTGACGTCAAAAGGTTGACACTACAACCCTCACACATTGATTATGCCATTTGCATTAAAGTGACTTTTGAAACGTTTACATTTTAGGATGCTTTTAAAGCATAAAACAAATATTGCACATGGAAGTAAAGTAGTCATCTATTGCTATGACGTCAGGTAAAATTGTGTATCACATCGACGTAGGTGCCTACACAAAGCCTTCGTCAAGAGAAACTTCCGGTGATGTTCGTTTCCGGTATGCGAGGTTCCTTGGCAACAGGCGTTCCCATTGTGGAATGACGTCGTAGAAGTTCATTGGAATTCCGAACTGCAAAGAAAAAATAAACAAAACAAATCAAATCGGTTCTCATGGCTTGTTCTCCATTGAAGCTACCCCAAAAGATAAACAAATTAGATGTTATGAAGTGCGATTAATAGACAACTAAAGCATCGGCATTTTAAAACCAAATTTAAGTAACAAATATTGAGGGAAGTTAGTATATACCATTGTTTAAATCAGAATATCGATCGATTTATTTTTCTCCTTTTATGCAAGTTGACAAAGATTTAACAGTCATCACAACAATATGTGCTGTTTGTGTAACGTAATGAAAGGATGAACTATTTTAACATTTGTCTACTCAAATTATTTGATTTTGAATTAAAACACTCTCCAACTATTCTTAACTTAGTAAAATCTCTCTTGGAGCGATTAAGAATTTATCGGAAATTTAAGCCTTTGGCAAATTTTCAAAAGATACATTCTGCAGTATTGTGACATTGTAGTGCGTTCTTTATGGGGAGACGGCTATCGTTACTATGCGGAGGTATTTAAGGGTTATTGTCGTAAATTTAAGTTAGATACGCTAAAACTGGAGTCTGGGGGGTTTCGTAGATACAGAGCACGTACAGTGATGGATTTATTGGTCTGATTTATCAAATAATTGGTATTAAATACAAAACCACCAACACAGGAGGTCAACTAGAGGCTACCAGCAGCGCTTAACGCAGAACAGCGTTCAAATATAGATGTTTATAAATATCGCCAGGAATAAATATATCGGAAACGCAGAGGAGGTAACACATAGATATGGTTACAGCTGATAGAAACAAAGTTTAAAAGAGGAAATACTAAATACGAAGTGAAAATGTGAGTTTGGAAACAAAATGATATTTTAGTTTTACTGCTATAAGCCTTAACGTTCGCATCAAAGAATAGGGTTGTGTTATTTCAAACCATTTTATGTGTAATAGAATAACTATATGCCCCTAATCTATTGAGATTTATACCATTTTTAATCGTTCAATTGTTTATTTAGAACAGTTTATCTAAACATCCTGTCAAAAATTATATTTTTTACAACTCGCACGTTCGAATCCCATGTGGAGTAGTTGCCTGGTACTGACCGCTGGCCTGTGGTTTTCTCTGGGCATTCCAGATTCAACCGCCATCTTAACCTGGCATATTATTAAACAACTTTGACTGTTAATCAGACGTTGAACCAAACAAAACCAAATCAATAGTTGCAGAATGAATTTAGAGGCAAAATATAGTTAAAATATTATTCAGTAACATAGATATCTGCAAAATGCTGTTATTTAAAATTATTTTAATCTAAATTGTTATCGTTTGTTGAGAAACTGAAAAGTGATAAAAATGGTAAATAAATGATAAAAAAATCTTTGAAAAAAGAAGAGAAAAGCAAACCGAAGAGTCCTCGAAGGATAATCGTTTTTCTGCTTTATCAACGATAACCGATATAAAATGTAGTCACAGTGACATATCTTAAGAAATGTAGGTCAAAGCGACACAACCATACACATCTAGGTCACAGCGACACTCTCCCATACAAATCAAGGTGAGATCTGGGGCAAATAATGGCCTCAATAGTAAATCGGATAATAATTACACATCCACAAGGCATATCAAGAAATATCGAATATTTATACAATTTTAAAGTGGGATGATAAAAATGAACTAACAAATGTCCCAACGTCTACACCAAACTACATATCTTCCTACTACTGTATACTGTATAGTCAATGGTAAAGGGAACAGTACATAGACGATCGAATCAATGCGGACACCGGAGACGAAAGGAAGTTAATATCCAGACGTATAGTTATTGAATATCTAAATTAACCATAAAAAGCTACAGAGATGACATATTATACTCTGTATGCCACCAACCTTTTATTTTTGCCATGATTTATATTGTTATCAATTTTTTGAGAAATACTTATCCCATGCGACTTTATTATATTATATAAGTCGCTCTTTATCTTAAATGTTCAATAACATCTTCCAAAGTTGTAATGTTGTTATGATGGCTATGTCAAAACAGAGCATAGGTAAAATTGATTTAATATTTTGAAATTGCTAGTGGTAACAGTGCATGAGCGATCGAATCAACGCGGAAGATGATTGGTGAGAAATTTTGATATTCAAACTTAAAGATGTTCCACCGCCGACAGACCAAAAATGATATTCATCATTTGAACAATAATTGGTGTTTAATCGTGTATATAATAGTCTAATTAACACAAAAAATAATATAAAATAATTTATTTTGCCTTTGGTACATGCGCATTCAGTAGTTCATGATCATTTCATATAGGATATAGTGGCATGGATTTGTTTCGGGATGCAATTAATTATTTTTCATATTTTTAACTTGAAGTAAAATTAGAAGCTCAAACTTTTCAATTGTGGTAATGGTGTAAAGTAAGTAAGTTTTGTAACTGAAAAAAATACTGAATCGTCTGCTCCTGTTTTTAATAGTGAAAAAATACCATTTGTCAGCGGTGGAGCATCTTTAAGCATAGTTATCAATTTAGATTAATAATGAAAAAGTAAATACATGACATCAGCTGTATAATGCATTGGCCATATATTTTCACCGTGAACCTACCATGACTTCATTATATATAGGTCGCTGTTTATCTAAAATATTCAATAACATCATCCAAAGTTTGTATGTTATGAAAAGACAGATAATCTTCCAAACTAGTTTGCTTAAAAAAGCAATTATATCATTTACATTTACAAAGTCACCACGTGTAATAGGAAGAATATCGGTGAGATTAATTTTAAATTGGAGTCATTTGTACCTTCATGTGGAGGAAAATATGAATTGATAGTAATGATGATGGTGGCAACCATAGAAAGTCAATTTATCAACTACTGTAAACCAACACAATTTCGTGTCGACTTATTTTCGTGTTTTCATACATTGCAAATTTTTCACGATAATTTCACGATTTTGGCTCTGATGGATCTATCGAACAAACGTTTGAGATATTTTCGCGTCGAAAACTTTTCGCTACTTCTAACTTGCCGTGGAGAGATTTATCGCTCGTGAATATACCAAATACGGAAATCTTACATGTTTTACTTGATATGTTATTTGCATGTTGTTAATCTGTAAAGTAAAGGAGATGAAATTTCGGATGAGTCCGATCCTTACCCATTTCGTCTATATCCTTTGACATACTGAATGAAATCCCCACTAATACACAACTCAGAATAATAAAGAGACCGGAAACAATAGCCACCATCCGGGCAACCAACTTCCGGTGATCACTTTTGGCCGAGGATTTTCCTATAAGGCTCTCGTTTGAATGTACATTGTTGTTGGGCGTTTCCAAAGTAAACGTCTGTGTCGACAATACTTCAATAGTATCGGTATCTTCTTCTAAAATATCTCTTTTCATTTTTTTCATTTTTTTATTTTTAGTTATCTCCAACTTTTGTTAGGATGTAGAAATGTTAGCTGCGCACAGAACTCCATTGTCAATATATTGTTTTCCTTTATGACACGCTTTGGTTCCCATAGTTACTCGACACATATTATAAACTAATCATAGTTACTTTGCAAACTTGAAACGTCAAATTTGACCCTATTAATAGTGTTTAACTAGTCAAAATATAAGGAAATGTCAGTCATGCGGCAAAAAAATACTGCATGCATTCAATCCATGTCATCTCATGGAAACGCCAATGGATCATCAATCTTATAGAAGTCGTTTGTAAAACTCCGGTGATACCACTTGAACTTCCATTGTCATTTTTCATGAAACTCTTGAATCTTTAATGACTCAATTATGTTTTCACAATAGTATCGATCATGCTGCATAAGAGATACTTCTCCAGCTAGACAACAAAATAAGCATTGTTCTTGAAGCATATGCGACGCACACCATTGTTCTAGGTTGAACGTTAAGTATTTTCTGTGTTTATAAGAAAATAAAAGAATCACAAACACCGCCACCGAAGTTCCAGTTTTTCAAATGAACTTGAATTGCTTGCTGCGCGTTATTTGACTCTATATCCCACACAAGCTAATAGAGGTTACGTCACTTGATTTTGGATCAAGCATAAAAGTTAAATCAATGTGCCTTAGCACTGACGCTACTCTCGATTTAGATACACTTATAATGCTGTAGAGAGACCGTCTTCGTGGCTATTAATACGCCTTCGGGTTTATCACGGCACCTTCGGCACTGAATCCCTGTATCAAATGGATAACTGTACTGTAAGAAGGAATTTATCTGAAAGTTACAAATATGTCTGTGACCTTCATAATAGTTCTCTGATACAATCAGGAACACACACATATATCTGTAATTTTTATGAATGATTCCTCTTCACCGTCTAAAAACTTCCCGATCTTATCCTAAAGCAAGATAAACTGTTATGTTTTGGTTGACCTCCAAAGATTTCAGTCACAGATTTAACTGGAAATTCGGTAGCAAATTCATGTTCAAGATTTGTATACACTATAAATTTCGCTTAAGTGCCTTCACAAAACACGACTATGCTACAAAGTTATGGGGCGTTGCAGATACAACAGATGTATTGCGATTGTCCTAAACTGACGATGAAAATTAAACAGATGTATTACGATGATCTTACACTGGTAGGATTACATGTTAACATTTAGAGATAAAAATTATTTAACAGTCTACATCCCATCCGTCATTTACTCCATCTTCTGTTCGAATCCAGACACTACCCACCCACACGGGGAACTCCGGGAACCTTTGGAAGCTAATTCCAAGCCAATTTTCTCCGTTTTCCATAGAAAACAATCAAACGCTATTGTTCTGTAGCTCTTTGTATTCCATTGTCTTTAAAACAAGCATGGAGAAACACGACCTATCATTAAGAGCTTGGAAGTGATCAATACGCACTGACTTAAAAGCACTACCAGATTACATTTTCAGTTGCCAGAAATTTTCAATCTTTTCGGCGGCAAAGAATAGATAGCAAAGAATGAGATCATAAAACACTATACACTTATCTATCGGTGAATGATGTACGTTTCTATCGGCTCTGATTGTATCTGATGGTTCTGCTAACTTTGGTGTACATTACCCGTGCTGTATTCGACATTACCTGCTCCCGTGCCTATGTTCCAGGGGTTGTATGACCTATTGGAGCGATGTTTGTGCCGACGAAACACATATTTTACCATTATCATTCCTGAAACTACAATCGATCCTAAACAATACCGAAACTCTGTGCTGGAACACCTTACTTAGGCTGCTGGTCTCTTCAATCATGGGGTCTGTGTTGTTTTACAAAGTTGGCTTGGTTAACTAGATACTGTGACAGGTAGAGCTATGCACATGTGCAGTATTCTTCGTTTTTGATTTTTGTTTTTTTTATGGTTTGTATGTACAACAACCTCTGAAAGCCAAATTCAAGTCGTATATCTATGGTTTAAAACAAATTAGCAAAACCCAGAAATAAATCACACAGCAAACATATGATATATATATATACAGTGTATGTATATAAATATATATACATGTATATATAATTTTTTATCGTTATTGATCAACATTGTAGTCAAAGATAGGATACATTTTTATTATTATTTATTAAAACTGGATATAAAAAGGAAACGTTTATCAAGTTATCGGAAAATTGTATAAGGATTCTGAACTACCTAGTGTAGAAATATTTGGTTGTTTACATTGGATGCCTATCTTCACACATTCGTTCACGGAGTAGTTTTTCCTGTAAATTATATATAGACTGACACTTGAATTCACACCATAAAACAATAGGTTTCTAGACAGTACTAGAGCTTTTGGCAAAACCACGGGAACCGTGTGATCACAGTATGGGACGGTGATACCACTGTGTGGGATAGTATACGGTACAAACATGAAGTAACGATGAGCTACTGCTGAAGTTTTTCATTGTGGATATTTCACCATATTCATTACCAACATCTTCAAAGATAAATGTTGATCTTTTATTACTAAAACGAGGTGGTTATTGTACGCACCTTCCGATGATTGTGATGTCCCAAAAGTCACGTCAAAATATGACGTCAAAGTCACTTGTAAGTGAGATTAATTAGCTTATCTACTTTACCCACGTCGTTTTTGGTATCTCGGAATCGACGAATTGAGACATAACAAAACAGTGAAAGTGTAACTAGATTTGTTCAAGATTTGCATAACATAAAAAGAAACTGTTATAGTTGGTAATTATGATTTTAATAACATGAAGTTCCGAAATTCCTGTAGGATTCTTTTCACTAAGACGCCAACGTCTCGCCAATATATCAGCTAATCAGGGGTGATTTTACAAACGGCGATATCATTTGCTTAACTTATGACATATCTTATAAGATGATAACTTAGCCAATGGAATTTATTTTTTAAAAAGGTTACATACCTATTTCATCGATGTCACCAGAGATCATGAACGAAATACTGATTAGGACGATACAGAATGCCAGAAAGAATACAGAAATTGCGGCTACAACTCGGGATGCTCGCTTCCGTTCTTTTTCCTTTCGTGCCTCACATTCCTTCTTCTTGTCCTCTGCCGATTGGACGACAGGTCTCGGCAATGCCTCCAGATATATTATCTGACTTGATAGAACTTCAATCTGGTCGTGTTCGTCGTCATTCTCGTCATCAATTATTTGATTGTCATTTGACACCACCTCGTTGTCCTGGAAACCGGAAGTTTCTTTTAATTTTCCTTTACTGCGCATGACCGCACATTTTCATTTTGTTCTGAAATTAATACATGATACACTTTAGCAGTCTTCCATATGAGGTTCACTAGTTGAAGTATTCATTATCATATACAATGTCGAAACTATGTTTAGTAAATTGAGCTTTAAAATGTTGACGACTTTTACAATAGAAACAAGAAAAATAGACTAAAGGTTGATCTTTATCAATAAGCCTACTTGAATAATTTTATAACATTGCATATTGGAGTTGTTTTAACATGTTGTAAATGTAATTACTAATACCCTGTTTAACTTCTTTGACAACAATATGGTCATGTAATGAAATGCTTCATTCTCTGATTATACAAACAAAATATCCTAACCTGAATTTCAGGTTAAGAAATCTAAACCAGAATTTCACATAAAATTAGCCAGAATGTAACTTGAGGTTAATTACAGGTTAAATTTCTTACATGTACATATATGATTGACCAGAAGTTCACACAATAATTTTACTAGAAATTGACCAGAATTTGACCTCAGCGAATTTGCATATTAATTTCAGGTTGATTTCGAGTGAAATATATGTTAGTTTATTAACCTGAAATTGACTATTATCCTATTTCAGGTCAATTTTAGGTGAGATTTTAACTAGAAATTATGTAAAATTCTGGTTAGTTTCAGGTTAGGAAGTGTCTATAGCTACCTAGTATTTGATACTTTATTTCCTAACGTCAATCTTATTTAAATGTGGATGTAATTTCACAAATAGGAGATGTTGTGGCAAGTTTAGTCTGTTTAGTTCAATTTACAAGTTGTGAGTAATCAATAACATGAGTACAAATTTTTCAGATTCAATTAAAACATGATCAAAGATATCATTTCCATTAACTTCTATTGAGAGAAAAAAAAGCCTCGTCACCGGAATATATTTTTAACAATGTAAATGAATAGATTATGTCAAAAAAATCACATAACGTAATAGCCACTAACTTGAGATGATTGTCCTGGCTTAATTTAACTTTAATTTAGCTGCTTGTACTTATTATACGACATTAGAGATATGGTATTTTCTTCAGCCAGTTATAGACAACTTAGCTTTGTTAGTGAAACCAGTCAACTTTAAGATAGAAACCTTAACGCACTAAGTATCATATGAATGAAAGATGAGCTTTAGTTTTACTTTGCTCGTCACAGACAACTTAGTTTTGTTCACGAAACCAGTACGATAATAATTTTTATATTGGATGTTGACATCAAAATTGGAACAAAGTTGAAAACAATGTATCGCAGTAACAAAAAGTACTTAGAATGATACTGGATATTAAATGATAAGGCCGTGTTGTTATACCTACAGAAAAGACATATTTGTAGAGCAGATATGTCATATTCGTCAATGACTGTAGTACATTGTACACGAATTAATTTTTAAATGTGATTGTACAGTTCGTAACTTGAATTTTGTACAGTTCGTAACTTGAAATACCGATAAGAACATGTTTTAGAACAACTTGCAATCTATTGGGATTTGCTTTAGAAAAACAATTTTCAAAATGTCAACATCCTGAATTATGCAGTAGTTGACAATAATCAAATGACGTTTTATTTGTTTTTAGAAGCGTATAATTTGAAATATACACTTACACAGCTGAACATACTGTAAAATGGAACAAAAAGAAATACTGGGAATCATAGGAGGAAACGTCACAATTTAATTTCAGTGTAAAGCTTAAGTTGTTTTCTGGATACTAGCCAATTTGCAGTGGTTTGTTGCACACGATTAGAAATTTGTTTTTGAACATGCTAAACAAATAATATTCATGGAATATTTACACAACTCCTTTGTGATGGCGTATGAGCGATATGCAAATTTAAATCTCCTGAAAACCAAACAAATATCTTTCATTGCAATAATGATAATCAACGACCTGGTCGAACATGGGTTTTCTTTGTGACTTTTTTATTGTCAGATTGTAAACTATGGTCATCTTCGTTAGCTGAAAACCCCGAACAAACTGTTTCTTTTTAAAATTTAAAACGGTTTCTCGTTTACGAAATGTGTTCCCGATTGGTGCCTGTTCATTACTTAATTAGATGTTGCTTAAAGAATCTTCACCGGTGATAGTTCAGTAAATGTCTTGTTTTTACCTTGATTATAGATTTTCGGTGAGTTTTAAAAACGACTTGTAGCAAGTTATAATAAAACGGTGGTAAACATTTCTCTTCTATTGGTGGTATATTTTTTGTTTTGACCAATTTGGCGGTCGTTTTGGCGTGTGCTTCTTTGGCGTTGTAAATTTGCAACAATTCACTTTGGTTTAATTCAAAATTTTCACTTAAGTCGTCAGTGCGACTAAAGTTTGCGACGAATCTGTCTTTTTTACAACAAAAGCTGTATGATATTACAAAAAACATAGTCATCAGCACTTTTCATGCAAACAGTCATACCTTTCCGACAACTAATTGGGAAGGTATTGTTTTAGCATGTACAGATAGCCATCTACATTCATGTATGATTCACAATGGTTCAAAATCAAGCATTTTACCATATGATGTTTTATTCCAATTTCAACGTTGTGTTTTCCTTTTTCCAATTCTGTATTAGAAAAAAAAGCTAGTGATAGGCTCAGCACAGATGATCCTTTAGGCATTTGTATTACATCGTGTTTCTCTACGAACAAAATTAAATGCGAAATCCTAACAAAAACATCAACCAATCGTTTTTATCCTTTGTCCAAACCAAATATCAGGCATCACAAAAACGATACATTCCAAACCAAATATCAGGCATCACAAAAACGATACATTGGAGATGGATGTTAGTGTCATATTTTTGCATATCAGATACTTCTTTGCAATCCATTCCAATGTCATTGAGGAAGTCTGGCTGCTTTGTCAACCAATATAGCTAAATGACTAACTAGAAACATGTAGATCTAGTCTGGTGCGACATTTTCCTCTTCTATCAAACAGCAGGCAGCCTCCCTATTCTGTACGTATTCACTCCAGAATAGATCCACATAAGAACATTAGTTTTTGTATATAAAGATAAATGGCAGAAAGGCTGCATAATGGGGGACCGTCTCTGTAAATAAATACTGATTGTAGACAACATGGGCAGCTCATCTATTATGAATTTTTCGGCACCATCAATTAAACTTAACAACACGATGCGTTGGGTAAGCACATGAATATCAGCCATATAGTTGAATATAGCCAGTTTTAAAGATAAAACGCATTCAAATTAAGAATGTTAGCTTTATTCATTAAATAAATTTCAATATAATCAAATTAGGATAGTTTTACTTATATTTTAACTGTATCCTATCAAATATTTGTGCATGCTAGCTTTATTCATAAAGTAAATTCAGTTTATTCAAATTAGAATAGTTTCGTATTTTCCCCTTTAAATTATATCCTATTAAATGTTGTCTAAGATAGCTTTACTCATTAAGTACATTCAGTTCAATCTAATTAGGTTAGCTTCGTATGTCTGGTATTGTAATTGCATCCTATCATATGTTCGTGCAGAAAAAAATTACAAACGTCAAAAAAATACAATGACTTTTGTTGGTTGATTTAGAGATTTTAAGTTTTTAAATGCCGCGACTTGTACTTCATGATCAGACACCTCGAGAGCAAATGAAAGGTGAACTGAAATCAATGCTAGTTTTAGACCGCGACGTTTTCTGGTACAAGATCTATAAGGCTAGATCTACGGGTAATACGTCACACTTTACGGGTCATACGTCACGTAAAAATAGAAAAAACGTGGGACAGACGGCACTTTCCAGACGTTTAGCCATGGTCGGTCGATAAACGTACTGTGGTACAGTCTGAATTGAAATTTTTTTTATTCACAGATAGTCCATACTGTCATTCTTGGTGTTTTTTTGGGGGGTTGGTTTTTTAATTCGTATGTATTACGTATGGTTACCTCGGAACCCTGGATTTATTAACTTTAAAAATTTTGTATTCACGAATTTTAAGATTAAAAACTTATTCAATGTTTTTATCTACGGAATTTAAAGAATTATCGTTTTGAAGTGCATAAATGTATCTCGAAATTCAGTAGCCTTTAATAAAACCTAGCTTAGTCCTTGTTGCCCAACCAACGGCGCTACGGCCAAAATTTTAAATCCATGGAAAATGAATGACATGGCTATCCTGATATTGTGGTTTTGAAGAATGCATTAAATCTATATTTCATATTACACCGTATATCAGTTTTAATTATTTTGTCCATCACATGCAAAACAAATACAATAGTTTTTAAACGTAATGATAGGGACGAATGTAAAACAAAATCAATTAAGACTAAATTTCAACAATACTTACATATTTGTGAATATTTCTTAGAATGTGATAAAAGCCCCTAGAATAATGTTTATCTTTATTTAAAATTCATACCAAATGAATGAGCTGATTGAAATACTGCATATAGGGCTTAACAATCTATAGAGGTAAAGTTGAGACTGTAAAATTAGCTGATTGTTTTTTTCTTCACATAGAGGTTGTACTTTTCGTTTTCGATTTGTTCTTGAAATAAGAAAAAATGTTTCCTTCATGCGAGTTTTATGCGTGTGTAATTTGTCATTTTGCAGGGAACCAGGATGGTAATAAGACAATCAATAAAAAAAAACATACATACGTTATACAAGGACCCACTTTATTTATAAAATACTGTGAACTAACTGATTCAATTTCGCTTATTTCATGTGTGAATACAGTCGAGACTGTCTTATGTGACTTTTCAAGGGACCATCACGAAAAAGTCACATAAGACACGGAGTCACTTAAGGCAGTCCATAAGTTCATCCGTAACATCACTGTACAAAAATCTGTCTTTAATTGTCTGTTAATTTATTCTTCATTATAAATATATCAATTACCTGATTTTTTAAAAGATAAATAAAAAATAATAATAATTTTTTTTAATTAAAAATCATTTAGATCTAGTTATAAATTACAAGCAGACATGCATTGATGCTTGGTTTTAAACTTTGTTCAAGAGAATTTTTTATCTGGAGCGGGTGCAATTTTGGGTTAAAAATCTCATTTTTTGCAATTAAAAAAATATATGTGTGTCATGGTTTTTCAGGTTTGAAAAAAAATACAAAAATCACACTTGTCAGAAGAAAACAACCATTGCAAAACAATTGCAGATGTTGTATAAATTAAAACAACCCATTACTACTGTACAGTAGAGGTACCATTTTAACACCTCTGCTTTATTTTGCTGAATTTTACAAATCTACTGTACACTGCTACCAAATGGCGGCCATTACAGAAGCCCAAGTCGTGTGCATTTGTTTTTACAAGACTTTTTGGTGTTATGAAGAAAATATAGGGTTTGTGACTATGGGATGGCAGTTATGATGACTGTTTACTCATATTAAAGAACGAAATTATGTTTGTAAATGCCATGTACAAAACAAGAAGAGAGTCACCCACGCCAAGCCATAGGATGATACGGTAGGCAAAATAAGAAATTGTCAATGTTTACCATTGTTTAGTATTGAGAGATATCTGAATGATAGTATGAATCTAGTATGTATCGCGAAAATTATTCGCTGCAAAAAAGTTTCAAAATATTCAAAATAGAAACAAATGAGTTGAAATCACGAGGTGAAATCGTCGTGAATAAGTGGTTAGGCACGAAAACAAAAGACTAACTACCTTTTCGAAACTACAACTAATTTTTTTTTAAATAATAACGTAAGTATATAAATATATATTTACATTTGCCACTGTTTCTGTATCGATAAACTAAGTTGGAGCAAATCTGTTTATTTCCCAATAACTATGTTTTGTGACGTCATAGAAAAAAGGTGGATGAAGCTCTCAGTCAACGGCGCGCTTTTTCTGAATGGCTGTTGCATTGTTAAACATGAGGACAGTATAATTTTGACGGCGAATAGCACACGGTAAATAATTTTCTGGTTTATTTTATTGTCCAAAGAAGATATTGTAAATATAAGGATTAACCTCTTACTTTGTTAAGTTTATGAGATGATAAACCCAATGGAGCACGAGGTAAATTGCGTTAACTCGAAGCGTTTACTGACTGCTCCATTGGGTTTATCATCTCATAAACTAAACAAAGTAAGAGGTTAATCCTTAAATATATATATAGGGTGTCCCATAAATTATGTTACACTTTCAGAGTTCAATATTTTCTTTATATAGCAAGTAAATTACCAGGATTTCATCTTCAAAAAGCCTGCAATCATACATTTCATATTTTGATTAACAAACAGCTTAACGAACAAATCTAGGTAATCTTAGCAACGGTTTTCACAAAAGATACAAGATGACCTAAGATGAGATTACAGCACCAAACAAATGCAAGATTCTTTGCGTAATCCATGTCAAGAGTGAAGATTTGCCGTCTGGCGCAGTGATAGTCAACTAACGCGCAGTATATACATATGTGTAGGACGACGGCGGGAAACATAAGACGACCCTCGTTATGAAAATTAACATTTGATTCATTTTGATTAAATTCTTCAAAAGTTGATGATTTATGCATTATTAACGGTCAGCCAATAAAGTTTGCGACTATACAAAGTCATCGATCTCGTTTCACATTCCCATTTAAAAAAAATTAAAAGCCATTCCAGAAAGGTAGTGGCCCTTTGAAATAAAGTGGTCTCGAAAATAAGATTGTTTACATTATCCTTCACATGTGAACACTTATCTCGATTTCATGTGTACTTAACATTGCTATGAATTTCTGTGATATGTAATATGATTATTAATGTGATAAATGAGCTATATAGATGTAATGGCTATGATGAAAGTACTGGTATGAATAAACAATCAACCCTCTGTGCTTGCTCGAAAGAGTTCTCAAAACAAGATGTCTAATTCACAATCCGGATATTTCCGGAAGATTTTTTGATAAATATGTAGTAAACATTTTTATACTTGATATTTATACACGATTGACTTAACTTCTACAGAGATTTATCGTTTGTTTGTATCATATACACCATCTGTACACGGACCATCTCTGTAACCTCGGTAATACTTGCGTCAGTTTACGATAGATTTGGTGCCAGTCCAAATGATTATCTTTATACACGTATAGATATATTTCTATATAAACATCTGTTGAGGGATTTCCAGATTTGAAATACACCAGAAAGATTCGATGCTTAAGGTTTCTGTAGTGTCTTTATATTTTTATAAGTGGACGACGAAAAGAAGCGAAAATGTTGATGGGACGCTGACTATTAAAAACACACCACTCTATTGAATATAGCATTTTTATTTGGATATGACCACCTGTTATATTCCAGTCTCCGATGACTCCTCCGTCGGACTGTAAAACCCTAACAAATACTGCACTATAATGAATTTGATTCCCAAACCGATACCAAAAGGTTTCAGGTTAAATGAGTCCCTCCACCATTTTTTCCTCCCGGTAATCCGGTTTCACCCGATTTCTCTTAGTGGTTTTTCCGAACTAATAAGTGATCGATGTAAGTGGAAATGCAGGTTCCCCAGCCATGTGAATTCAATACGATACTCCCAACCTTCTGTGAAGAATATCGTTTTTAATATGTTTGGCTAGTAGGGGGGATAGAAGTGGAAACATTACATGCATAGTATATTGATGAATATTTTGCTTTTGTGCATGCGCAATCGGTACTTCATTCCATATAGGATATAGTGCTAAGGATTTTTTTCGGAATGCAATTAACTATTTTAATATTTTTATCTTGAAGTAAAATTAGAATGATGGTAATGGTGTAAAGTAAGTAACTTTTGTAACTGAATAAAAAGACTAAATCGTCTGCTCCTGTTTTTTATTGAGAAAAATAAAAATAACTTTTTGTCAGAGGCAATCGACAGTTATTGATTAAAATCAAAATATTTTTATCTAATGTTAGAAGGAGTATTGCAGGTTATCATATTCGCAGTGGATGATTCCATGACGCAACTTGACGAAAAAATCAAATGTACTTATCTACAGGGTCAAGTACATTGCGGTATTGGCATGGCTCTGATGAAGCTGAAACAGGTTTGCATGCTCAGGTGAGTCAATCATACCAATAGTTGTACCTAAAACGTATGTATGGCAAATTATTTTGGGATCGTATTGCGACCTATAAGGATTCCTCCGCGGGAGGATATATTCAGAAAGATTACAATCCATGTCTGTTTTGTGAAATCCAGGTTATACTAAGGAAATTATCGCCAAACATCTGCGAGTAGTTTCACATCTGCTATACAACAAGTTTATAACTCAATTTACTGTACACTAGTATTACTAGTATTACACATTGGATATCATACACGCTAGTGTTTCTTTGGTTAACCGTGGGGGGGGGGGGGTTATCAAACAGTTTCTACCTAACAATAAACAGGCCGCTACACAAAAAAACTACGATTAATACACTTTCTTATACAAAATGTAATTATCCTCTTATTGTTAGTTCATTCAGCTTCGCTTATTAGATATTAATAGGAAATGTAATCATAATTAATTACATAGAACACTTAAGTGCTATTAATATATTTTCATTTGTGTTTTGCGTTAACATAGGGAATTGATGTTGACTAAATCAATCTATTATACTGTGGTTTAAAGAGTAAATGTTCTGGAAAGAAATGTTCTGCAATCTTTATTTCTCTCTCTTTCTTGATGATAAGTAAATATACTAATCAATATAACAGAGAATGAATTTTGGTACGCTTTATACTGTGTGTTTAAACACAACAAGGATAAATCTAAAGTATTTGGAAGATAGAATCTTGTCTGTTACAAAATTCATGGTAGCATACAACAATAGCGCTTGAGATATAAAAATTGTGTTACGTATGAAGTAATATTTGTTTTTGATGTATATCTGGCATTTTAGGAAGAACTAGGTTTTGCTGGTAAATGGAACTCACAAGCGATTCAATCTAATTAAAATATGACTTGTAATTCCGCTCCACTACGATACTCTACGTTACGGTCCAATACAAGATCTAACGATGCCCCGTTCGTGGTCACCTCATCTGGCCTAGAATCGTAACATCTCGGGGCATACATTTTGTACTATATGTAGCTAGTAGCCGTTTATACTCCCGAGAGAATCCGAATTCGAAGATTCCGTAGAAGACACGCTTTTATTGGAGCGTAACGTATCGTAGTGGAGCGGAATAACAAGAGTACAGAGAGAACATGGACCAACACGAAAGTGAAAACGGATTTATAGCGCGATCTGACTGAATCACACCACCAATTCGCCAAACGTATCACATCCATCCAATCCCATTACATACTGACGACAAATAAGTACCAGGCTTTCCGATCCAAATATTTTAAAATCCCTCATGTACTGTATATCTTGGTAAGGAACAGGAGTGTCAGATTGAAATGTCATAAGTTCGGGATATCCAATGAAAACACTAGAAAAAGAAACATATTCAAGACGGAGAAGAGATGTTGCTTCTTCCTTGGAGTGTTCCATCTATTCATACGATACAGAAGTTTTCGACTAGGGAGTGAAACAAATTTAGAGTTAAATTCAGAAAAGGATGCAAAATTTTAAACTACAATGTGTTTTTAATTTCAGCTAGTAAGCTTTATTATGTTCATAAATGTTCTAAATTCCATATCGTTTTTAGGTATATCTAAACATTAATGAGGTCATAAACGAAATATTCTACATTGTACAATTGTTGAAGTTTAATACCTAGACATGTATACATTGTATGACCATTTATTACTGAAAATAAGATTTAAGAGGAGGAGACAAAAATGGTGCTAGTTTTTTTTTCTAAATGGATTCAGACAGACAATATCGGTGCTATGTAGAGTCTCCTATGAATCCCTTTTTCCTACTTAATAGCCTACTACAAGGAAAGCGTTCTAAAATGTCAAAGGTTCGTGAGCACGCTTACTGTACAACGAAGGCTACTTTTTACGATTCTGTAACATTTAGGCCACATTCATTACATATGCAGACTTGTTGATTTCCTCATAACAGTTTATTTTTGTGTCTTTTTGTTGTAGATGTACTTATTGTTACATACTTTAACGTAAAGGTCAATCGGAACTCCTCGCATACAAAACATGACCTCGGATGTGATAGGTGTAAGAATATGTAAATTAATCATCTTGTTTGCCGGCAAACCTAATTACGCCCTAAGTGCGCATAACAAATTGAATAGTAATGGAAATGATGAACTTTTATAGCTTTATTTTAGGAAGTTGAATGCAACTTTTTCTCCTTCGAGACGGACAACACACTGCGTCGATGAACTGATGCTTTTCTAGTGGTAGTGTCCGTTGTTGGCAACCAGTTGCTATGCATGTAGTCCCTTATTTTCAAAATGGATGCTCATGTATCACATCCGAGTTCAATGAAGACAGTTACATCCGAGGAGTTCCGAGTGACGTAAAGGGTACATAGCTTTAAGGTAGCTGCATTGTTTCTGTGATGTCAGGATGTTACAACCGAACAAATAATGTTCCAAACATAAAAAGGTAGACATACTTGATTAACCAATTGCAGTAGTGTACCTTTCTATAACGTTTCTATGACAGAAAGAAAACATGTCATGGTCAAATTGATGTCATACTTTGATGTTATATATGATTTAAAATAGTGTTGTAGCCCAAATTGTCAGTTCTCGTTGCTTCTATGTTAATAAAACTCTTTTCGCTTGGGTGAAATTCCCTATTTCCTGTACCCAAGTCACACAGGTGGGTAGGTAGGTTTAGCTCAAGCTCCTTTAATGCTAAGTATCTTGACTTGATGTCATACTCACCATTTTGAAGAGCGAAGCAACCTCTATTGCCAAAATCTTTATTTTATTCATTTTCGGAAATTTGCAATAATACTTCACAACACAGGCAACACTAATGGTGTGATCACAAATGTAGATTTGCCGTAGTAGACCGTAGTTTAATAATACCTATGGTCCGGAACCACAAGTGTGACAACGCTATAAGAAGCAATAGCTTAGAGTGTAAATAGTATTTCAAAATAAGACACTCCCATAAATTTGATGTCAAATTGATTGTCAATGCTACCTTCTCATAATCGATTGTCAGAAATTGATTAATTTCCGATTATATATCGATTATGATTGATTATCGGACCATATTTACCAATAGTATCAATACACATACTAGAATCAGTTGTACCAGTAATGAAATGGATGCTGTGATAGAATTCGTTAATGCTTTGCTCTGCATGAATCCACCACGAAACATTTTGTACCAGTGGAGCGATCGGTGACTTCCATTGTATACCAAAGATTTTTTTCATTGATTTATTCGTAGTCTACCCTCGCATTGTTGATTACTACACATAGTTCTAATCTAATTAATGATCCGGGTATTCACGGTTCGCATTTCTATCAAAAGGTTGCTTAGAACATCGTACAAAAAGGCTTTGACGATTGACGTAGCTTTCGTTACTCATTAATTGACAACTGTAAACACATTATATACTAGTATATATCATGTCTTTGCTTTTGAAGTCACAAAAGTAACTATACCGACACATATAGTGTTTCATTTGTATATTATTACATACGTATTGATAGTGTATTTGTGTACAATTATAAAATTAATATTTTTTATTGATATATATTCATTGTTAATATGTAACGGAACCACCACGTTTGTTAAACAAAAAAGTATCTAAAGCTATGTATCACAACTAGTAAAAGTATTGATGAAGTAATTCATTTATCTACAAGTAATTAACTGATCAATCAATTCCAATCAATCCTGAAGTACCACACCTCTTTCATAGGATATCTTATGTTCAGTAAATAACTATGCTGTTTCACGACTGTTATATGTTACACAGGTAATGCCTATGTAAGTTCTCTCCTTGCATTGCACATGTTCTAATAGATATAATGTTAAGAGATGAAAATAAACACCAAACGTACAGATTTATACCTATCTACATACTAATGAGAATACCTACCTAACGTTGGGTGCAGACTATTCCAGGCTCGGGGCCTATTTCCATCGAAGTATCAGGAAAGTCACAACACGTCTGATCTGGTTGGTTATGGATGTATCCGAATACCATTTGCTCAGTGTGACCATTCTCTTATAAGTGTTGATAAAAATAGATATAAAAGTATTGCTTAAGAGTCACAGGTTGTCGCATTTGCATAGAAGTATGACTTGCCGTTGATTATCTTTCAAGAAAACTTTTTGTTTTAATTTCTTTTTTGGAAATGGCCAATGGAATCAAAATGCACGGCGAAGAGTCATTCACATTTCACCGTGTCACCCCTCCTATTTAAATCACAACACAAATTTTATTGGTCTGGCCTTGAAATCGAAGTAAAACGTCACATCCTGTTCGGGAGCGCCATCTGTCATTCACACACCAAACAGGAATTTCAAATCGATTTTAAATGAAGTTTAACTTGTAAGTTAAACGCAACTAAAATCAATTATGCAGAATTATGCCTGCAATTACGGCATAAACATTCCTTAAGATGGCGATAGTCTTCCAAGAAGAATTCTATCGAGCATAGTGACACACCAACGTTGATTTTGAGTGTAAAGGCGTTCATGATGATTTGATTGTACCGCGGTCTGTGAGATATTTATCAACATTTTTTCCCGTCAGTAACAAGCGTTTCAGTTCAAATTGTAACTGCAAATGATGCAAAACAATTACGAGCCCTGTTTCCAGCAATACGGCATTCAAGATCGTTTCCAGAAGTCATAAAATTTTCGGAAATCCCTGTAATGGTGACCAGAGAGAAAATGTGATTGGGGCACCCACAATATGGCAAGCGCCAATTAAAATGTAATTATGCAATTTTTAAAATTTTGAAATTATTTCAGTTTAATGTTAGTTTGAATTTAAAGACAGAAGACAATGCAAATTACATTTGACTGGTGTTTTAACAGAGTTACGTTAGAAAGTTTGTTCATTTCTTTAAAATAACTTTCTTGCAAGTCTTAAAGAACAAATTACTACTTAAACGTCGGATACGAGTTAATTTTCAAGTAAACAGCTGAGATATTTCTTTTAACACGATATTGCTGCTATCCATTCGATAACAAATTTCACAAGTCGCTTGCCTGTCTGCTACAAAATTTATGTAACAATAGCATCTCCTCTTCCAAAAGGCAATGTCACATAAAAACCAAACTAATTCAATTAAGTTAATTTTTGACGTGTCTTAACATCCTTGCTCTACTTACATATGCACTGAGGAGAGTGTTCATAATGTTTATATTAAGTTTGCATAGTTTCCAGGAGGCGTCACTCTGTCCGGCTCCTACCAGTAGATATCACGCTTACCAGTTAATAGTCGCACTGTCAGTGTAACGAAGATAGCGAAACTATCACATGACAGCACCTGTCGGATGAGTAGACATCTACAGTAATATCCCGTCACACGTGACTGGTCACCCTTAGTCCGGCCCGTCCGTATCCATCCTGGTGTAGACATCAGATACCTGATGTTGTAGATCTAATGACTAGTTAAGGACTCTTGCACCGCCTTCCTGGGCTCTGTTATATCGCTTTCCAAGGGATTCCACGCGTTGCTATTTGTAAATCAATACATGCTATTCCGTGGGATAATAGTTGGATAAATTGTTAGTCCAGAGTTACTGTCGATACTCTGTCTCTCTGCTCCCTTTTCGTGTGATCTCATTTGTCACTGCCACATTACCTTGGTAAAATTGTTCCCTAACATTTTTAACGCTAGATCTCCTAATTGATATTTCTGCGGACTCCTTCTTTCTTTCCTTCCTTAGAGTTTTTTTGCAACTTGTTTTCGGGGCATTCTTTTTGTCGCGATTTTGGGTGTGGTGGCTTAATATTGCCAAACTTCTTTGCCATCAAAGTTATATTTATTTTCTTGGATAAAATTGCACAACCATGTGCATGCACCTTTGTAACGGCTTCAGTTGTGTAAGTAGGCGCATTGTTTCCCTTTTTAGGAAAGGAATTTTCATGTAAAGGAAAATTTACATTATTATATATTTGTAATGCCTTCTCGTTTGGTGTGTGCGATGGGTTGCAGTGTGTGGGTGTGTGGATGTTCTGGGAGGCTTCGGTATATTTGTGTTGTGTTCCCATGAATCTTTGCCCCGTTACATAATACTGAACGGAAATTTTTTTATAAATATTACATCGCAAAACGCCCTTAATAATTTCACAAGTGCATACAACCAAACTGCGATTTCTCCTCTACTACAGTTTGTGCAATTTTTGTACCCTTACTAAGGAGATTACTTTCGAGAAACCTTACTGTGACTTGTTTTCTTCCTTTTCCCTAGTCCGCAAAGAAAGGCAATTTGCTCTGTTTCAAAAACCTACTTCTTTTGAAAATATTGTCACAATGGTGTTTGTAAATAAGACTTGATTTGTTTGACAGTTTTTAACATTAAAAGTTCACATAGTTATGTTCAATTAGTATTAACTAACGATATAGCATTAATTTTGACTTTTTAATTGATTTTTTTTTGCGTTTGTCTGTTCTTCATTCATTCATTCATTCATTCATTCATTCATTCATTCGTTCGTTCGTTCATCCGTTCATTCATTCATTCATTTGTTCATTCATTCACTCATTCATCCGTTCGTTCATTCATTCATTCATTAATTTGTTCATTTTAAACAATCAGAAGCCCCCAAGCCAATTTTCGGTTACGGTTGAGAGGATCTGATTCTGTTGTACATAGTTATGATCACATGATTGTTGCTTCTGCAGGCTTATAGCTGGTAAAAACAATGGTTTATGACATGTCCATATCCAAATGAAGTGGAACTAATATAAGAATAAAGTATATCTATACAACAACGAAGACACACTATGAAGTAGTTAAAAAAATAATTTATAAGCATTCGCACAGCACTAATAATCCAGCGAGAGATTGGCAGTGTTCTAAGTTAACTTCTCACAAACCTACACACCAATCAGCAGTACATAAATACAATTGTACGTCATCGCTTACAATGTATATGATTGTAGTAGCTCTAACAGCTAATCGATGGACAATTCTTTGATTGTCTCAACAAAAGTTCACTTCGTCTACGTAGATGACAAGTATACAAACATTCGGAAGACTATTGGCTGAGGACTTTCATTTGATAATTACTTAATTGACGTATTCTAGACATCTGTCTAAAAATCTAAACCCACGTCCTTCTTTCTGAGTGTTACTGGACTTTAGGTTTTGGCTAGGGTCAGGGATGTACTAAATCAAAGTTCAAGCAAGAGGCAGTGGGGAGGCTGAAGTTGGTTCCGAGTTCCGAGTTCCGAGTTCCGTTTAAGGATTTTTTTATCATTTTAGACAAAATCATTCTATATGCCTAAGACACATGAGAAATGTTGCCTGTTGTCTTTTTTCATGGGTTACTAGTGATGAATCCACTTTAATTTAGTTTTCGATAAAACTTCCATTTCCGAGTTCCGTTTAAGTAAAACGGAATTCGGAACCAGTCCGAGTTCCGTTTAAGATTCCGGAACCAGTTCCGAGTTCCGTTTAAGGAAATTTTTTAATCATTTTAGATAAAATCATTCAATATCCCTAAGACATATGGGAAATGTTGCCTGTTGTCTTTTTTCATGGGTTACTGGTGATGAATCCACTTCATTAGTTTTCGATCAACTCCTATTTCCGAGTTAAACTAGCTCTATCACAAAACACAACACAGAACATAAATAATATGTTCAAATTACATAAACTGATTTTTTTTCAATTTTATTTTAAAAAACAAAATCCTTAAACGGAGCTCGGAGCTCGGAACTCGGAACTCGGAACCAACTTCAGTCTCCCGAGGCAGTGTGGCGAAAACCGGTAAAGAGCTTATTCAGAGTATTTGAGTTTTACAAGGTCGAATTAACTAATTTGAACTCAATTATCTCGTTCTATGAATCACTATACGGTTAACAAAACATGGATATTGCATAGGAATCAGTAATGGTGTGCATGTGTTATTCCTTTGTTTTCAAGCATGTTGTACTATTGCGATGTATTGTGGATTTGCTTTCTTTATCTAAAGGTAAGAAACACCTACAAAGCAACATCAGAAGATATACTAGTGCAACCATATTATTCCATGTCTATACACCACCGGATCTATAAATTATCTTACACGAGTGCGAGCTGTACCTTCCAGTATATAAGGAAAGTTTTGGCAATAAACATCTTGACCTTACTATACCGACGGAAGCTGCAGACAGCAAACGCGCACACTTGTCATAAATAAATCAACGGTAACATTTCAAGTTAGTCAGGCTGTGACAACTCCAGGAAAATTAAAAGGAAAGCTGTGGATAATTGAATTTAATAATTTAATTATACCTTTATGCTAAAGTTATGATGTTAAGAAAGGCTTAAAGTTCAGGTACCATTCATGAAGTAGTGGCTTGATATTTTGATTTTATGATATAATATTAATATATACATGAATATTAAGATAAGATAATTTGACAAATGAAGAAATATATTTTCGGACTCACTAGAGCCACAATGTTTCCTGTAGACTGGCCACCAAACCCTCAGATGTTGATAAGATTTTCTCATCAAAGTTATAATACTAGATTATCTCCCTTAGACATGTCATGGTGACAATAATAATCAAGTCAATATTTAGTGATGTTTGATATTCTAGACACTGTAGCTAGCTTGCGTTTCCTTTTGGTGGTCAGATAATGATTAAATAAGGCCCATCTGGTTCATTATACTCTAATGTTGGGAGAGAAATCTCTGGTATAGCTCCAGGGATCTACTACCATTAAACGTCTCACATACTATTTAGTAGGCTGACTAGTATAGTGTTGTACAATCAGCAGGGCCGAAATTGACATCGAGAATCGATCTTTTATTTCGAAGACAACTCGTACACTTTCTTAACCTTGGTGTCCTATGGTGTCTGGTCATTTGTCTGATGAAGGTTATAGTGTACAGATCGTTCTAATCATGAAACATTCACTGGTACATAAACTGAGTTCTTTAATCATTTTGTTCCTGACTGCTCTTTGTCGAATGCTCTTTCTTCTCAATTTCTTGGAAATGTGTTTGATGTTTTTTGGTCTTTTGATGACGACGAAAACATGTTACAATATATTTGGTGTCAACGGTGGAATTATCTCTCTGTTAACAAGAGGATAACGCAAGTTTATTGTTAAAGAAGTGAACATGTCAACTAATGCAAAATTTGAAACAGCAAAGATGACTTCAGCTCGACGTTTGTTATGAAAAGGATGATAAAAACTCATTCTCGATATCATTTCCCTTCCGGTAAACACAATCTTGCCTGTCGTCTCACCACCGACAGTGAAAGCAAAATAAAGACAATGAGAGGTTTAAGTGTGCCAATGTCTCATGTCATTACCCAATTCAAGAGAAAATTAATCTATAGCGCTTACTGGTTAACCAATGTTAATCACAGCTAGTCTTTAAAACTAGAGCGCCACCAGAGCGCGTGAACGCGTGGGGTTAAGGTAGTATTTTATGTACATGTTGTTTCTGGTTAGGTTTCGGATTCGGAACGTTTGACGTAAAATATGTACTGTGTCAAGGAGTGTCTTGTAGAGTTCTGTTATATTTAGACGAGGTACCGGAAGGAGACATACATTATAGAATATTAGACTGTACTAACCGTGGATGTGTACATGTACAATTATTTATAAGTAATTACATAGTTAGGTAATGAACGCAGGCATAGCCTCTATATCAAATACAAATGTATATTATGGTTGATGTACTGGGCATCATGTTCGTAAACATTACCCAAATCACTTCTATCAACATTTGCCAACGGAGATTGCTACATTTGCCAACGGAGATTGCTGTAGTTTTGTCTGTATCATGGCCCACCACTCTATGTATGAATCCCGCCTGTTCCTCTTGCTTTGTCTTTTCGTCTTCCTCGAGTTCCTAATCTTGGACTTTGGACCTCATCATAGGACGGTCGGATGGCACATAAGGATAAACATAAACACTCTTTGTAACTAAAACATGTTCTGTTCATACTACCTTACCTTACTCGCTGCTACGTTTCCTCATTTTTTGCTTAGTATAAGTACCTATGGTGTTTAAATGAAATCAATTTTCCACATGAAAAAAAAAATCAGTGTGTCATATATATACGCTTGAAATCCTACAAGTTATTGTGATTTGTTTAAAACGCACACAACTTCCCATATCTTTTTTACCTTTTACGATCATCCCACTCAAGCTTTTTTTCTATCAAACGTACTTTGACTAGTTTTAGGATGCCGAATTTTAATGTAAGACGTAAATAGATAACTTGTGCTGAATTTAGAATAACATTTCTGTTGGAAGGCGTAACGTAGTGACTATCAATTCTCAGGAAGTAATGTGTCGGTGTTCAAAGTAATCAACACCCACCGGAAAGTTACACGGGATTTCGTTTCTCACTACTAAGCTTTGCTTTGAGAAATACATAAACGTTGGAACCCTGTAGAGAGTTGACACTAAGAGAGTAGTCTATTCGGAAAATACATTCTGGGCACTCAGTATTCAATCTGTTACCTGTTAACTAACAATTAGTAGATCTGAAAATAATCGCCAAGTTAAATATGGAAAGTGTTTCTATATTCAGCGTTCCGCCCAGCGCCAGCGTTCAAGATATTTCCGAAACTGTCATCGAGAAATATACCAGGTACTCCTGCGTCTAGCCGTTATCTGTGACGCGTCTAGCGGACCCTGGATGCGTTTTAAATGGTCTTTGCAGCATTATGTCTGAATCTTTTATGGTTGGTCAATAAACGACTTTCCCACAGAGGAAATCATTACCCTTTATTGGTCATACATAAAGCCAAAGGTCATGCAAAAACGCCAAAGGTCAAAGACAAAGTCACAGAAACGCTTTACTCCTTGATGTACACGAAATGTTGGATATATTGGTGATCTTGGTGTAGATGACGTTTTGCTCTTGTACAACTGTTTCATGAAAATAAGGATTTCAAAAGAGGACTATGTATAGTTTGGGTCCTTTTTGGCCCCAAAATCCACGATTTTTTTATTTGTTATTTAGTGATTAATTTGTTTTACATGTATTGTAACTGTTCAGTACATCCCTGATTTAGCTATAATGACTAATTAATTTCTAATTTTGCATGTGTGTAAAAATGTGGCTCGTAAACTTTAAGGAAAGAGATTCGTTATGTTTAAAGGGGGACTTGATTTTATTTAGACCGTTCTGCAAAGGAGAACATGTTTATAACTTAGTACGTAGCCTTACATGGTTATACTAAAACTCCATGCAGTCACTTTTCATATCAAGAGGTGACTCCTAAAATGCTAAAATGGAGTATTTTGTTATTCAATATTGTCTAAACCTCCTGTACTTTGAACCAATTCATTTTACCATGGTATAGTCTATACTTTCTTAAACTGCTAATATTAAATCTTATCACCCGTTCTATAATAATATATATTATGATACGGGTATGTTTATGCTTATTGCTCTAATTTTTTGTTCTCTGCAAAAATAAATCCTTGAACCTGAAATTTAAAAGACATAGCTCTTCCCCAGAATTAAGTCAAACGCGCGTTATAGATGTTATAACTGCGCTCCAAAAACGAACTGGTTACCTTACATTTGATATTTCATCATAGTTCAAAACTTGAACAATCAGTGAAAAGTTGAAGTTGTTAATTTCTTCAATCAGTACGCCTACATATATCAAGTGTTTTCTTAGGTATATTCCCGAATCGAAAAATCATAATGGGCAATGGGACGTTTTCAGTTAATATATATACAATGGAATCTGCATGGACTGCTCTTGATAATCATCGTTTAAATTTTATCTGTTTAAGTGATATTTTTTTTTATTCCATCAATGGCATTATGTATTCCAGTCCTTCAACATTAACATCCACGGTTTTATATCATCTATTTTGTTGAAGAAAAAACATCAAAATGCATTACATTTCTCTACAACATAACACCAATAATGACGTAATTACAGCCAAACCCTAAGATAAAAATGCAACAATAATCTTTTATACAAAAAAAAAAAAAAAAATAGAAACAATTAAAATCAATAACATTATATTTTTGCTACTATGATAACAGAACTACTTTAAGCAAAAAAGTAAAACGTAAGACAAAACAAAGAAAAATCAGACGTTCATTGTAGCAACATTACATATAGGCTTATTGAGATATTGACCGATATGTAATTATGACTGCATAGATGACATGAGGTCCCATAGGACTAAATTGGATCATGATTGTGATTATAATATCGACTTCTTGACAAATACTTGCCAATCGATGATTGGATAAGCGATTTGAAGTCATCTATTCAGTTTGTGCGACAGTAACGTATTTCATATATATGTATATTAATCATTTCACATACAGAAAACAAAATTTCAGCACTACCCACTCAACAACTGATAACTCTGCATAACGAAAAGACTAAATACTTTTTTTCAATAGAATTTAAAACTGGTATGGAAAAGTAACAAATGTTGCAAAGTGCTTCTGGCATCATAAAACAGTTAAAAACCAAGGGGAAACTTTAACAGAATGTTTTGAGTAAAAATAATGTCTGGAGATACTTTTGCGTCTTTTTGTATCACAGAGTTATCTCCCTTGTAGGAAGTTTTCGATTGTTACGTCATTACTTTGTGTGTGAAATCCATGTCGTTTTCTCTGAAAAAAGTGTGACATTAATCACCCTTGTAAAATGTTTGACGTCACTCATTATTATGCAAAGTTGAGATACCAATCACTTTTAAAAAGAAATATTCCAGACCGGTCAGGAATCATATTTAAAGTTATTAAAAAGATACAAATGCGTGATTTGTTCCAATTAATAAATTGATAAGTCATATGATTACATTTTGGTGATTAGTTACTACAGTGAGCTTATGCGACAACCTTTTCCCATTTTTTTCTTGTAAAATTCCAACATCGATGATGATGACTAGTATATTTTTTCTATAATACACTGATAATTATTTACACGCAGATATGGTGTTGTCATAATTGGGGTTTTTCATGTTCTTTTCCACCGCTATGATGATTGTTCTCCCTTTCAAACATGAACCTCGGGTGGGAATGCATCTATACTCAAATACCTAGAAAATAGATCATTGGTAATAAATAGTTGTAAATGGCAAATTGCAACGAAATATCAAATATAGAAATATGATAACCCTTTTATTTTAGACATTTTAGAATTATTTTTACTTATAAAAATGGATCATTCGTAACACTTCACAAAGTCAGGTAAAATATTGTAAACAATCTGGTATTAATCACTCACATAGTGAACATTTGATCATCCCGTGAGAACATTCTACCCTTAAACTGCTTTTACTGACAGATTTAGAGGAAAGACATTTTCACATCATCATCGCTAAATTCTTATGCGATATTTTAAGTTTTTGTTTTCATTATCAAGTAACCACTAGAACTTTTTAAGCGTCTCGTTCAAAGTCTGTTGCGAGTATAATCTACTGCAAGATATACATGTATATTAGAAAGTACTCGTATATTTTTGGTGTTATGGGCTATATTATTAAAATAATGTGTCTTTAATTAAGATAAAGAGAACAGCTAACATACGTTATTTAACTGTATTCTATGAAATCGTAACTAACTGTCCATGGATAGGACCCATTTCTAAAATACTAAAAAAACACTACTATTGTCTTAGTGTAATTTAAATGTAAATCATTCAATTTTCAAACACTAAAATTAACATATGCGAAAAAAGGATGGACTCACTCACCTTTCACTACTACCATTTTGAATTATAGTTGGTTTCACTTTGTCACCTTTCCAACTATGGTATGGATACACTGTTGCCTCCACAATAATTGTCCTTCGTGTGTGGTTTCCAAAAACGTTTTTGAAAACGCGAAAAAAACGTTCTGTTAAAGAAAAAATCTTGTTAAATATTTGTTCCCAAATGTTGATATGTAAAGAGATGAAAACTCCTACATAAATACGTAAGTTAAGACATACACATGTTTTAGTGATAGAGACCGTTCTGTCAATATCATAATATTGCGACAGCTGAAACTTAAAGTTTAGAAAAGTACGGATCTCTGTCGAAAAAATCATAATGACAAACGAGGACGAAGGGGTGTAACTCTTTCTAATCATGCTGCATATCTAGATCAATAAGCAATTTCTTTCCTTGTTTATATTTATTTCGATGTATATCAAGAGATGTAGATTCCATTGTTTTGGTTGAATGCCAGTTTCCATTATAAATCTGTGTTTGTAAATTACATACATGAAGTTGTTTGTTGTTTTAGAATAAATAATAGCTTCTGTATTAAGGGTATTTGTAACTGATTTTACAACCAATCACACGTATTACATCTAATTTAAAATGTTATTTTTGTTTTAAATATTTAAAAAAAAAAACAGTGACGTTCGCTGAACCTGAAGATTATGAGTCGTATAAAGTGTATCTTACTTAACTGTCGTTCATAGATAAATTGCTTTGAAAGTGTTAATCTAGCTAGCGCTATATCTGCCTACATTAGACTTACTGTGTATACGAAGTAAAAACATATCCTTTTCCTTTGTTTTCTGGATCATCCGTCTGCTGTTGGCATCGTTTTTTGTAGATGTTTTATCCTATAATGAAACAAAATCTTAATACTCCTAGTTGCAGTTTTCGTGTTTTACTGCTGGCCATACAAGCAATTTTTTTATCCTATCTTGTTTCTTTTGATCTGTTTTGAAACACTGAGATTTAACTACTTTCCTTCACCTTCACAACAGTATGCAATCACGCTCACAAAACATATAATAATTTCTATGTCGTTATTTTTTCCGGCTATTTCGTCATCTCTTAACTATTCAATCTAATCCCAGTTTCATCATTATTTCTTGACTTTAAGGTATTCCTTAAATAATTTTTTCACTAGAAGGTATTACTGAAGTTTAGGAAAAAATAAGTTAATGAGCTTTTCTTAACTTTTGTAATGTTTTCCTTTAAATAACTGTCATTTAAAAAATTACTGAAAGTTAAAATATTGATGAAACTGGACCTTATTAGGAAAAAACCAACTAAATAAAAAGACCTTCAAAATGTCCCCTGTGTATACAAGATTGAGCCCAGGATAGAATTTTAACCCGCCGCTGATTGGCTGGCTAATTATGAATTTCAAAAGTAAAAATGTTTTCTGACAGGTAATTATTCCTAGATAACCATGGTATGAAATTGGAAATTTTTATTGAGATTTAGGTTCAAAATATCAATTTTGATAATGAATAGATAAAAACATTAGAATTTCCGGATATTTTAGTGCAAAATGCGCCTGATTTCAATAAAGCTACCCTGGTTGGAGTTTGAGCAGAAGGACCCAAACTTTTTTTTCCATCTAGTGTTATATGAGAACCTAGACTTTAATTATAGAACACAATAGCTAACTAATATTCCTTAGTTTTAATAATACAGTACAAAACTTTAACAAAGTTTAACACTGTGGTCTATGTAAAATTATTTAGTTGGTTGTTCTCACTTAAATGACCGTAGCGTTAAAAGGAAGTAAAACAATAGAATCTGCTGATGAAACAAACATCCTGTAAATAACAACAGGGTGTGAGCGATCTTAACATTACATTCTGTTACATACTTGTACGGCGTATTTATGGTTCCGTCGATGTTTGCGGCCAGTCAGACGACATATGATAACGACACATATCCCAACGATACAGGAGACAATGGAAACTGATGTGTAGGCGATGTTTTGGACGGTAAATTCCTTTCCAGTATGGCTAGAGGATCAATTAGCAAATAAAAAAATGTATACCACAATCTTTGTAAATGTTATATATGCTTTAACTGGATATTTTTGCTTCAGTAGTAATCTATTGAAAGTCAAGAGTTTGATGAATGAAGCTGTGAACATTGTTCAAGTGGACAGACAAAAGCCTCTGTATTAACAAAACCCATTTACTATCAGAAAATTAAAGTTTCAGTCTTAATATTTCACACTAAATGAAATTGAGAATATTTTCTAGAGCTATGTGATAAATAATGCTTAAAAGAAGTCACTTTTACCAGGGAGATAATTCTAAAGCATTATTTGAACACAACTATTTGCGAGCATAATTCGCCGATATATTATATGTATGTAATGCACATAATGAACACAATAAAACGCAAATATATCAAAGGTAACTAATTATATTAATCTATTGTATTGGGTGTATCGTCCGTTTAAATCAAAGTATTTTTTGTGTTGAAATCTTAAATGGACACTGACGTGATAGTAAGTTACTGTAACCCACACAATTGATAAATTAAAATTTGCTAATTATCTTGACTCATTTCGGACAGTATCAATTCTGTAAATACGTACAGAGTAAATAAATGTACAATTTATATGCGGTTGTATAGCTTTAACTTTTTATAGTTGATTAAAGTGCGTTTTTAAAATAACATTATGTTTTTAACTTTGAAATGCTGTGAAACGATAAGTCCACATTGTATTGTTGAAATTGATAAAAGCATTTAAATACTCACGCGTGAATGACAGTGAAGCCAATAAAAACTATTAATACAGCCGTTAGTGTGAGTATAAATGACCAAAAAACATCCCCTCTCTGGCAGAAGTCGACATCCGCCTCCACTTCCTCCTCCTCAACAGAAAGTCGCTGATTTACCTCCGACTCCTTCTTCCCGTCCTCCGTCACATTCACGCTTCCTGAGACTAGACGAGTGTCTTTATAGAATACGGTTGACATAATTTACAATAAAAACGATCGTTAAACAACCCTTTTGTGTGAGCCTACTTTCACTTTACAATGTCATGTTGAGTTCGTTCTATATAAAGGGACGACGTATGTATGACACGACCTAACATTAGGGTATTTCTTATTCTGTATCATGAGTCTGTATATCTGTAACCTGTTATCTAAACTGCGTAATAATAAAAATACACACTGACTTAACAGACATTTTACTTGTATTTCAAGGCACCACGCAATAAGTACTGTTTAGATGATTTCGATACAGTTGAGCATGATGAAATACTTCTCATTTGAAAATGTCGAACCGTTCTCCTTGCTTTTTGTATGGCTGCTCTCTTTTGATCTCCTATTATGTGTATTGGACACTATTGATCTGCACACTGATTCACGAAAGTGTGAATACTTAAAATCAACGAATTGTCAAACAGGTAAAGTTCCCTTCGATGTTGTTCGAATCATAAAACATGGTTACACTCAAACTGATTCCAACAACGTCAATTATGTTCCAATTAAAAACAAAATATTCGGAAAACATCATCCCGTTGTCTTTGTTAAAATACTTGAACTCCTGCCGTTAAAACATGTATGTGTTTTCACTTATAAACTTGTAAACACATCTACCTTGCTGTATGAATGCGCCTCACTCTGACGAAATCCCCCTGATAACAGCTACTTGACACTTCCAGAGAATGTGACGTGTCATCAGAAATCGTGTAGATCAATTGCATATCATCTATTTATACTAACCAGGAAACATTACACTCAATTACCCATGGCATTAGTGTTAGGTTCTCCTCTGCTAGTATTATTGGCAATACATGTACCTCCGAAATAGTTATTTGAGGAATTGTTTTTTGCATACAAAAAATTACGTAACAAAACAAATGTATTCATTAACAAAATAACAGTTACGCACAATCAACACGTTTCATGAGCCCAGAATAGCATAACATCTTACCCCTTTATTTCGAAGATAAAATAACGGGTTTTCACAATCTTTGACAGATTCAACGATTCAGAACTAACTTTTTTTCTACTATTATGTATTTTAGCTTTAAAAAGGTTCCTGTTTATAAAACCGGCATAAACGATATGATCAATACACTCATAAACGTAAAGAAAGGGGAAGTAACTCCTTAATGTCAAAATTTATTTATGTATGTTTTCATATTGCAACCCATTACAGGTATTTAATGTGGGTTATTATACAAAAAGTAAGACTATTGATCAAAAATATTTTGTTAACATTGGAATATACCCCCATTCCCCTAACAAAAGAAATGCCAAACAGTCCATACATTTGCATCATGTAAGCATGCCAACCTTGTTGTTTTACATAGTAAACCATGTTTAAAGATAACAGAGCATAAATGATACTCATCATTTGAATTTAATTGGTCTTTAATCGTGTATAATTAACACAAAATAATAAAAAAAGGATTTATTTTGACTTTGATGCATGTGCAAACAGTACTTCATTCCATATAGGATACAGTGCCACGGAATTGTTTTGAGAAAACAAATTTCATTTTATTATTTGTCAAAACCCAACGCAATATTTGCGGGTTTGTAATTATGTGGAATGTCAAAAAACACCAATATCGCTGGAGTATGATCAAGCTAATGACAAGTCAACGCAGTTTGAGAATTACTTTAAAATGCGCCTAACTTGCGCCATATTATCACCCCACGTTTTGTTTATTGGTTGCTACGAAATCGGAACTCTTCTCTCACTGAAGCTGTTGGACCAAGTAGCACGGTACCACCTGGACAGGAACGATAACTCACTATTTTCCACCAAAAGTATTAAATAAATGGTACGTTGATCAACATCGCTAGCCGAGGGTATTCAGTCCGATGCTCTCCTTGTAACCATTGGCGGATCTAACGTCAAAAGAAAACTTCCTACTTTCGAATTGCTACTGAGTTACTACTGCATCTGAGCAGCAACTTGCGTTTTCATAAAAAAATGGCGTTCGTGCATACATTGAACAAGGCAAGATAAAAAATCTTCTACACAAGCTTTATTTTGTTACTTTTTTAAACAAATGTAAATAAGTAAATAAGGTTAACAATAAAAGAAAATCATCAAAATATCAAAAATATGGCACATGTTATAAGGCCCGATATATAACACAATACATCCAGGTTTGTTTTGTAAACATAAGATAATACAATGCATGTGGCATATACAATCAACAATAATTGTGGCCATCCTTCCGTAACAACTTCAACACTCCCATTCATGAGGCTAACGTAATTCGAACACATTAGGTATACATTACATTTCTCTAAGAAAATCATCCTAAAGATATCCACAAATCCACTAACAAATTCATTAATCCGCCAACACAATCTTAATAATGTTCATGGATCTACAAACAAATTATTCTCACAAAGCTAACAACATACACGAATATCATTTCAGATTATACACGTCATTAAAAGATACATTCAAATTACATTACTTAAAGATTAGTCCGAAGTATAACAATAACAGTTACAAAGTTCTCGTGACACTAACAAATGCATTTCAGAAGTCTCCATTAGTCCACTGATAAATTCATTTGTAATACCGTAAATTAGAATGTATTGGCGTCTAGGTATTTTGGCGGATTGATATCAAAATAAGATTTATTTCCCCATATTTAAATTTGTCGTTTCCTTGTGTTCCACATAAAATTTTGCGCATTTTAGATATAATTTAATTCCATATTTTCTATTCTTCTTCAAAATGATGTGATCCTCCATTTAATCCACACCGATACTGAGACATCCTAAGTCAACAGTTGTGATTCAAATGTAGCAAAATTTGAAATTAGTCAAAATGTAACCATATTCAAAATATCAAAAGCGTTATACTCGTCACTAAAGAGACCCGAACAAACGAATGCATCAGGAAAAGGTTACACAACATATAACAATGATTAACTAGTTTATAATTAATATGATTGTGACAAAGTTATAACATAAGCTAGCATCATATAAAAATCACAATCACGAGAAACACTACATAATGCGTTGGTAGATTAAACTTTTGATAGTATCCTCAGACGAATGCTTCATCAGGTGGTTTCATAATAGGGGATGAATGTCCGCTTTCCTTCATCACTGAAAAGGGACAAAGCAATTATCGTAGACATGACCCTTAACAAATATCTCCAGATTTATAACTTTTGACGTCATACTGTAAACATAGCTATTTTCGTGGGCTTATATTTTTTAATTCAGTTAAAATACTCTTACTTTTTGTTTGTCTTTCTCAAATATCATTAGCTAAATAAAAACGTGTTAGATCTATACTGTTATAATGTTTGAAGGCTCACTAATTTTCAATAACAAACTAAAAAGTTTCCTTAAAACAATAATCACATAAATATATATATATCGATGGTCTAAGATGAGGTTAAAACATTATAGAAGCACAAGATGTCCTGTTAAGTTTATGGTAAATATGCTTCACCGCCGACATAGCATAAACGATACCTATCATTTGAACAATAACTAATGTTTAATCGTGTTTATGTGTGTCTATTTAACAGGAAAATAAATATACGAAATAATTCATTTTGCTTTTGGTCCATCCGAAATCAGTACTTAATTCCATATAGGGCATTGTGCCATAGATTTTTTCCGGGACGCAATTAATTATTTTTTATATTTTATCCTGAAATGAAATTAGAAGCTTAAACTTTTCAATGGTTGTAATGGTGTAAAGTAAGTAACTTTTGTAACTGAAGAAAAATACTTATCGGTCTATTCCTGTTTTTTTTATACAGAAAAATAGAATTCGTCAGCGATGTAGCATCTTTATAAGTGAAGATTCAATTCGCTGTTTTCAGTCTTGCGCAGTGATAGTCAACTAGCACATGATAATTAGGACGAAGACAGGAAACATTAGGCGACCTGAGTTATGAAAATTAAGATTTTATTTATTTTAATTAAAAAATTGTTAAGAAGGTGATAAGTGTAGTATTAACGGTTAGCTTATAACGTTTGCGACTCTACAAACTAGACAAGCACCTGTGATACCTGTGTTGCATCGTTCTGTTTGTAAATTTCTGGTATATATTTCTTTAGAGACAGGAATCGTTATGTTGTCGAAATATAAAGTCACGAATGCAGATGAATGGTGTAACTTATTGTAGATACAAATTATTTTCTAATTAAATAGAAATTTTATAGATTTTTTTCCCTTTTTTTTTTGCAAATTTTGAACCACAATACAACGCCTTTATTTAGACACCATCTTCATTTTTCAATAACACCCTCTTGTTTAATCTTGTTTGCCTATGAATACAATATCATACTGGACTTTGGATTTTCTCTCTTACATAATGTATACATTTCGGTTTATCTCTTAAAATGAAATCTCTGACAAGTTTGATAATATTTTCTGTTGGTACTTAAAAATTATTTCTGGAACGAAATTAAGTATAAGTAAAATGGAAATGTTTAATTATTTCAATTTCATTTATCTATACAGCGAAATATTTGCATAACGAATTAAGTTATATAAGGTCTCTTGAAATTAAACGAGATTTACCGTAGTATGACATCAAAAAGGGATCTTGCTACATTAACTCGGATACATACCAATATCTTGACTTTCTTTTAGCTTAGAGTGTCTGTCGACGTTATAACAGCAACCCCACGTGCTACGCCCATTTCTGCGATTCTGTAAACAAATTTAAAGTTTTCTTCATCTACATATACTACTGGTACGTTTAATGTTTTTAATCATTTATTTTAGGAAATTTAAGAATGATAATTCAAAATCGCAATGTGAGATGGTAATTATCATTATCAGATGACGTCAGGGTACGACAATGGTGTGCAAAATACAGTCAAAATCAAACAAAAATAACATAATTCATATATTTCACGGAATAAATTTACTTCGGTGCCATATTCATTAAGTCAATTTTGGAATAAATTTTTCAACAATGATATATAGGCGTATATTTATTTCGCCATTCTGAAATACCATAAATTACGTAATACTCTCTATATATAAATATATTTTATTGCAAAAAACATTTTACATATCAACTACTTGTACTTAGTCAGCATTCACTTACTTTCTTATCTCTCATTTATTTTTTTGTATGCATTTTGATATAAAATCATCTTAAATTCAGCATATAATCACACTATTATTTCCTTTCATTGTACATATATCTCTCATTCTCTCTCAGTTTTATTGCAAATACTCTTATACTATCATTCTCTTACTTACTCCTCTTTCATTCAATATGATATCTTATATTTCCGTAATGCTAGTTAGGTTGTATATTTTTTACATCCCTCTGATTGACTCATTATACATTCTCTCATTCTATTACAATCACACTTCATTTTATAATATTGTAATTTTTTTTTCAATGTCCGATCCAATGCAAAAATGTTTAAATTAATTTTAGTGTGATTTCCTTAATACTCTTACCTTTATGGACGTGATAATTATGTAGGTGATGTAAATAATGCAGATTCCGCAGATGACTCCATAAAAGCTCAAAATGCCTATCACAGTTACTCCTTCGGCTCTGGAATGACAGAACACCGACCAATGTATTGAAGTTTAAGTTGAATAATACCTTTTCATTTTTACAAAACCACATTGTTTTACTCTTCTTACATACGTTTTGAATAGTTCCAGACAGTATAAATATAATAACAAAATGTGATTATCTATAACATATAACATTTTAAGGTTAGGCTTTGTTATTTAGACGTTGCTTTGAAGATTGATGATGACTTAAACCAATGTCTAATCAAGAAGATATTAATTTCAAATTTTGACTATCTAAAGTTCTTGTATTTATTACGATTCATGTTTAAACAATAAGAAGAAAAATAACGATTTTATCGTCTACTTTATTCCATTGTAACTCGAAATGTTCTCTTAATGTATCATGATTTCCTGGTCTTGATGTAGTTGATTAGACAAACCTATAGAGAAAGATCTCTCAAAGGACAAAAAAAAGCTCTTAATGGCCAAGTGGTCTTTATAAAGAAGTAAAATATGTTAAAATATTCATCGGTGACAATAAGAGAGTGGTCATATTCCGCAGGTTTTACTGTATATGGAAAAAATACTTTTACGTAAACCTCTTATTTGTTCTACTTTATTGACGTAACGACAGAGTTCAGAAACTTAAACTATTAATAATATATTTATTCAGGTATGGTACTCCTTACATTATCTTGTTGCCTTTTAGTCCGTAATACGAAGCCCTCCAGAAAAACTGGTATACACTGGAAAAGTGCCAATATTTGATTCATGGCACATGTATTTGATTTAATAATGTAGATATCAATGTCACATTTTCTGGAATGAACAAAACTAAGGACAATATAGCATTTCATAATTGTAATTAATAACAAAGGTAAAATATGAACAAAGACTTTTTCATGCTGATTCGAAAGGGCACCAAAGTAAAATTCTACATAAATATATAGACATTGCTGTATTTTGATATTTACTCAACTTTGCATATACTGAGTACGTAAGAGTCATTTTCATTTTCATAATTATTAGATAAAATGGACATTTTACCGCACAAAGTTAAGATCATAACAAAAATGGATAATGACCGTTTAATTTCAATAAGATCTTGAAGGAAAAGCATATATTCATTTCCAGTAGAATTTCGCCATGCAGACGAAATGCGTCAGCGTTTCAGGAACAACAAATAATTACGACATATATATATAATCTAAATATAAATTATGGGTTATGATCTGGGCCCAGATGAAATCATAGGTTTTACGACATATGGGAATCGAAAATTTCACTTAATATCAAATAATTAAGTTGATCCCGTTTTGAACAACCGGGCCATGATAATTTGTCTTGTACTTTGCACGTGCTTTGCAATAGCGAGAATTCGAAGAGTCAACTAAGTATTGATATCACTATTTTTGACTTCATCGTGGTGTGAAACAATTTTTTTTGCAAACTGTGTGAATCCGCGTAGTTCAAAGTTAAAAAATAGTGACATCATTGCTTATAATTAATTTTTCAGACTACTTGATAACATAAATTACGTTTAACCATAAGATTCCGTTGATTTTGCAATTGATTATTATTTTTCTAAATCAATACACTAAGCCGACATCTCTGGCTATTGTTTTCGCTCCATTTCGTTTTTTTTTAGTATGAAGAAAAAGTATCTGCCAATCAAAATATCGGATTTAGTATGAAAACGAATAAAAATTTATCATTCAGAACAAAGCATGCATTTGAAAAAAGAGAAAAAACTAACCTTGGGTCTTTAGAAGATCCATTTAGGGCCGTAGTATACATGATAAGGTTTTATGTGTTATATTCCAAAGTGAAAAAAGTAAAAAATTTTGTTCCCTGGAAGTGCTTACTGATCCGTCTTAATATAGGGAACATTGGGTACCGATTTTAGTAACGATCTTGCCTAAGACGTAAAAATAGCCAGACATGTCGTAAAGGCTATTTATAGGATATCGTCTGGTTTTCGCAATGTACATAAAATGTAGTACGGATGTCTCGTCGCTAGAACTTTCCACTTGGTCCAGAGATGGTACATGTTTGACCTGTGACCTTTCTTATTTTTGCAGTGACTACATTTTGTACTTTCGATATTAACCATTAATTTGCAAGTTTTGAGAGTTGTGACGTATTAAGAATTGCTTGCATTTGCACTTACATTTGCACCGATAATTTTACTCGTGTTTTCGTTTGATCGCGTAATTCACGAAATTATTTTCCACATGAATATAAATATTATCATATTCTATGCAAAAAATATTAGTGAATTAAAAGTATGCTAAAGGTCACAAGCTTTTCGAAACGGCTTTCATTTTTTTTTAAAAAGGAGATTGGCAATTTTGTAGCATCACAAAAGTAATCAGCCTACGGTAATACTAGACATATCATCACCTTCTGATCAATTTAATTTTGATAAATTAAATGTTAATTTTCTTAACACGGGTTGTTTTATGTTTCCCGTCGTCGTCCTAAATACCCTCTGTTAGTTTACTATCACTGCCCCAGACGGGAAAGCAGAAAAGGAATTTTAACTTAAAAAACAGATAACGCTTGAAATCTTGCATTTGTTTGGTGTTGCAATCTTATCTGTGGCGATAATCATCAATTTTCATACTTTATCTCTATTTCAAGACACTTTTAAGTTTATTTCGGAAAGGTAGTGGAACTTAGATAGAACAGGATAGTAATTACAAGTACAGATGAGTAAAACTAATTATTTTCACAATATTTTATTTTCACGATATTTTAATGTTGATATCTAGATCATTTCTATGAGCATTGCCATTCATACTGATGAAATGTTCGATAAAACAACAGTGGAAAAATTTAAATGTATAAATAGCTTTCGGTAAATCATTCTATCTGTCTAACAAGAAATCAGCAAAATAAGGAAATGCAGTATCTACATAAACGTGTAAAATTCATTCTATATGAATGAATGACGCAAAGCCCGCCTTTTTAGGGGGAAATACTAATAACCTTAGTTAGATCATTATGTAATGTTATCGACTATAACCTTACTGACATGGTACCTATGCAGCTATCGTGATGTAGTTACCTCCCATGTTAATGTGTAATATCAGGTTCACGTGATTATGTAATTGTAAACCCTACATGCCATATGACCGCTTTTTTTAAATGTTCAACGTGGAACAAGTGTATTGGTCGTCCTTGGCCTAATAGTCAGAACGACTCAAAAAGTCAACATTATAACACATTTTATTATGAGTTTCTAACAGTTTATACAATTTATACCTTTTATGTGAAGAAATCCCCTGAGTGGTATTATGATAGTTCGAAATGATTGTACTTGATGAAACTGACGATAGGTTTTTTCTCCAACTCTCAACATGACGTCGAGGTGAATTAATGGGTGATATGGTTACAGTACACAACCTTCATAATGGCCTTCTTCATGTTGAAGATACCGTGAAGGTCTTCCCTTTCGAAGGGAATGCCAAGCAGAAACATTCTACGTTAGACCTTCTGTAAAAAGACTGACGTGAAAGGGTTCTCTAGCACCAGGTTAGAGTAAGTAATCTACACATCCTCAAACTAGGGCATCAAAAGGAAATTCCATTCACTCCGGCAAATCTGAAATCGGAACCAAAACTGAATTGAAATAAAAAAATAAACAGTTAAATTTATTTTATTAAAATCCGTTCAGAAATATATTTTTAGAATAATAATTAAAACTGACGGCAAATTCACAGTGAGCTAAGCGATCAATAAAGAAGTCTTTAATTTCATGCTGTTTATGTTTTGTAAAAAATACTCGTTGTAACCTAGAGGCAAGAAAACTTAATAAAAAATATCAAAACCATCATGACGTCACCGATCACATCCAAAAATCGATCATGAGCAATTTTAGTAAAATATATAAGCAATGTGTCGTTATTGCACTGTATTTAACATTTTACATGTTTTGGGTAGTCTGAAAGTTCTCTTTTTAGCAAATGTAATATATTTACATCATTCGAGTGCATGTTGTCCTCAGCTTGTTGACATTCCATTACGATAGTCACAATGCTATTTAGTTTCTGTTCCTCACAAGCGTCTTGATGAGCATAATTAATCTTTCTGTGGTAGAATATTGTCCTGGCTGACGTCTACAGTGTGGACATTTAGCTATATCGTCCATCGCTAGACACCTACTGATACAGGCCTGATGGCACGCTGGAATTTAATAAATTACGAAACAAGGGTAAATTTTTGTTTGGTAATTTCAAACATTAACAATTCATGTCTTACTTTAGATGTAGGATATTCAACAATACATTTTCACACTTAATATTTTTTTTTCTATTTTGTTGATCAGGTGTTTTGGTGAAGGGAAAGTGATAATAAAATCAAGCTTTGATATTGAATACGAAATGTAAACAATTATATATGACTTACAATAATTGCAAGTTAAGCTAACGTCCGGCTTTGTTTTTGGATCCATTTGCTTTTAGCAAATGACTCTCTAAGATACGAAAAGATACTTTAAAGATGCTTCACCGGGGACAAATGGGGTTTTTTTTACTATCAAAAACAGGAGCAGACGATTTAGTATTTTTATTCAGTTACAAAAGTTACTTACTTTCATAGATTCATTTTTGGAACTATACACAGCTTATTTCAATTCAAAAATAAGAAAAATAAAGATAAACAGCTGGAAACCAACGAAACATACAATTGATAGACATATAAAAAGCAGATAATGTCTTTGCAGTACTTCCATAACCAGCTATATTCAGGACTATAATTAGGCACAGGTAAATGTTACATTAGACGGTGAAACATGATTTTATTGGGTATGGTATTTATAAGGTATTTCGTTAGGTAATAGAAAAAATACTATTCTTGTTTTGGAATTGACATATTTGGAAAGAGGCTTAGACATAACCTTCGATATATGGGAAAGATCTGGTGTGTTTATTACATCATTTAAAAAAATATGCCAAAATTATTTTTGACCTGACATTATTATTAGTATACTGACATATCAGCTACGAGGATCAGATATAAAGCTGGACCTATCATACCTCGAACACATATACATTAAAAACCTCGTTTTTGTATTTTGTAAATATTTCGTTAGTCACAAATACAATATTCACTATATATTTAAATTTCGCTGTAATATTTTGCGTAGGTGATGTTTATAAAATGAAGATCGTTGTATTGCTACAATAGTTGTGGAATTACCACTGGGCTATATATAGGCATATATCCTTCGATGCGTGGGAAAGATCTGATGTGTTTATTACATCATTTTAAGAATTTGTAAATATTTTGCTGGTCACAAATATAATTTTCACTATATATTGAAGTAAACAATGCTTTTAAATTTCGCTGTAATATTTTGTTTAGGCGATGTTTATAAAATGAAGATCGTTGTATTGCTACAATAGTTATGGAATTACCACTGGACTATATATAGGAATATATTCATCTGTTATTGGAAATCTATAATTAGGCTACAGTAAAGTATTTCATGTGTATGACAAACTGTTCATATGATTTTCCACTTGATTAAGAGACAACTATAAAAATAAAAATTAAAAAAAACGCGTATGTATGTCGTACAATAATTGCAAGTTAAGCTAACGTCCGGCTTTGTTTTTGGATCCTTTTGCTTTTAGCAAATGACTCTCTAAGATACGAAAAGATACTTTAAAGATGCTTCACCGGGGACAAATGGGGTTTTTTTTACTATCAAAAACAGGAGCAGACGATTTAGTATTTTTATTCAGTTACAAAAGTTACTTACTTTCATAGATTCATTTTTGGAACTATACACAGCTTATTTCAATTCAAAAATAAGAAAAATAAAGATAAACAGCTGGAAACCAACGAAACATACAATTGATAGACATATAAAAAGCAGATAATGTCTTTGCAGTACTTCCATAACCAGCTATATTCAGGACTATAATTAGGCACAGGTAAATGTTACATTAGACGGTGAAACATGATTTTATTGGGTATGGTATTTATAACGTATTTCGTCAGGTAATAGAAAAAATACTATTCTTGTTTTGGAATTGACATATTTGGAAAGAGGCTTAGACATAACCTTCGATATATGGGAAAGATCTGGCGTGTTTATTACATCATTTTAAAAAATATGCCAAAATTATTTTTGACCTGACATTATTATTAGTATACTGACATATCAGCTACGAGGATCAGATATAAAGCTGGACCTATCATACCTCGAACACATATACATTAAAAACCTCGTTTTTGTATTTTGTAAATATTTCGTTAGTCACAAATACAATATTCACTATATATTTAAATTTCGCTGTAATATTTTGCGTAGGTGATGTTTATAAAATGAAGATCGTTGTATTGCTACAATAGTTGTGGAATTACCACTGGGCTATATATAGGCATATAACCTTCGATGCATGGGAAAGATCTGATGTGGTTATTACATCATTTTAAGAATTTGTAAATATTTTGCTGGTCACAAATATAATTTTCACTATATATTGAAGTAAACAATCTTTTAAATTTCGCTGTAATATTTTGTTTAGGCGATGTTTATAAAATGAAGATCGTTGTATTGCTACAATAGTTATGGAATTACCACTGGACTATATATAGGAATATATTCATCTGTTATTGGAAATCTATAATTAGGCTACAGTAAAGTATTTCATGTGTATGACAAACTGTTCATATGATTTTCCACTTGATTAAGAGACAACTATAAAAAGAAAAATTAAAAAAAACGCGTAAACATAAATGTTTATTTTTAAACATAAAATATACAACTGCACCGTTCAACCTGTCTACAAAGGAGAGATTCATCAACCTTATTTGTCCAATTTACTACACAATTGACCTCTGTATAAAGGACGTCTTTCTATAAAGAAGATAATTGGTATGTACCAATGGTGTCCTTTATAGACAGGTTTGACTGTACACTTTTCACAAAACGCAAACATTGACGCAGTATTGTCAAGACAAGTAGCATAAAGTAAACCGATTAATGAACAATTCGGAATTTGCATAATGATTGTAACCACATACACAATTTTCTATCATAGATATATATCGATATCATTTGTAATTTGTAATTGATGTTACCAAATCAATTATAAATCTCGAAAATAACGTCAAACAAAAGGATTTTTAAACAGTCGAACAAGTTATATTGATGTCACCGACACTGTCTTTACAAACATGTAAAGTAACAGGTATGTTCACTGTACATTCCGTCTTCGCGAAGAACTCCAGAAGAAAATCAACAGTATTTACAAAAAAGGAAATATTTTTGTGTTGTTCCGATCAATGTAAATATGAACCTACATAGATAGCTGAAACAAGTAATAAAATCTTGTCCCTGTATTAAGTTGAAAATAGAAACATCTAAGTTTGAATTTTTGCACTACGTGCAGTCGGATGTGACAGTGTATCGACCACCACCCCAGTCAAAATTACGCCCTCCAAGGTTTTGAACACGATGGAATCAATGAAGAAGTGTGAACATATTTAGGTAAATCTGAAAAACGAACGCAAATTTATTAAAAATTAGGTAATATCCTAATTAGAATCTGGATGTTAAAAATCCGAAATTAAAATCTTGGTATTGCATGATAATTTAAAAATGCAAGTGTAAAATTAAATTTGCTTAATTTTCCACAAATTGGAAGTTTTAAAAATTATAATTATTTAATTTGCATTAAAAGATGCTCCACTGCCGACAGAGCTTAACGATACTCAGCATTTGAGCAATAACTGATGTTTACTCGTGTAAATATGTGTATATTTAATACAAAAATACATATAGAATAATTGTTTTGCTATTGATGTGCAATCAGTTCTTCATTCAATATAGAGTTTGTGCCATGGAGGTTTCCGGTACACAATTAGATATTTTAACATTTCCATATTTAAGTACATTTTACTAAAACTTGATGTAAAAATGGAAAATCAAACTTTCAATAGTGATAATGCTGTAATATAGGCATGTTTTGAAACTAAAGAAATATATTAAGTTGTCTTCTCTTGTTTTGATAGAGAAAAATAACTATTTATCAGCGATGTAGCATTTAAAAAAATATTGATTTTGTGAATTTGAGCTCTTCTCTTTTTTCCAACCCCGATTTGTCATGATATTATCTTACTTACCTTGATTTTTTAAACGATAGTGAATTAATGTGACAATTAACAGGAGAACACAGATTATGATGGCTGCAAAAACAAGGATATATCCTTCTACTGGCTCAACCCTGCAGATACAGAAAACATTTCCCTAATAAATGGCAGATATTTTATGTAGATTTCTATGAGGTGACAATACACGTAATAACACAGATTATGATGACTGCAAAAAAGGATATGTCCTTCTACTGACTCAACCCTGCAGACACTTAAAACTTTCCTGTACATGGCAGATATTTTATGTAGATTCCCGTGAGTAACATTGATCTAACTGGAGAGTTTACACTTGCTGTAACAATGAGAACATTATAATGTTAGTTTTGATAATCGATCACTGCCATGCGTCGACATATGTATTCCCATTATAAGTATATAATGGGAAATCTTTATATATTAAATGAATAGTTTTCAATAAAAATATAACATATTCCTGACCAAAGTCTCACTTTGTTTCATTTCTATTTTTGTTGTTCAAATGTTTACCCACTTAATAGGAAATCCGCATAATACTAAATTATTTGAAGGTTCCCATGAAATGCGTGATAACCGGACTGGACTGTAGTCGGTTATTTTGGCATTTTCAGTTGTAACGAGAAATGGACAAAATTACGAATTGATAAGAACACTTCGCGATCCGGATTTAAGACCATAAATTAATTTTCCATTCTTTGATTTCTTTTTTTTTGACGTTACCACAGTCCCGCACAATCGCTTCGTTAAAGACATTGTGCATTAACTGGTGTTGTATATAAAGTAAAACAGGATGAAAATGAACCTCTGGAGAACCAACAAAACCACGTCGTTAAAGACATAGGAACATTGATAGGGAATGTAAATTTCCATGTTATAACCGAGAATTCGTTGTAATTGTGTTCGTTATAAAAGTGATTTACTGTTTATGGTTACAATAGGTTAAATTTTGGTAATTAATTATACTTTTTGTATAAAGTTTACAATTACGTTGTAACCATTATCATAAAAACAAGTCTTACTTATATATCATGGGAATCACTTCCATTCACAACTATAGCGAATACTTTAGATACGAGCTGTTATGTTTTTTTTTATATAAAATAAGTACGGATCAGAAGAGACAGTCATATGTCGTAAACTCACCTTGGGTCTAAATCTGTAGATGTCCCATTTACCGTTATACAATACATAATCGGATAGTTTAACAACTTTAGTTGATTAGTTTAACGTCCTATTAACAGTCAAGGTCATTTAAGGACGTACCAGGTTTGTTGGTGGATGAAAGCCGGAGTTCCCGGAAAAAACCCCACCGACCAGCGGTCAGTACCTGGCAACTGCCCTACATGGGATTCAAACCCGCATCCCAGAGGTGGAGGGTTTGTTGCAATATGACATCTTAACCACTCGGCCACCGCTGCCTAGTTTAACAACTACGATGGGGTCCTTTGATGTCAAGCTTACTTTTTTAACAGAGTATATGTAATATATTTATATTGGAAACGAGTCACTTCAAAACTATTAATAAACTGATACTCATATTTCCTATGCTAATTAATGGAATAACGAATTTAGAATATTGCATGTAGTTTATTGATATCAACAGTGAAGAGGAATTCCACATGCATAAAAATATGTACTTTCGGTTTGTTCTGAAGGTATTCAATAGACACGTCATCTTTCATTACTAACCTAAATCAACATAACAAAATCAAAGTTTAACTTTAGACAGCCTTAAAGTCGCCGTAAAGAATTTTTGTCGCGAAAGTTTCATTAAAATATCAGAGGAACCCTCAATATTGAATATGTTATTAGGTTTGTTAACAGAAGCTATTTTAAGCCTACAGAATATTACATTATAGACCTTTAAGTCACTTGTCATGGTATTAAATAGATCACGCATGGAAATTACCAAAGACGGCGCCATGATGGAACTGATAACCGTATGCTGATTTTTTCAACTAGATCATATTCCCTTAAGGCAAAGGAAACAAACTTATGTCTCGATTCTATGTTTAAAAGCACGTAAGAGAATAAAGTAAGGGATTTAAATAGGCAAAGAAAAAAATATTTGTTCCTACACACATAAAATATAATAGATATATACTATAAATGATGTTAGATATCCGAAGTAGAAGGCATGTAAAAATAAATTTACTAATTTTTAAAACTCTTGTACTGAACTCAAAGATGTGACGAATTCAAATGCATTTTATTAATTACAGTAGTTAGATGTAGTAGAATATTTCATAATTACTTAATTATTTGTACGTATCATAGTTAGTAAGCTGATTGAATAACGCTTTTATATGGTAGTAAAACGGAAATATTCGTATGTGTATAAAGTGCAGTAAATATATCCTGAGGGTAAACATTTTTGTTGAAGCTGTCACGTGTCTGATAATTTTTACGACATATGACGTACTAATGACTGTTTCATGTTTCTAACTGTATTAAAACCATCAACAACACAGACGATTTACTATGTGCTTACGACTGTTTGGTCATGGTCTTTGCCATTTTGAATTTTGTTGTAGATAAGGATATGATGGTATATATATGTTTTTATTATATGTCCTTTATTATCACGCCTTCGGTGTTGTAATTGGTGAAGATACAGCTGTAGATATATCTTAAGATAGTATGGATGACTATTTATACAAATGACAAAAAAATTACAATCTATAAATCTTTATTTAATCCAAAGTTATAAAATCCAAACTTATCACCACAACTTTTAACGTCAGTGCATCGGTGCTTTGTGTATATCTAACGTCATTGTTGGCATTTGTGACAATATGCTTGGAAATATAAGCTGAAGGGACACGACACGGAATAAACGTTCTCTCCGAACGAGCATTTACTGTTTAGCCAATCAAAATCCCACGAGGCTGTCGTTCATTCGTAGTAAATATATTGTATATCTTAGCCGTTCGTTTAACGTAGCATTTCTCTTCAACGTGTTACATTTTATAAAATGTTGTGATAATTCTATAATCAGTGGCTTTCTTGTAATTCTGTCAAACATTTTAATAGTCTTACATATTATGATATCAATATAAACTTTAAAAAATTATGTTGGTTTATATTTTTCGTTGTTATACCCCTTTACAATCGCTTCTATACAAACTCCATTTACAAAAATATCAATGAATGAACTGTTCCGTCGAGCGGTCCAAAGAACTGTGAAAATCGACTGTTAAAATGTGTTGTGGGACCGGATTGACGTCATACCCTCAAATCGTGACGTTAATGCATTGTTTTGAGTCAATGAGTATAACAAAACATTTATCGTTTTTGGGAAACAGACGATTTGTTGGACCCCCAAATAAACTCTTACCCTCGACCTTCGGCCTCGGGCAACAGTATGTCTTCGGGTCAAACAAATCATCTGTTCATCTGTTGCCCTCAATCCCAGTCAACAACTATATATTGATGTACCGTACAACCAGTTATTTGCACGAAGATATGTCCACGATTGGCGGGCTATCACCTTCGTAGCGAAGTTGTGATCCGTTATAATACACCAAATCGAAAAATGTTGATTAGTTAAAGTTATTTTTGTTTGTTCAAATCGCAAAAATTATGACCCGCAAAAATAACCGCCTGCAAGATATCTTCATATCAGTTTCTCTATGATAATAAAACACACATCCTGGGTCAAAAAGAGAGCGAGTGCCTGAATTCAACATTGATTTCGCAAATAATATCTACTATTTAAATAAGTACAGTGTAGAGTTTGGTTAACACAGAAGCGTTTCTCGTTTGCAGTATCTACCCATCTCTCTAGATACGTTCTTTGCTCTTCGTAACCCGTTGTCATAGTAATCAAAGGTTCTCTGCCGAGTTCTTTGGCTTTCTATCCACTGCAATCCCGTTACATAACTTTGGCTTTGTGCTAATAACATACTTTTTTAATCTTTTCAACAGAAATATTTCCTTCGAGACTGTGATCCCTTGGTATATCAGAATTGAGCAACCTCAAAAAATCATTCAGAATGTTCGGGTAGTATTGCTTAACCACATAATCCACAATACCAATCACGTCACGAAGTACTTGAAATGACAAGTATGGTGCCGCGACGATCGTTCGAACTATTCAGTTTTGGCCTTCTATGAAAAGAGATGAACAAGAATTATGCTTGATATATGTCCTCAAACAATGGCAACAGGATAAATCTCTGGACAAATAAAACCGCCAAATTCTCGTAAATCTGAAATGAATAAAACCAATAAAATCGATTCTGCTGAAGTTCACTGGTGATTAATTATCTGATGCACAATCCATAAAGTTATGTACCATGCAAACTTTTTTTTTTATCAAATAAACGTTTACAATCTGTGTTTTAGTCCTTACCTGCCTTTTCTTACCCTGATCTTTTATCCTGATATTAATGCATGACTTGTAGTTTGGCCCTAAATGACCTTAGTTGTCGATGGGCCTTAAAACTCAAAAAAAAAAAAAAAAAATCAATTCTTCACATATTTCTTAATTTTTGCACTGTAGCTTGCATGGATATAGTCACTATCCCGCAAGCGCTCATCTTGCATAAGATAGTGCAATGTTCTCGAAGGGATACACGATCACATGTCAAACTCTCTCCAAGTCTTTACGATATCTGCATGATTCACAAAAGTCGGTGCTTCATCAAAAAACATAGGGTTACCAAAACTTGAGGAGCCTATTCCTCGTTGGAATCTACATAAGGTGGACTGGGTTCAATTTTGGCCCTGCAGGTAGGGCGTAAGAATTGTACCTGCTGCCCCTATTGCATGATCGTAAAAGGCGACTAAATTTAGGATCTTATCTTTTCTCTTCTTCCTAACTGACTTTATCTTTCCTAATGCCTCCCTTGGCACCGCCTCACTTTTGGCCTTGAGTTGAGCGTTCGCCCCTGTGAGGAAGGCTCTGGGTTCTGTCCCCTGGCCGAGACACACCAAAGTCTATAAAAGTGGTAGTTTCTGCTCCTGCTTAGCGTTCAGCATACAGGGAGTGGGACGACTGGTTCGCCCGTTGTCAGTATAATGTGACCGGGTGGGGTGTGTTGCTTGGTGTCTTCGGTGGCATGCTTCAGTGATATAGCACTATAAAAAGGGCAACAGTTCCACTATACAAGAAGACACAACACTAACATACCGCAGTCTCCCAAAACACGCACCTCGCACAACATACACACAAAACACCGCATACATGGGAGGCCGTCCTTACATGACCATAGCTGTTAATAGGACGTTAATAAATCAAACAAACAAACTGGGTTCAATTTAAAAATTTGTGCGCAGAGGAGCTAATTGAGGATAAATTTTTGAACCTCGATGACCCCATTAAAATTTTCACAGAAGCGCTCACTTCTATCGCTACAAAAACCATACCAAAATCCGTGCCAAAACCTACAAAGTTTCGTCTCTCAAATGATTCATTTATCAATAGATCTGGTAGAAATTCCTCTCTGAGGCGGTACTTGGCTTCGCCAACCGTCTCAAACTATAACAATTTTAAAATTTGGAGAGCAAAAGCTCGAAGGTCGATCAAATCCGACAAGAAAAGTACTTGGAAAGAGTATGTCTCAAAAATTAATTCCAATACATCTTCGAAGAAAGTTTTGGGAAATGATAGGTAAAATCAGTGGGAAAAGAAAAGCAACACCATCCTCCCACCTCATTAACAAAAATAAAGTATTTTCTTCAAAATCCGAAATAGCTGACGCCTTTGCCAAAAATTTTGCTAAAAATTCATCCATCAAAAATCATTCCAAAAAATTTCAAAAATTTAAAAAGGAAAAGGAAAAGAGACGTCTTAATTTTAAATCCTCCAATAGTGAAAGTTACAATAGGCCTTTCGAGTTACCAGAATTGCTCGAGTCCCTTGAGAAATCAAAGGACTCGGCAGCTGGACCAGACGAAATTCCATATATGTTTTTTAAAACAATTACCAGACTCTTCACTAAAATGTCTTTTAACTATATTTTAATCAAGTTTACTCTTCTGGCAAAATTCCCGAGTCTTGGAAGGAATCTACTATTATACCCCTTCCGAAGCCCGGGAAAGATGCTACCGATGCCAATAACTATCGTCCTATTTCATTGACGAGTTGTATTTGTAAAACTCTAGAACGTATGATAAATACCAGATTAGTTTGGTTCCTGGAATCAAACAATATTTTAAGTCCTTTGCAAAGCGGCTTTAGAAACCGCAGGGGAACGGTAGACCACTTAGTTAGACTAGAAACATTTATACGAGAAGCATTTGCCAAGAAAGAACATCTTGTGGCCGTATTCTTTGACCTTGAAAAGGCATAGAACACAACTTGGCAATATGGAATCATGAACGATCTCCATGATATCGGTATACGTGGTAATTTGCCAAAGTGTTTATATCAAATTTTATATCTGACAGGCATTTCACACTTTGTTTTCTCATGTGTTTTAGCCAAAACTATTTTATCCCATGCAAACCTTTTTTTTTATCAAATAAACGTTTACAATCTGTGTTTTAGTCCTTACCTGCCTTTTTTACCCTGATCTTTAATCCTGATATTAATGCATGCCTTGTAGTTTGGCCCTAAATGACCTTAGTTGTCGATTGGCCGTAAAACTCAAACAAACAAACAAACAAACAAAAATACGTTCCACTCCCGTAACTCCAGAACTTCCTGGGGCTACGAAAAAGCTGGTTCATTAGCTATGTTGTTACCGGAAGGAGGAGCGCCCACAGCAAAACTCGGGTACGGAGCTGGTCTAACATATCCGGAACGTCTCTGTTGCTGCTTCGACAATTGTTCTTTTTTACCTTTCTCCTTTTTTGCATCCGACTCCCGCCTTGTAAATTTTCTTTAAATCTTCTGAATCCTTAGCAATGGGATCAGACATATAGTGCTTGACCGTATTCCAGCCGAATTTGGAACGATCAGCTAGTCTGATATGTCTATTCCGTTCCTCGATATCTTCAAAGCTTTTTAGGTCACCTGAGACGAAGTCTCAAGTGACCTATTCTAATCGCCTTTTGTCCGTCGTCCGTCGTATGTCCGTAAACAATTTACATTTTCGACTTCTTCTCCAAAACTGCTGAAGCAATTTCAATGAAATTTTGCACAAACCTTCTAAGACATAAGGCCAATCAAAATTGTGAATTATATGGTCCCCACCCCCCAGGGAGCTATGGGAGGGGCCAAAAGGGGTAAAATTGACTAAAATTTCAAAAATCTTCTTCTCCACTCACAGATGTGATGGAATTACACTCACCTCGCACAACATACACGCAAACACACCGCATCCATGGGAGGCCGTCCTTACATGACCATAGCTGTTAATAGGACGTTAATAAATCAAACAAACAAACAAACAAAATCATAGATAGAAAGGTCCTAAGGTCCTTTACAAAAATTGTGAATTATATGACCCTGGGGTCTCAGGTTTCCCCCTGGGGAGGGGGTTAAGTTTACTATAGTTTATATAGGGAAAACACATTTTTGAGTATTATTTTGATCATTTGTAATAGGAAATGAGTCAAATATTGTCAGAATTATCCGTATGAGATGGCCATTGAATCCTATTAACCAATTTTCCATAACTGACCCCCAGTGGCCTTAGGGGCGGGGTCAAATAGGCTATAACTTCAAAAATCTTCTTCTGAAATCCTGGAAATGGTAGAATCACATACTCTTCGTAGATGGAAAGGTCTTGAGGTCCTTTACAAAAATTGTGAATTATATGACCCTGGGGTCTCAGGTTTCCCCCTGGGGAGGGGGTTAAGTTTACTATAGTTTATATAGGGAAAACACATTTTTGAGTATTATTTGATCATTTGTAATAGGAAATGAGTCAAATATTGTCAGAATTATCCGTATGAGATGGCCATTGAATCCTATTAACCAATTTTCCATAACTGACCCCCAGGGGCCTTAGGGGCGGGGTCAAAAGGGGTCAAATAGGCTATAACTTCAAAAATCTTCTTCTGAAATCCTGGAAATGGTAGAATCACATACTCTTCGTAGATGGAAAGGTCTTGAGGTCCTTTACAAAAATTGTGAATTATATGACCCTGGGGGTCTCAGGTTTCCCCCTGGGGAGGGGGTTAAGTTTACTATAGTTTATATAGGGAAAACACATTTTTGAGTATTATTTGATCATTTGTAATAGGAAATGAGTCAAATATTGTCAGAATTATCCGTATGAGATGGCCATTGAATCCTATTAACCAATTTTCCATAACTGACCCCCAGGGGCCTTAGGGTGGGGTCAAAAGGGGTCAAATAGGCTATAACTACAAAAATCTTCTTCTGAAATCCTGGAAATGGTAGAATCACATACTCATAGATGGAAAGGTCTTGAGGTCCTTTACAAAAATTGTGAATTATATGACCCTGGGGTCTCACGTTTCCCCCTGGGGAGGGGGTCAAGTTTACTAGGGAAAACACATTTATGAGCATTTTTTGCTCAATTTTCATAGGAAATGAGTCGAACTTGTTTAAGAATTATTAGCCTGAGATAACATTTTTAATATCATATCTATATTGGTCCTGGTCAACCCCCTCGGGCAGAGGGGCGGGGCCAAAAGGGCAAAATAGGCTAAAACTTTAAAAAATTTCTTCTTAAATACTGGAAATGGTAGAACCAAATACTCTTCTTAGATGGACAGGTCTTAAGGTGTTTTATGAAAATTGTGAATTATATGACCCATCACGTTTTTCCCCCTGGGGAGGGGGTCAAGTTTACTATAGTTTATATAGGGAAAACACATTTATGAGCATTTTTTGCTCAATTTTCATAGGAAATGAGTCAAACTTGTTTAGAATTATTAGCCTGAGATAACATTTAAATATTATATCTATATTGGTCCTGGTCAACCCCCTCAGGGCACAGGGGCGGGGCCAAAAGGGGCAAATAGGCTAAAACTTTAAAAATCTTCTTCTTAAATACTGGAAATGGTAGAATCAAAATACTCGTCATAAAAAAGGGCAGGTCTTAAGGGTGTTTTATGAAAAATTGTGAATTATATGACCCTTGGGGTCTCAGGTTTTCCCCCTGGGGAGGGGGGTAAGTTTACTGTAGTTTTATAAAGGGAAAAGACATTTTTGAGCATTTATTTAGTCATTATGATAGGAAATTAGTCAATTGTAGTCAGAATTATCACCTATGTGATGACCATTGAAATCTTATTACCAAATTTTCTATGACTGATCCCAAGGGGCCTTAGGGGCGGCGCCAAAAACGGGTCAAATAGGCTAAAACTTCAAAAATCTTCTTCTGAAATTCTGGAACTGGTAGAATCAAATACTCTGCATAAATTGAAAGGTCTTAAAGTCCTTTACAAAAATTGTGAATTTCATGGCCCTGGGGTCCCATGTTTCCCTCTGGGAGGGGGTCAAGTTTACTTTAGTTTATATAGGAAAAACACATTTATGAACATTATTTGCCTAATTTTTCATAGGAAATTAGTCAAACTGGGTTAGAATTATTAGTCTGAGATAGCATTTTAACATCATATCCATATTGGTCCTGGCCGACCCCCAGGGGCCAGAGGGGTGGGGCCAAAAGGGGTCAAAATGGATAACATTTCAAAAATCTTTCTTCTGATTTCACAGATCTTGATGGGAACCAAAATAATCTTCATAGATAAAAACGGTCAAATTTATAAAATCACAGACTGACTTCAATGAGCGCCTTATGGAGCAAATAATACTGTGTTTTTATATGCATGTCTTTGTGTTTCATTCTGAGTATCTGAACACAGGTGACCGTTAAGGCCCCATGTGGGCCTCTTGTTTTTGTTTTGATAAATTCAAAATATAAATAAAGCTTCATTTTGGATGTGCAACGGACCCCCAAAAAGATGTTAACTAACACAGGAAACATAATCTCACAAAATCCCCTTAAAGTTTCTTCTTTTAATTTCATAGTAATATAAGCGGGCATGGCCCTATTTCAAATATTCTCATGAAGACGTATATTAAAGTTCTAAATGTATGAAATTACAATAATCTATACTGAATGGCTGACGACTTGAAACTCTAAATAAGTCATCTCGTTCTAATTCTGCTTAATTTCTAAAATAAACAGTGCCCGATGGAGATATTGATTATCTTTGGTTTACACGAGGAATACAGCCTAATCCACACTGCTAATTGATACCAGTAATATATTTTATTTGCATATTACAGAGTAAGCTCTCTTGCGGGTTGGTAGTGATTGCGACGTCATATGTTTGCGAGCGTAACATCATATTTTTTTGAGAAAACGACATGAATTGCGTCACAATGGATACCTTCCCGCAAGGTCCCTAACTCTGTAATATGCAAAGACGGAATAAGTAAATGACTCGATACTTCCCAGTTGACGGATCTGACATTATAATCACAAGCTTAACCCTAGCCTCCACTGATTGGTTTCGAGGAAGCTTTTCATGCAGGACAGACCACAGTACAATTTGCAAATTACTAATATGAGTTGTTGGATATTTTCAGAGTACTCTGGTTTTATATTTCCTCCACCTCAAGCTTTATCAAGCTCCAAACTTTGAATGTTTAGTAAATGACTCTTGCTGAAAAAAACCAATATACTGGGCATATGTTGCTGATCAGGGTTTTTTTCCGTCTGGTTAGGGATATGTATAATCACTTAGTTTAAGCTCGAATATATTGAAATGCAACACAATTTTATAAAAATTAGCTGTAAGAATCTATCCCAGTTCACATTTGCTTTTCTGTTCGGAGAGATTAGATTTAGCATTTCAATATAGTCGAGTTTAAGCTACTATCCAATTAAATTGGGAGAAAAAGTAGAAAAGGAAACGTCAATCTCGACTCATTGTTGTTTTTATTACCTTCCAACAAATTATCAAACTTTTGATAGGTGTATAAGTAATCAACCTTAGAGCAACAACACAACTTCAAAAGGTTTGGTAATACTGAATAACAAAAAGAACATATAGCTGCACTTCTCTTAACTTTACATCAGTATTATAGTCTTATATCAAAGAAGTCACTGAGCTCACTACCATGACTATATAAGAAGAGACCGCAGAGAGGAAGTTGTTCTCTCTCGGCTCCGAACTGGACACACATATTTTACACATTCCTATCTATTGAGAGGGGGGGATCCTCCTACTTGCCATGCATGTGATTCTCCTCTCACAGTGGAGCATATTTTATTGCATTGTATTGATTTTAAACACATACGAGATAAGCACTACGATGTGTCTGACATGTACACTTTGTTTCATGCCGTGAGACATAATCGTATTTTCAATTATCTCAAAGAGATCGGTATTTTAAGCAAAATATGAACGTTTTCTCATGATATCAACTCAACATTTCATCGTTTCATCAACATTGTGCATGAGTTTTCTCATGTGTTTTAGCCATATTTATTTTATCCCATGCAAACCTTTTTTTATCAAATAAACGTTTACAATCTGTGTTTTAGTCCTTACTTGCTTTTTCTTACCCTGAACTTTTATCCTGATATTAATGCATGACTTGTAGTTTGGCCCTAAATGACCTTAGTTGTCGATGGGCCGTAAAACTTAAACAAACAAACAAAACCATGACTATATGCAGTATATGGGTTAGCTAAAAGTTTTCTTTTACAATCTGATGATTGCCAACTTCAAATCACATCCTTATATTAATTGAATGGTACTACTGATTAACACATATTTGTCAAGGCACAAGCTACTGTTGTAATTTTGTCCACTGTCGGAATACCATCATCACGCATAAGAAAGTCTATGGGTAACTTGTCCTGCTACATTGTGTACTTGTTTCTAACAAGACCAATAACATTTTCAACATGTATCGTACATGCGCAATTTTTCTTGTCATCTCAATGTCCATTGGCGATAACTGTGACTTCCCTTTTGTGAAACTTGGAATGTTCACTTCTGCACAACACATACCGACACTGTCTGTAATATCAAAGCCTCTCTCAACACAAGATCTCCATGTAAAAGTTTCCCAAGCATACCACAATTTTCCGTTATGTATTTGTCACTAGCTCTGCCACCCCAAGCCTTTGACAGGAAGGAAATTGATCCCTTCGGTGTAATGCCAATGAGAAATTTCACCGTATTGTTATGTTTGTAGGATGAAAATGTCTGTGCTCTTGCAAGGATGTTCTTCGGGCGTAGAACAAAAAATCAAAGCGGTCAATTATCACTGCTGTCTTCTTTCAAAAATGTTTGCGAAATTCCATAGGCATGGTCTGTCTTAGTTCTTCCCTCTCTGGCCAGTAGAGCATATGCTTCAGTCTTACATACAGCACATGTATCACTATCAAAAACGTTCTGGACACTGTTGATGGTGATGTGTGGAATCTGTATGCCAAATCCTGAATGGGTAGATTGAGTGTGATTCTCATCAATGTCATCCCCAGTCTTGTGAATTGTCCAAGTTCTGTGTTTGTTCTTGGAATGAAATCCCTGACAAAATGGAACAGTGCCATTAGAGTAGTGAACCCTGGGAGCCCAGTATAGTATCGGACTTTATCATCCTGGCCAATGAATCCTTCTTCACTAAACTTCGAGTCATCTATATGTTTCCTAAGAGCAATGTTTTCGGTTATTAGCCTCTGAATTTCACTATCAATTTGACTGTCATCCAATGGGTCAACATTTTTCATTTTACAATCTATGTAGCATGAATTCTGGTTATTTTAACTTGATTAATTAATCAATTACCCGATATACATGGAAACTTAAAGCAATTAAGTTGTTTGTTACGTTTTTTCTTTTTGTTTTGTTTTATTTTGAAGAAGTAACCCACTTCTGACACCAATTGTGACGTTTCCCGTCTATGCTTTTATCCTGAAGAAGTATCCCACTTCTGACACCACTTGTGAAGTTTTTCTTGGCTACTGCTTTATTCATGAGAGGAATCCCATGTCTGACACCAGTTGTTAAGTTTCCCTCTTCGTGTAACCAAAGTATAAATAAAGTCACAATCACTGACCCCTTTATTTACATATCATCTCCCCTACAGTGCCCTAATGTTCTCACCACCATTACTACATAATTAGCGTTCCCAGACTGACCACAGCCCTTTCTAGTTAGCGCTCCCAGACTGACCACAGCCCTTTCTAGTCTACAAATGGCTCGGTTTACAGCTGGCGTTGACCATAACCGCCATCTCTATTTAACCCCTGCTGGTCTGCTGACCCAATAACTACAAACTAATTGGACATGCTAATTATTACCACCAAATTAATGACCCTTGTGATCTAATCTACCTGTCATAGAGACTAACAAACTAAAACTACTTAAAACTACAATTATAATCAACCTTTATACACTAAAAACGCCACACTATCTCCTGCCTGCTGTGAGCTCCTGCGAACACTTTGAAAACCAAATATAAATCCAGTTCATCACTGCAAGGTAATCCTGGATGGCCGAATGAAAATGAAAAACACATGCACTTATTTTTATTGTCAGGTTCATCACTGCAACTTAATCCTTATTCCATTCCAAATGGCCGAAAAATAAAATTTCATGCACTTATTTTTATTGTCAAGTTCATTACTGGAACTTAGTTCTCATTTCACCACTGCAACGTAATCCTGGACGGCCGATTAAAAATGGAAAAACTCCAGTCAAAATGTTATTTCTACCTCATCAAATAATTGCAACAGAAAAGATAAGAAATACATTATGAAGTACTACGACAAGTGAACAAAATACTAAAAATCTACAAAAATCTAAATTGGGGAAAGTTTCCTAATAAGTCGATTGAAAATCGTCATATTGAAGCGGTAGCTGTATGGCGTGTACAGGTCGCCGTACAACACAAGGGAGATAACTACGATATATTTATAGCTAGGAGCGGTATGCATACCCGGATATTTCCACCGTTAAAAGTAATTTCCTTCGTCTCGCAGGTAAGTAAATTTATCTTAATTTATCCATTCTAAACTGAAAATGTTGTGTAATATATATTTGATTTTTATTTTACATTTATTCAACGAAAACGAGCGATTTGCTACTAGACTTGATGTACTGTACATGTAAACATACCGTGTTTACACGACACGGAGCACGATTGACTACGGAAATCGGCTTTCTTGTCATAAACACTCATGCTTGACATTTTAGAAATGATAGTTAGTCCTAATTTAAGTAATCTTCATTCAAAATGTGTGTATAAAGTTATCAATTACGTAGAAATAACGAATAGAAAACTGAAGCAGACGCCGCCTAATTTTTAAAAGTATGGAAGCCCGGCGGCACTGAATATTGTCGTCTAGGACACTGTCGTACCGGTACGCAATATTTTTCGTGTTTCTAACCGATCTACACACCTCATTCATCTCTTAGTGATTTTTGTACTTCCCATTTAATACGATATGTATAATTTATTAGTTTATTTGAAAACAAATGCACAAATCCGTATTCACATATACATTTATTACAGATGCACGCCGACCCGCGAACATTACTATTGGACGTACAGTAGTTATAGAACTTATACACTCTAATGGCTGTTTAGGGCACAAACGTAAGTTATTTTAGCAATACATTTTGTCAATTGAACAAGTTGTTTGAAGAACTTTTGAGTATTATTAAATTAGGCGTGTGGGGTTGTAAAGCAATGCTATTTAAAATCTTAAAAATCACTATCAACAAAATCCAGGCATTATATTATATCTTAAAAAATTTTAACTTTTGTCTACTTTTCTGTTATTAACTAAATATATCTACCTGTGGATAACATCATGAGCCTAGTTAATTAAATAAAATAAAAAACAACATGTAGACAACAAATACATATATGTAATTTGACGACCACATTATAATTTTGATACAGCTAGTAGACTCTAGTTGATTTTGAATACCGATTTGTCAGTATGAAAATATTTTGATATTTGACAACATATCGTTTTGCAGGTTGTGTCTTACACATTCTCGTCTGACGTTTCTGTGAGTATGGCTTCCGTTTTACACATAACATATTTAGATTTTTCGTTTGAAGATAGTGTAATAAAAATTTAGAACGTTATGACCTAATGTCGATGGATTTGTATAATATATATGTATATACATGTATACATACATTATAATGTACAAAGGTTTGAATGTATAACTCCAACTGAAATGGTAATTAAATAGGTGAAACAATAGGACGGATACTAGTATAATACTGAATATCGTGGTTATCATTAAAGGAAATTAAAAGGGTTTGATATTTAATTATCAGCAAAAAATAACCTGACCCTAAAAGCAATAAATTTGAATTATATGGATAATTATAAGTTTTTACATCGTTTATTTTATGTTTTCATAATTTAGTTTATTCATTTTTATTTAATTTTAGTTAACTTTTGTGTTTTTTTTTCGTTTTCTTTCAGTTGCATCATGATGGCCTACCAAAAAGACTGTCTTGGTATTTCCTGATTTGTTTTACTTTTCGTTAAACGGTTTATTTTCATTTGTTCAATAGTCTTAGCAATATTATTTTTTCGTTTGTAAAACAACAAGACCCGAAGCAATGGAATTATTTGTTTCAGGAGGAGAATGGAATGTGAAGTCAGCTGCATCATATGTCATCAACAGATCACTGACCATACTGAGGCTGTAAGGATAATTAAAAAAAGGCAGCGATGGCATTAACGAGGCCAGTATTCTGCGTGGGGATAATATAACTTCTAAAGCAGGTGACTCTGTTCATATTAATTGCAGAAAAACATATACCAACCCTATATTGATTAAGAGTAGCCATGCTGATCCATCGAAGACAAGTAGTGAGAATAAGGAAAAAACACCATCGTTGCGTTCCCATGGGGTATTCAGCTTTTCTGATCATTGTTTATTTTGTACAAGACAAGCCAAAGTCAACGGTAAGAAGAGAGATATAGATGTGTATCCTGTACGTACCTCAGATTTTCAGTCTGAAGTTTTGTTGAAGTGCGAACAGAGAGATGATGAATGGGCTGCAGAAGTTCGTGGGCGCCTGGAATCCGTCAATGATTTGGTAGCAGCTGATGCACTATACCATAACCCATGCAGTGTCAGTTTCCGAACAAATCGATCCATCCCTCAAGCATTCACACCAGATAAGAAACAGAAGTCCAAAGCCGGGCGACCAAAGAAGGAAAAGGGCAAAGCTGGACGACCAAGCATCACATCCAAACATTTTCTAGAGGTTGTGGACTATTTACAGGAAAATGAAGACGATCAACTGACCGTTTCTGATCTTGTAGCTAAAATGGTTGAAATATGTGGAGAAAATGCGTACAGTCCAGTATATATGAAAAAGATGCTTATTGATCATTTCAAGGAAGATATAATTGTTTCAGATATGACTGGAAAATCCGATGTCATTACACTCAGAAGAACAGCAAACTCTATCTTAAGAGATTTCTATCAGACTCCCAGAAACAACTCTGATCTAGAAAAGCAAGCCGTGATAGAAGCAGCTGCTAAATTGATCAAGAATGAAATAAAGTCGTTATCTATTTCAAAAGGATTTTATCCAGACTCATCTGATATATCATCGCGAGAGAAAAACTTGGAATATGTCACTGAGAGTCTGCAAAGATTCCTCAAGATTCTCTTCAGCGGGAAAGATTCCGACTTGAAAATTTCATCCATTGGTCAGGCCATAATGCAAGCTGTTCGTCCGCGCGGACTCCTCCCACCTCTACAGATCGGCCTTGGTGTTCAGCTTAACCATCACTTCGGGTCGAGATTTTTGATAGATGTTTGTAATGCCTTGGGATTTTGTGCATCATATAATGAGGTCAGCCGATTTGCGTCTAGTTCCGCTCTCGCTCAGAGTGACACATTGCTCGGTCTTCAGCAGCACACAAGTTTACAGTTTGTTGCAGATAACGTGGATCACAACTCTTGTACTCTTGATGGACACGATACTTTCCACGGCATGGGAATCATAGCCAGTGTTACACCAGGTAGCTACACAAGCGTTCCTATCCGTCGGATGACTGTCACTTCAGATGACTTGAGAAACCTCGGGAAAATCGACCTCTTTCATTATCGGCAACTCACCAATAACATGTCTTCTATGCGATATCCCACACTTGGAAAGATCACGGATAAGGAGTATCCACTAGAAAAGTTTGACCAGTTGACAGGAATACTAAGGCCATTAAAATCTCCCATGCCTAGTTGGTCAGGACTTATGCATATGGTCATGAAAGGACGTTATCCGGGAAAATCAACTGTGACATATCTACCCATGATAGATCTCAACCCTAGCGACATGACTTGTGTCTATTCTACGCTTCAGTACGTTTCAAAACTAGCTTGTCAGCATAACAGGACACCAATTATCACATTTGATCAGCCATTATACTGGAAAGCGTTCACAATCATTTCTAACGACAACGAAGACAGCGATCTCAAATCTATGGTGCTAAGACTGGGAGGATTTCATTTGGAGATGAGCTATCTCGGCGCAATTGGGAACATCATGAATGGCTCCGGACTTCAAGAGGTTTTGGAAAGGGTGTACGCTCCAAATGCTGTTGTTAGGATGCTATCTGGAAAGGCTGTAGCAAGAGCTGTCAGAGGACATATGCTAGTTGATACGACACTGCACGCAATGCTTGCATGTAAGATTTTTGCAATACCGCTTCAAAGTGAAGATGAGAGTGAAGACAAAGAGAACAAGGATGATGGACAGGAAAATCATGAAAATACAGTCCTCAAAGAACACATCATTCTTGTTTGACCAGTTCATCAATGGTGATATATCGTTAGATACCCTGATACAGAATGAAAAAGTTGACCGGATACTTCATCAAGTAACTGATGAAATTAAGAACCTCATGGCAACTAAGCGCACAGCTTCACTTTGGATCCAGTACTCAAATATGGTACAGTTATTGCGCAACTACATCGCTGCAGAACGAACAGGATCTTGGGAACTGCATCTTAAATGTATCCAGGACATGCTTCCTTATCTAGCTGCTGCCGGTCATAACCTGTACACCAAGTCTGCTTATGTTTATATCTCCGAGATGAAAGACCTGAAAGAAACCCATCCAGATGTATACAGCGATTTCGTCTCCGGTCACCACGTCATCAGACGGACTGACAAGTATTGGGGAGGCTTGTCCACTGACCTCATCATAGAGCAAGAACTAATGCGAAGTTTGAAAACATCTGGCGGGCTTACAAGAGGTCGTGGCCTTGAAGAGGTACAGAGGGTACAATGGCTTTTGTCTATGCCACACCATGCGGATATCAACAATGCAATGCAGCAGGTGACGGAAGTCGGGTACATTACAAGTGATCAGCACAAAGATAACACTCCCAGTAGAAAGATTAGGGATCACAAAGACATCAAAACCATCATTGAGTATTTGGACGAGAGGAACCCTTTCAGAGATGACAACCTATCACTCAAAAACATTGAGACAGGTCAAGTTGCTGAAAGTAATGTGAACCAAGACAACGCTAAAGAGATCGGTGAAAAGATCATTAAATCGATGGCTGGGCAGTCTATCCTAGAGTATTCTTTCAAGCGAACTCTGCTGCGAACAATGAGCACCAACAGCCAGGTGTCAGTTGACGGAGAAGCAGTCAACGTCGACCCTCAACTTTTATTTCAAAGGCTTACAGTTGCATCCCGCACTCTAGTTGACGATCCCGCAGACCTTTTCAGATTTGAATTATCAAGCCATCCTCCATCCCTGTTCGATCATTCGGGACTTCTCAGACAGGCACAGAAGGCAGTATTATCTGACAGTATATGGGGTCTAGGTGATTGCGGTGTTGAGAGAACACCTGACGATATCCTCACAATTCTTGATGGCGGTTCTTTCCTGCACAGGATTCCATGGAAGATAGGAGAATCATTTGATTCGATATGCAATATGTACATCACTTACGCAATCAGAAGATACAGTAAGCCAGTTATCGTTTTCGATGGCTACGACAATGGACCTTCAACGAAAGATGTAGCCCATATAAGACGTGGGAAAGGTAAATCGTCAACAAAGATCGATTTCACAGGAACTACGCCTTGCAGGGCAAAAAAGGAGCTATTTTTGGCGAACTCAGACAACAAGCAAGCGTTTATCTACTATCTTGGTACCAAACTGCAGGAAGCCGGATGTACTGTCATTCACGCCCTTGCTGATGCTGATCTGCTGATCGTCAAGACTGCATTAAATTGTGCACAGTTGCAAAACGTTGAAGTTATCGGCGAGGACACAGACATATTAATTCTTCTTTGTTATTACTTTGATCAACATGCAACAAACAACATCTATTTTCGGTCAGATTGTAGAAAGGCAGGGGAAAGGCAATCAAGATTTGGGATTTACGAAATACAGTCGCTGTACTTGGTGAGTCATTATGTTCTGCTCTTCCAGGCCTTCATTCCTTGACAGGATGTGATACTACTTCCAGGCTATTTGGAATTGGGAAAGGACAGGCACTCAAGAAACTCGTATCAAGTCAAACAATGAGAGAGCATGCGTCTAGACTAATGTCAGAGATATCAACAGTCGATGAAGTTGTTAAAATTGGAGAGTCCATTCTGGTGTATCTGTATGGAGGTCTCTCTGATGAAAGTCTGGATAACCTGCGCTATAGGAAGTTTACAAACAAAGTTAGTACAGGGTTAGTCAGCAGCAGTGTTCAAGTCCAGTCTCTGCCACCAACTTCAGATGCAGCAAGATATCACAGCATGAGAGTTTACCACCAATGTCAGTCATGGCACGGAAACGACATGGATCCTATCCATTGGGGCTGGGTTTTCACGCAGGGAAGACTTGCACCTATCAAATCCATTCTGCCACCTGCACCAGAACAGCTACTGAAGATCATTAGATGCAGTTGTAAAACAAATTGTGAAAGCAAACGTTGCTCGTGTAGAAAGAATGGTCTGGACTGCTCAAGTGTATGCACTGACTGCAAGGGTATTAACTGTGCAAACTCGTCTGCCCTGACGGATACTGATCTTACAGAAGACGTTTAGAGGAATTATGGATAAATAAATGTACTGAGACTAATATAAACCAGTTCCATGAATTTCTTAAGTGGACACATTGCGAATTAATTTCAAATGATTTCATTTTGATGGAAGGGATTTATCACAAGTGTGAACCAAATGAAATTATGAAGCCGAAGCATTGAGACTATTCATCAAGGGTACGGAAAAACAATGCAATTGTGGCATCATACAATAACGTAAGATTTGTGTAATAATTATTTCTAGCTATTTGATAACTGTTAAAATGGAATACCATTCTGTAATATTACAGAAAAGTTATTTCCTTTATCTCGTTTAAGTAAAGTTATTTATAAAATTAAGAATCCAATAACAGCAAATCATAATACATGTCATGTTATACAATTTCATTATAGCCTAATACAACTGAAAAAAACACGTTATGATTATATTAATATAAATGTTGTGCACAGTGTACTCATATACATATATATATATATCATATACTCCAAAACTTATAATTTTTGTGAGAAAAATCTGGATCAAAAAGAGATTTTTTATTGCAAGGATATGGAAAGTTACATTTTGACAAAGGGGAGATAATTCAACGGCTATTATGACGTCATAATAAAAAAGAATAACTCTTATTTTGTCAAAATTAAAACAATGAACAATTATCTCTCATTTGGTACATAATTTGATAAAATCATTCAGCCCATATTTTAATCATACAAAAAATGTTACCCCTACCCCCAATTTCTGTGTATAATAGTTGTTCTCGACATTGTAATTTGAAAAATAATTTTCTCAAATTTCCACAATTTTTGGAGATGTAGATTTTTAATATAGGTTTCTACAAATGATGAACTTCCAGAATTACATGGAATAAATTCTGTTGCAATTAGTTTGAGGTTAGCCTTATTTTGAAGCTAAAATGACAGTAGTAATAGTCCAGTCAAAATATATTTCTACCTCAAACTAATTGCAACAGAAAAGATAAGAAATACATTATGAAGTACTACGACAAGTGAACAAAATACTAAAAATCTACAAAAATCTAAATTGGGGAAAGTTTCCTAATAAGCGATTGAAAATCGTCATATTGAAGCGGTAGCTGTATGGCGTGTACAGGTCGCCGTACAACACAAGGGAGATAACTACGATATATTTATAGCTAGGAGCGGTATGCATACCCGGATATTTCCACCGTTAAAAGTAATTTCCTTCGTCTCGCAGGTAAGTAAATTTATCTTAATTTATCCATTCTAAACTGAAAATGTTGTGTAATATATATTTGATTTTTATTTTACATTTATTCAACGAAAACGAGCGATTTGCTACTAGACTTGATGTACTGTACATGTAAACATACCGTGTTTACACGACACGGAGCACGATTGACTACGGAAATCGGCTTTCTTGTCATAAACACTCATGCTTGACATTTTAGAAATGATAGTTAGTCCTAATTTAAGTAATCTTCATTCAAAATGTGTGTATAAAGTTATCAATTACGTAGAAATAACGAATAGAAAACGGAAGCAGACGCCGCCTAATTTTTAAAAGTATGGAAGCCCGGCGGCACTGAATATTGTCGTCTAGGACACTGTCGTACCGGTACGCAATATTTTTCGTGTTTCTAACCGATCTACACACCTCATTCATCTCTTAGTGATTTTTGTACTTCCCATTTAATACGATATGTATAATTTATTAGTTTATTTGAAAACAAATGCACAAATCCGTATTCACATATACATTTATTACAGATGCACGCCGACCCGCGAACATTACTATTGGACGTACAGTAGTTATAGAACTTATACACTCTAATGGCTGTTTAGGGCACAAACGTAAGTTATTTTAGCAATACATTTTGTCAATTGAACAAGTTGTTTGAAGAACTTTTGAGTATTATTAAATTAGGCGTGTGGGGTTGTAAAGCAATGCTATTTAAAATCTTAAAAATCACTATCAACAAAATCCAGGCATTATATTATATCTTAAAATTTTTTAACTTTTGTCTACTTTTCTGTTATTAACTAAATATATCTACCTGTGGATAACATCATGAGCCTAGTTAATTAAATAAAATAAAAAACAACATGTAGACAACAAATACATATATGTAATTTGACGACCACATTATAATTTTGATACAGCTAGTAGACTCTAGTTGATTTTGAATACCGATTTGTCAGTATGAAAATATTTTGATATTTGACAACATATCGTTTTGCAGGTTGTGTCTTACACATTCTCGTCTGACGTTTCTGTGAGTATGGCTTCCGTTTTACACATAACATATTTAGATTTTTCGTTTGAAGATAGTGTAATAAAAATTTAGAACGTTATGACCTAATGTCGATGGATTTGTATAATATATATGTATATACATGTATACATACATTATAATGTACAAAGGTTTGAATGTATAACTCCAACTGAAATGGTAATTAAATAGGTGAAACAATAGGACGGATACTAGTATAATACTGAATATCGTGGTTATCATTAAAGGAAATTAAAAGGGTTTGATATTTAATTATCAGCAAAAAATAACCTGACCCTAAAAGCAATAAATTTGAATTATATGGATAATTATAAGTTTTTACATCGTTTATTTTATGTTTTCATAATTTAGTTTATTCATTTTTATTTAATTTTAGTTAACTTTTGTGTTTTTTTTCGTTTTCTTTCAGTTGCATCATGATGGCCTACCAAAAAGACTGTCTTGGTATTTCCTGATTTGTTTTACTTTTCGTTAAACGGTTTATTTTCATTTGTTCAATAGTCTTAGCAATATTATTTTTTCGTTTGTAAAACAACAAGACCCGAAGCAATGGAATTATTTGTTTCAGGAGGAGAATGGAATGTGAAGTCAGCTGCATCATATGTCATCAACAGATCACTGACCATACTGAGGCTGTAAGGATAAAGAAAAAAGGCAGCGATGGCATTAACGAGGCCAGTATTCTGCGTGGGGATAATATAACTTCTAAAGCAGGTGACTCTGTTCATATTAATTGCAGAAAAACATATACCAACCCTATATTGATTAAGAGTAGCCATGCTGATCCATCGAAGACAAGTAGTGAGAATAAGGAAAAAACACCATCGTTGCGTTCCCATGGGGTATTCAGCTTTTCTGATCATTGTTTATTTTGTACAAGACAAGCCAAAGTCAACGGTAAGAAGAGAGATATAGATGTGTATCCTGTACGTACCTCAGATTTTCAGTCTGAAGTTTTGTTGAAGTGCGAACAGAGAGATGATGAATGGGCTGCAGAAGTTCGTGGGCGCCTGGAATCCGTCAATGATTTGGTAGCAGCTGATGCACTATACCATAACCCATGCAGTGTCAGTTTCCGAACAAATCGATCCATCCCTCAAGCATTCACACCAGATAAGAAACAGAAGTCCAAAGCCGGGCGACCAAAGAAGGAAAAGGGCAAAGCTGGACGACCAAGCATCACATCCAAACATTTTCTAGAGGTTGTGGACTATTTACAGGAAAATGAAGACGATCAACTGACCGTTTCTGATCTTGTAGCTAAAATGGTTGAAATATGTGGAGAAAATGCGTACAGTCCAGTATATATGAAAAAGATGCTTATTGATCATTTCAAGGAAGATATAATTGTTTCAGATATGACTGGAAAATCCGATGTCATTACACTCAGAAGAACAGCAAACTCTATCTTAAGAGATTTCTATCAGACTCCCAGAAACAACTCTGATCTAGAAAAGCAAGCCGTGATAGAAGCAGCTGCTAAATTGATCAAGAATGAAATAAAGTCGTTATCTATTTCAAAAGGATTTTATCCAGACTCATCTGATATATCATCGCGAGAGAAAAACTTGGAATATGTCACTGAGAGTCTGCAAAGATTCCTCAAGATTCTCTTCAGCGGGAAAGATTCGGACTTGAAAAATTTCATCCATTGGTCAGGCCATAATGCAAGCTGTTCGTCCGCGCGGACTCCTCCCACCTCTACAGATCGGCCTTGGTGTTCAGCTTAACCATCACTTCGGGTCGAGATTTTTGATAGATGTTTGTAATGCCTTGGGATTTTGTGCATCATATAATGAGGTCAGCCGATTTGCGTCTAGTTCCGCTCTCGCTCAGAGTGACACATTGCTCGGTCTTCAGCAGCACACAAGTTTACAGTTTGTTGCAGATAACGTGGATCACAACTCTTGTACTCTTGATGGACACGATACTTTCCACGGCATGGGAATCATAGCCAGTGTTACACCAGGTAGCTACACAAGCGTTCCTATCCGTCGGATGACTGTCACTTCAGATGACTTGAGAAACCTCGTGAAAATCGACCTCTTTCATTATCGGCAACTCACCAATAACATGTCTTCTATGCGATATCCCACACTTGGAAAGATCACGGATAAGGAGTATCCACTAGAAAAGTTTGACCAGTTGACAGGAATACTAAGGCCATTAAAATCTCCCATGCCTAGTTGGTCAGGACTTATGCATATGGTCATGAAAGGACGTTATCCGGGAAAATCAACTGTGACATATCTACCCATGATAGATCTCAACCCTAGCGACATGACTTGTGTCTATTCTACGCTTCAGTACGTTTCAAAACTAGCTTATCAGCATAACAGGACACCAATTATCACATTTGATCAGCCATTATACTGGAAAGCGTTCACAATCATTTCTAACGACAACGAAGACAGCGATCTCAAATCTATGGTGCTAAGACTGGGAGGATTTCATTTGGAGATGAGCTATCTCGGCGCAATTGGGAACATCATGAATGGCTCCGGACTTCAAGAGGTTTTGGAAAGGGTGTACGCTCCAAATGCTGTTGTTAGGATGCTATTTGGAAAGGCTGTAGCAAGAGCTGTCAGAGGACATATGCTAGTTGATACGACACTGCACGCAATGCTTGCATGTAAGATTTTTGCAATACCGCTTCAAAGTGAAGATGAGAGTGAAGACAAAGAGAACAAGGATGATGGACAGGAAAATCATGAAAATACAGTCCTCAAAGACACATCATTCTTGTTTGACCAGTTCATCAATGGTGATATATCGTTAGATACCCTGATACAGAATGAAAAAGTTGACCGGATACTTCATCAAGTAACTGATGAAATTAAGAACCTCATGGCAACTAAGCGCACAGCTTCACTTTGGATCCAGTACTCAAATATGGTACAGTTATTGCGCAACTACATCGCTGCAGAACGAACAGGATCTTGGGAACTGCATCTTAAATGTATCCAGGACATGCTTCCTTATCTAGCTGCTGCCGGTCATAACCTGTACACCAAGTCTGCTTATGTTTATATCTCCGAGATGAAAGACCTGAAAGAAACCCATCCAGATGTATACAGCGATTTCGTCTCCGGTCACCACGTCATCAGACGGACTGACAAGTATTGGGGAGGCTTGTCCACTGACCTCATCATAGAGCAAGAACTAATGCGAAGTTTGAAAACATCTGGCGGGCTTACAAGAGGTCGTGGCCTTGAAGAGGTACAGAGGGTACAATGGCTTTTGTCTATGCCACACCATGCGGATATCAACAATGCAATGCAGCAGGTGACGGAAGTCGGGTACATTACAAGTGATCAGCACAAAGATAACACTCCCAGTAGAAAGATTAGGGATCACAAAGACATCAAAACCATCATTGAGTATTTGGACGAGAGGAACCCTTTCAGAGATGACAACCTATCACTCAAAAACATTGAGACAGGTCAAGTTGCTGAAAGTAATGTGAACCAAGACAACGCTAAAGAGATCGGTGAAAAGATCATTAAATCGATGGCTGGGCAGTCTATCCTAGAGTATTCTTTCAAGCGAACTCTGCTGCGAACAATGAGCACCAACAGCCAGGTGTCAGTTGACGGAGAAGCAGTCAACGTCGACCCTCAACTTTTATTTCAAAGGCTTACAGTTGCATCCCGCACTCTAGTTGACGATCCCGCAGACCTTTTCAGATTTGAATTATCAAGCCATCCTCCATCCCTGTTCGATCATTCGGGACTTCTCAGACAGGCACAGAAGGCAGTATTATCTGACAGTATATGGGGTCTAGGTGATTGCGGTGTTGAGAGAACACCTGACGATATCCTCACAATTCTTGATGGCGGTTCTTTCCTGCACAGGATTCCATGGAAGATAGGAGAATCATTTGATTCGATATGCAATATGTACATCACTTACGCAATCAGAAGATACAGTAAGCCAGTTATCGTTTTCGATGGCTACGACAATGGACCTTCAACGAAAGATGTAGCCCATATAAGACGTGGGAAAGGTAAATCGTCAACAAAGATCGATTTCACAGGAACTACGCCTTGCAGGGCAAAAAAGGAGCTATTTTTGGCGAACTCAGACAACAAGCAAGCGTTTATCTACTATCTTGGTACCAAACTGCAGGAAGCCGGATGTACTGTCATTCACGCCCTTGCTGATGCTGATCTGCTGATCGTCAAGACTGCATTAAATTGTGCACAGTTGCAAAACGTTGAAGTTATCGGCGAGGACACAGACATATTAATTCTTCTTTGTTATTACTTTGATCAACATGCAACAAACAACATCTATTTTCGGTCAGATTGTAGAAAGGCAGGGGGAAAGGCAATCAAGATTTGGGATTTACGAAATACAGTCGCTGTACTTGGTGAGTCATTATGTTCTGCTCTTCCAGGCCTTCATTCCTTGACAGGATGTGATACTACTTCCAGGCTATTTGGAATTGGGAAAGGACAGGCACTCAAGAAACTCGTATCAAGTCAAACAATGAGAGAGCATGCGTCTAGACTAATGTCAGAGATATCAACAGTCGATGAAGTTGTTAAAATTGGAGAGTCCATTCTGGTGTATCTGTATGGAGGTCTCTCTGATGAAAGTCTGGATAACCTGCGCTATAGGAAGTTTACAAACAAAGTTAGTACAGGGTTAGTCAGCAGCAGTGTTCAAGTCCAGTCTCTGCCACCAACTTCAGATGCAGCAAGATATCACAGCATGAGAGTTTACCACCAATGTCAGTCATGGCACGGAAACGACATGGATCCTATCCATTGGGGCTGGGTTTTCACGCAGGGAAGACTTGCACCTATCAAATCCATTCTGCCACCTGCACCAGAACAGCTACTGAAGATCATTAGATGCAGTTGTAAAACAAATTGTGAAAGCAAACGTTGCTCGTGTAGAAAGAATGGTCTGGACTGCTCAAGTGTATGCACTGACTGCAAGGGTATTAACTGTGCAAACTCGTCTGCCCTGACGGATACTGATCTTACAGAAGACGTTTAGAGGAATTATGGATAAATAAATGTACTGAGACTAATATAAACCAGTTCCATGAATTTCTTAAGTGGACACATTGCGAATTAATTTCAAATGATTTCATTTTGATGGAAGGGATTTATCACAAGTGTGAACCAAATGAAATTATGAAGCCGAAGCATTGAGACTATTCATCAAGGGTACGGAAAAACAATGCAATTGTGGCATCATACAATAACGTAAGATTTGTGTAATAATTATTTCTAGCTATTTGATAACTGTTAAAATGGAATACCATTCTGTAATATTACAGAAAAGTTATTTCCTTTATCTCGTTTAAGTAAAGTTATTTATAAAATTAAGAATCCAATAACAGCAAATCATAATACATGTCATGTTATACAATTTCATTATAGCCTAATACAACTGAAAAAAACACGTTATGATTATATTAATATAAATGTTGTGCACAGTGTACTCATATACATATATATATATATCATATACTCCAAAACTTATAATTTTTGTGAGAAAAATCTGGATCAAAAAGAGATTTTTTATTGCAAGGATATGGAAAGTTACATTTTGACAAAGGGGAGATAATTCAACGGCTATTATGACGTCATAATAAAAAAGAATAACTCTTATTTTGTCAAAATTAAAACAATGAACAATTATCTCTCATTTGGTACATAATTTGATAAAATCATTCAGCCCATATTTTAATCATACAAAAAATGTTACCCCTACCCCCAATTTCTGTGTATAATAGTTGTTCTCGACATTGTAATTTGAAAAATAATTTTCTCAAATTTCCACAATTTTTGGAGATGTAGATTTTTAATATAGGTTTCTACAAATGATGAACTTCCAGAATTACATGGAATAAATTCTGTTGCAATTAGTTTGAGGTTAGCCTTATTTTGAAGCTAAAATGACTGGACTATAATGTATTACTAAGGAAATGATAGTCATGGAAAATTAAAAAAAAATGTATTTGTTTGTTTGGATATTTTAACGTCCTATGAACAGTTAGGGTCATGTGAGGACGGTCTACCATGTATGCAGTGTGTAGTGTGTTAAGTGCGAGATGCGGTGTTTTGGGAGACTGTCGTATGTTCGTGTTGTGTCTTCTTGTATAGTGGAACTGTTGCCCTTTTCATATCACTTGCTATATCACTGAAGCATGCCAACAAACCTGGCACTTTCTTACATGCCTGGCTGTTAATAGGACGTTAAACTAATAAAAGCCAGACCCAATCGACATCACATTGAAGCATCCAACCGAGATCTATGTAAATTAATTATATAATTATAAAGGCATGATAACTAATAGCTTCAGGAACTCTCTATAGCGAATCTCAAAAAAAATTCCTAGCTTTATGTACCACTTTTTGAAGTTTGTATAAGGATACAAAAACATTACTATTCTAATTCCTGCACTGCGCATTTTTCTAGTGCAATTTTGTTTAATCTTTATGTATTAAGATAATGCAACAATAGCACATCGATTCAAATTTGAAGGACTATTGTCAGAGAACGCTACATTAAGGTATCACTAACATGTCAATTGTGTGATGATCATATCTCATGTCATAATTATTAAAAAAATAAATCGACTAACTGTCCACGATCGATACACTAGGTATTTATTTCTAATAAAGGTTTTCTCGGTAATCAAAGCCAATAACACATTAAACGATAAATATCATCCGAAATAAAGATAGCGCCGCGAAGTGACAACACCGTCACCTTTATAGTGGAAAATTTCTTCATGGTGTGATGAATTTGTTTTTGGTATATTTTATCCTTAGATTGACGAGTTTCTTTAAACGGACAACGCCATTAAATAAAACATATTTGATGCATTTTCACGATGAATTATTTTCGCAATTTCATATCGCAAGAAAATTATGCTGGATGAATGTGGCGTACGCAAATTGTTTAGGTTCTTAATTATTGAGATGTCTGGACTTAATACTTTTGTTTCGTGTGTATCGATCTATCGTCCACATAAATGCAAATATTTACTTTGAATAGTTCATGAAAAAACAGGTTTCCTACATAGTTTCACTACAACATCTCAAAAATGTTTTAAACGTGGGAATGACCCTTTAAAACCATAAATCTAAACTCATTTCCAGTGAAATGAATGAAGGTTTAATTTACTATTTCTCATTAAGTTTAAAAATATTTTTTTAATAATTAATTTGACAGTATTTTCCTGACACATTTAATGCAAATTTAATGTGTTTTTGCTTAATGAGCAAGTTACAAGGTTATTCCGAAGCAGGTGCAGCCTGGATTCATTAATAAATACAAAAATAGGATAAACAAATCAATTTACAGGCAGATGCTAACAGTGAGCTGTTGATATAAATCCACAACTTCAATAGTAAATGAAGAGAGAGAGAGAGCGATAACGAGTTATCGTTCTTGAATGAAATGTTTACACGTCTAATTAAACCTTCCAACACGCTTGTTATAATAAGGAAACTTCTTTTCATTTATTAGTGCACATAATCCTTCGTTAGCAAAGTTTTATTGATTATATCCACCACGTTCACAAAATTATTAACCAATAACCAGTCGTTTTTACTTGTTCTATAGTTAATTAAGTAGCATAATAAGAAGCGGTTCTATTATAACGTCTGCATTAGATTAGTACCTGCTGCCCCTAACGCATGATCGTAAAAGGCGACTAAATTTAGGATCTTATCTTTTCTCTTCATCCTAACTGACTTTATCCTTCCTAATGCCTCCCTTGGCACCGCTTCACTTTTGGCCTTGAGTTGAGCGTTCGCCCCTGTGAGGAAGGCTTTGGGTTCTGTCCCCTGGCCGAGACACACCAAAGTCTATTAAAATGGTAGTTTTCTGCTCCTGCTTAGCGCTCAGCATACAGGGAGGGGGATGACTGGTTCGCCCGTTGTCAGTATAATTTGACCGGGTGGGGTTTGTTGCTTGGTGTCCTCGGCGGCATGCGTAAGTGATATAGCACTATAAAAAGGGCAACAGTTCCACTATACAAGAAGACACTACATGAATATACTGCAGTCTCCAAAAACACGCACCTCTCACAACATACACGCAACACACAGCTTACATGGGAGGCCGTCCTTAAATGACCATAGCTGTTAATAGGACGTTAATTAATCAAACAAATATTACAACTTCACGAATTCACAAAAACCACAGCAACAGCAGTGAGGAAACAGCACCCAGAGTTTCGCGAAACGTTGACTAAAAGCATGAACCATGCAGCAACAACATAGGACAAGTAATATTACTTCGTATAAACGACAAAGTTTCATGAACCTATTTATCTATTATGGCCTGGTTGAGAGGGCACTATTGCCTCATAGTATTGTCGAGGGATTGAAAAAATGCCCCAGCCGAAGGCGAGGGCACTATCCCATCATGAGACAATACTATGAGGTAATAGTGCCCCCTGAACCAGACCATATAGGGATTGGATTTCGTTTTTATGTTAACCATGCTTGTATGCAGCAATTCCTCTAAGAATATATTCAATATTTACACTCACACGACTTTTTATTTATATTTTTATGCAATAAAATCGTCATTTGAAAGTGTGACGTAATTATTCAATAAAAGTCGGTCAAAAGTGGGAGGAGCTTACTCAATTGAACAGCGAATGATGACGCTGCACGTAAGGTAGAATTGTTCATCCGCGACGACAAAAAAAGTTCAATATTTTAGTGTAAAATAAACATGACAAACAAAGTAAATTTCAGAGATAATTTTTATTTAATCAGATCAGAAACTTTAAGTAGGTATTAAATTTTGCAAAAAGTTCATATATAGCGTTATAACATAAAGTATTTGTTCTCGGCCACGTGTGTGAACTCGGTGACCGTTATTGTGCAGCGAGGCGAGGCTGACGCACGCTTACACAGTGGAGTTTTCCGAAGTTGTCAAAACACCAGTGTTCAAGTAGCTAAATTTGTTTGAGATTGTCGTCTGACTTGACGATATTACATCCTTCGGAGCCATGTGATTATAATAATCTACGCTTATATCCATCGCCATCTAGGCTATAGATGGAACAAACTTCACTTGTGTTCCGATGGACTACAATGTATTTGTAGTTACGCGTAACTGTCAACACGTGGATTACTAGCGGTGCATGTTTTATATAATACACATGATTTAAATTCTCAAAGAACAAAGACAAGAGGATATGTTTATAACTGACCTCTATCAGAAGGTCTCACGCCCGTCCACCCAAAAGACTCGATCGTATGGACGAACACAGGACACAGAGGTAATGTTTACACTGACACCCATCATTTTTAACAAAATGAAAGCACGTCGCCCCGGTCGGAATATTTTTTTCCGTTTCTTTATACAATTGTTAATTTAAAAATTGTTTGAATCATATATGATGAATATAAAACATGTATTTATTGTTTACATTTTTCCAAAATTCTATGAAAAAACAACAATAGCGACACGTAATGTTGCATCAAAATGTAAACAAAGCGCATGTGTTTGTTTAAAAAAGTAGTCCTTTTACGTTGCATAGAACATTTTCTTACGCAAGTTCAAAGTTCAATGTTACCATGCAGTTATGGTAAACAAAATCGGCTAGTATTAGCGTATACTGACCAAGCATAGCAAGTGTAAATATAATGGGTTTAGTACATCACCCTGACATGAGACCGTTTTTTTCATGTCATCGTATTAGAAGCACGTCAAGCGATACCTCGCAACGAATATCTTCATTTCCACACCACGTTGTTACATTAAAAATACAACGTATGAATTGTCGCAGAAATATGGGATTTCTCTAAAAACGGGATGAATCAGCATCATGAAGATTAAAAGTAGATCACAATAAAACATTAGTGAACTGTCTTTTGAAGACAAAGCAACATTTTGCTTCCATCCCCGCACACAGCAGCCTGTCCGTCATCATGACTTCTTGGTCGAAGCGAAAACGTTATAATGACGTTGCAGGTAGGGCGTTAGAATTGTACCCTGCTGCCCATATTGCATGATCGTAAAAAGGCGACTAAATTTAGGATATTATCTTTTTTCTATTCTTCCTACCTGACTTTATCCTTCCTAATGCCTCCCTTGGCACCGCTCACTTTTGGCCTTGAGTTGAGCGTTCGCCCCTGTGAGGAAGGCTCTGGGTTCTGTCCCCCTCGCCGAGACACACCAAAGTCTGTAAAAGTGGTAGTTTCTGCTCCTGCTTAGCGCTCAGCAAAAAGGGAGTGGGACGACTGATTCGCATATTGTCAGTATAATGTGAACGGGTGGGGTGTGTTGCTTGGTGTCTTCGGCGGCATGCTTCAGTGATATAGCACTATAAAATGGGCAACAGTTCTACTATACAAGAAGACACTTAACCCACGCTACAAACTGCATACATGGGATGCCGTCCTTACATGACCCTGTCTGTTAATAAGACGTTAAAAATAATTAAAACAAACAAACACAATATGATTAAAATACATATCCTTATATCACTACGTTGAATAAAGTAGGATACCTGACAGCATCCAATTTAGGGGTCATGTCAAGGTGAAGGGTGACTATTTTTCGTTGTACGAAAGTCATCTCGCCAAAACAGCACAACAAAGCTAATTGTATATATATATATATATATATACTTGGACATAATGGACTGTCTATTGATGTAGCAATGTGTAGAAAATGCATTGGATCTGAAGCACACGTGGTACAAAGGTCATCCGAACATGACCCCTAATGGGATGTTGTCAGATCCTCTATTGAACGGATTGCTTAAAATGATCTGTATTTCAATTAGATTGCTATCTCGCTGAAGCATATCGTCAGATACACAGGACAGCACTCCACACCCGGTCACAATCTAAATGGCACTCCAACACATAGCGAACATATATTTTTAATAGATAAATCTAAATTTCAGATACTACTTTCGCGGATGCGGACGCAAATCATAGGTACACATTTATATTTTGCAAGTATTGTGCAAGATTTGAAATTTGCATAATGACTGTGCTTCACCAATAAGACTGGAGGACAGAAATCGTTTTATTGTTACTTTCGTTGACCTTATGAGCGTACAGGTGGATACAAAAATGTTGAAGTTTATTGTGTGCATAATCATAAGAATGCATGTAAACAGTACGTTTGGCTACAGTTTAGACAACCTTTTTGAGATATACAATAAGATAAACCTTATCGTGAAAATTACCTTATCTCATTAGATGTAAAATATACAGCCGTGTAAAACCAGACAAGCGACACAAACTTGAACGACGTGTTTCCCTTTTGTGATAAATGTCATAAAACGAGATGCATATTGTAATACTTGTATGTCTAACAAGAGGAAAGTTTCATAATATCACTGATCGGCAATGCATGGATTTAACCAGTGAGCTTAAATGTTCCGACAACTCTGCAAAAACCAGCGAATGGGTCACATAACGACCGTAAGAGTTTCACCTACTTTGTCTGCTTGTTTGATTTGGTTTAATGTCACGGAGCTTCCTGTTGACAGTGAAGTTCTTTTAGGCACGGTCGTCTGTTTGCACTATAAAATTCAAGTCATTTGTAAGTGTGTAAATAATGCTATGTCTTAGTATGTTTTGCCTACATTTGATAGCATGTTTCCTACCAACCTAAGTGCTATCTCATCCAAAGCATACTGCCAAAAACACCAATCAGTCTTGCCTGATCACATTTTCTTGATTAATTAATGTCCTATTAGCAGCCAGGGACATGTAAGGACGTCCTCCCATGTATGCGCTGTGTAGTCTGTATGGAATACGTGGTGCATGTTTTGAGAGACTGTGGTGTACTCGCCGAAGACATCAAGCAACACACCCCACCTATTCACACTATATTGACAATTGGCGATCCAGACTCCCCGTTCCCGTAATTTTAAGCACTAAACAGGAGCAAAAAACACCACTTTTATAGACTTTATTGTGTCTCGGCCATGCCAGGGGTCAAAACCCAGAGCCTACCTCATAGGCGTGATCGCTCAACAGAAGGCAAAAAATAAGACGATAACAAGGAAGACGTTAGGAAAAAGAGAGTTAGTTAAAGAAGAGAAAAGATAATATCCTAAATTTATTTGCTTTTACGATGATGCAATAGGGGCAGCAGGTACAATTCTAATGCATTATAAGGTTATCTCAGTGAAGAATACTGCCAGACACCAATCAAGATTCTTTACCTAATCACATTATAGGCCATGGGCTAGGAGGGTCCCACATGCACCCCCCCCCCCCCCAAACCTCCGAACCAATATTTTTCTGAACCCTTATGACCCACTGATCACAAATCAAATTGCATTGCATAAGTTGGGATGAACTTCCGGTTATGACGTCATCAAGATGGCCCGCCATCTCGAATTTGACTAAAAATTGAAAAATAGTCATAACATTGACATTTTTCAACGAAGTAGACAAATGAGGTATCAAAATGACCACAATAGAACAACAAATACATATCAGGACCAAAAAATCCAATATATGTAGTGATTTCTACGCAGGAAATGAAAAAAATCTGATTTTCCAAAACACAAACCTCAAAAATGGAGATTTTTCAGCAATTTTTTTTTCATATTTAGCTTGACACAGCAAAAATGTTTCCCAACAAGGCAAACTATTATTTGACGACCACTTATCAATCAGTTTAAGCAACAAAAACAACAAAAACCAATGTTAACATCGTATAAATTCCGGTTTTTAAACGTCATCAAAATCGGCCCGCCATCTTCGAATTTGACTAAAAATTGAAAAATAGTCCATAACATTGACATTTTTTCAACCGAAGTAGACAAAATGAGGTATCAAAATGACCACAATAGAACAACAAATACATATCAGGGACCGAAAAAATCCAATATATGTACGGTGATTTCTACGCAGAACGGAAATCCCCCCCCCCCCCCCCAAAAACCCCCCCCCCCCCCCCCCCCACCCACTGCCAGGAAATCTGATTAATTATAAACCTCAAAAATGGAGATTTTTCATCAGCAATTTTTTTTTTATATTTAGCTTAGCTGACCACAGCAAAAATCATGTTTCCCAACAGCAAACTATTATTGAGACCACTTATCAATCAGTTTAAGCAACCCAAAAACACTAAACAAAAACCAATGTTAACATCGTATAAATTCCGGTTATAAACGTCATCAAAATGGCCACTCCCGTCATCTCGTGAGATTTCACTGAAAAATGCAAAATAGTATATAACACTGATATTTTTCAACTGAAGTAGACAAATGCGAGGTATCAAAATGACCACAATAGAACAACAAATACATATCAGGGCCAAATAATCAATATATGTAGTGATTTGTTCGCAAAGAAATGAAAAAAATAATATTTTTAAGCTCAAAAATGGTGATTTTTCAGCAAATTTTTCATACTTGGCTTGACGCAGCAAAAATGTTTCCCAACAACAAATTATTACTCGTAATCAGTTAATTTAAACTCCTATCAATCAGTAAAAACAACAACAACAACAAAAATATACAGGAATGCAAAAAAGAATTATTGTTATACCCTCAATTTGTGTAGATTAGCAGCGCCTCAAAAATAATTATTATAGCACAACGCCTAATGATAGCGTAACAAATGTAACCCCAAGCTAAGCCTGTGTTTCCGTTAATATCATTAACAGTTTCCAAAACGTTTGTGTCTTTGAAAATGAGCAGATTCATTGTTTATTTCCTATGCATAGCATAAGTAAAATGAAGGATGGTTACTACAGTGTCACATATGTCCTTTTCACTGGTTCTCAATGATAACCATTATCATTGCGCGTGCTTTCTCGCGCCTCACTGCACTATTCACTGAAGAGACTCGGGCATATCTGGTAGCTGGCACATGCAGTCCGAATCAGAGTAATCGAGATTATCGGTATCCAATTCGTTGAAAGTCAGAGCGTCGTCTTCGATGTCGATGAGCTGATGTGACACTACAATGCCAGTGTTGTTCTAGCCTGTCTTCTTTTATGACCCATCCATGGCAAGAGTTCATATCAGGAAACAACAGTGTTCAGAAGCGATGTGTGGATAATCTTTCAGATTCTAAACATATCGTACAATATATGCTGTTTCCACACACTTCTCCCGGCATGATGGGAATTACACAGCAGATCCCACATTCATTTGTTCTCCCTTAGCGTATAGCCTCCATAATTCGTATGAGAAGTACTATTCATCAATCGTGTGGACTCTCGTGCAACCATAAATGGCACAGGTGATATCATCGAGGTCAGTAATGAGGCCATAAATGTTAAATGTTTTTCATTGGTCTGACTTTTCCCACTCCATTGAAGGTGCATGGTTTTGTCCACATCTGGTGTATGCGTAAGAGAGAACAGTTTGAATAGACCACTCCAGTTTAAAAATGTTACTCTACAAGTGCTCTGCCATGACTTGTGAGCTAAAGATGTGAAACTTCAACTGCAGCCCTCATCCTTATGACCTCAAAGAATCGCATCCTGAGCCAATCTCAACTGGTTACTGAGGTTCACAAAGAATGATGGAAATGTGCTTCCAATACGAATTAAAAGGCAGATATCCAACACATACGCCATCTCGTGGCCAGAATGTGGTATCTGGTGTCTTTATTTTTTCCATAAGGACGCAGTTCTGGGAAGTCTGGGAAGGAAACATAAGACCAGATTATGTTAAAACATAAGAGTTAAATCAAGGTAGATAAGAAGGAAGCTTTGCACGAACATACCCTGAATTACGCGATGTTTCTGATGTTATATGCATTTACGTTATTATGGACAAAAAGTAGAAAGAAACCCACGATGTGAAACTGGATATGCACGATTTATGTAATGGTGTCACATGGGAGGTCATACGAGGGCCGAAGATGTACGACCACTCTGGCGATGAAAAGCACGCACAACAACGAAATTGTTTATCATTAAGAAAACGGAGTTGAAACCGACATATGTGACTTTGTAGTAACCATCCTTATATTTCCTAACGTATACACTGGAAGTAAATAATGGATGTGCTCATTCTAAAAGACACAAACACGTTTCGAAAAGTGTCATTGTATTTGCGGAATTTTAATTTGATACCCTATAGCTATTAGTTGGCGTTTTGTTGTAATAATTCAGTTTGAGAGGCTACTAGTCTACAATATTTCGAACATGAAAATGAATTATTTTGAAGTCCTACTTAGATATTCAGCCAACTTTAAATTCAAATTTGTTAAGATATAAATCGTTAATAGCCAATGTTATATTCAGGAAATTCCAAGACACCAGGAAACTGTAGTGTCAGTGGTTTGGAAAAAAATAACAATCATATGCCGCATCCGGTGATGTTTTGTAAACCAAATGATGGTATAACAACAATTCTCTTTTGCATTTCTATATATTTTTGTTGTTGTTGTTGTTGTTGTTGTCTTAACTGATTGATAAGTGGTCAAATAACTGATTACGAATAATAATTTGCTGTAGGGAAACAATATTGCTGCGTCAAGCCAAATATGAAAAAAAAATGCTGAAAAATTATCATTTTTGAGCTTAAAATCGTATTTTTTCATTTCCTGCGTTCAAATCACTACATGTATTGGATTATTTTGTCCTGGCATGTATTTGTTATTCTATTGTGATCATTTTGATACCTCATTTGTCTACTTCAGTCGAAAAATGTCAATGTTATGACTATTTTTCATTTTTCAGTGAATTTCGAGATGGTGGTCATTTTGATGACGTCATAACCGGATTTTATACGATGTTAACATTGGTTTTTGTTGTTTTCGTTGCTTAAACTGATAGATAAGTGGTCATAAAACTTATTAGAAATAATAGTTTGCTGTTGGGAAACATTTTTGCTGCGTCAAGCCAAATATGAAAAATTTGCTGAAAAATCTCCATTTTTGAGGTTAAAATAAGATTTTTTCATTTCCTGCGTAGAAATCACTACATATATTGGATTTTTTGGTCCTGATATGTATTTGTTGTTCTATTGTGGTCATTTTGATACCTCATTTGTCTACTTCGGTTGAAAAATGTCAATGTTATGACTATTTTTCAATTTTTAGTCAAATTCGAGATGGCGGCCATCTTGATGACGTCATAACCGGAAGTTCATCCCAACTTATGCAATGTTAACATTTTGATTTGTGATCAGTGGGTCATAAGGGATTCAGAAAAATATTGGTTCGGAGGTTTTGGGGGGGGGGTGCATGTGGGACCCCTCCCTAGGCCCATAGGCCTGATATTATAGTAGTATATCACTGAAAGCATACTGCCAAAGACAGCGATCAGGACCCTTTTAACTTATCATATAACACGTTAAGTGCTATCTCACTGAAGCATACTGCCAAAGCACCGAGAGCAGCATTACACAAGTTTTCTTTTGTTTCAAATATAGTACCTTTGATAACACTCTAATCATCAAAATATCGATTATTCTAGTTCATTACAGTTGTACATGATGTTATGTATTGCATGCTCTAAGTGGGTGTTTCGTAAGAGTGTAGGTGGATTTTTCCTGTCGTTTGTTAAAGCACAGACATAATTACATGATTGGACCAACTGTAGGTAATTTATGAGGAGCTTCCTTAATGGACTACTTAGCTGATGATAAAGGACCCTTCCGATCTCATCCTTCAATGTCAACAAGCACCGTTCCTTTGTGAAAACATACTTCGTGACATTTGAAATGAATGTAAGCGTCACTTTTAATGGCCATCGACAAGGCTTGGCAGAGCTTAGACTGCAGCGCCTTTCATCAAATGTAATTTTATTCCAAATTATAGGATGAAACCTGCTATACTTCTGCCACTTTTTGAAATAAGTTTCTCAAGACTTTTCACTTTACATTTGTGCTTGTTGGCAACGAATATGACACATTTACACGTGATGATATATATGTTTATGAACGCTGACGACTTTTACTTTGTTTCAGAGGATTTATAACACACAAAAACGCCTCCCCGTTTGGTTGACGACATTTAGCATCAATGTAGCCACTACACTCTCACTTTGAGCTTAACGTAATTGGATATTTATTTGTTGAATTTATGTGCTTCGTCTTTACCCAGAAACATTTCATTCCGATAGATTTTGTACATGACCGCTGAAAGTCTACTGTACTTTACAGTAAGACATTACATACAACATTAATATTCCTATAATTATACAAAGATGAGGTCTTGAATGTCAGCATTGTATCATGAAATAACAAACGGACTCCCTACACGATCAAATAAATGCGAAGGTCGATAACAATTCCGTAGGGATTTCAAGACAAATATCAAAGGTATAATAAAATTCAGTTTTATAATGCCATATTTGTAATTTAGACCGTATACAAAACTAGCACTGTGTCGTATGTAGCACATATTCGATGTACCTAGCCGCCTCTCTGTCTTGTACATCACTTATGAGTATAACTATAATTTTGTACGTCGGTGTGATAACCAGTGATCGTCATATATCGATAAAGGTAAACCTTGTCTTACCGACCATTTATGTATAAAAGACACTCAATAAACCAACTTTCTTGGGATTTTAAAGTTGATAAGTGATAATGTTTCACTATCAAAACTGGAGTAGACGATTTAGTATTTTTCTTCAGTTACCAAAGTTACTTACTTTACACCATTACCACCGCTGAAAAGTTTGAGCTTCTAATTTTACTTCAAATTTAAACTTTAATATGTAAAATAATTAATTGCATCCCGAAAAAATTCCGTAGCACTATATCCTATATGGAATGAAGTAGTGATGGCTCATGCACCAAAGGCAAAATATTAATTAGACATACAATTGTATATATATACACACGATTAAACACCACTTATTGTTCGGCGGTGGAGCATCTTTAAAAAGCTAAACCATGTTTTAAAGAACATTTTCTCGCATATACAAAATGTACTACTTATACAGAAAACAATTTTGTGCGTACAACTATTGAGGGTAAAACCTATTGTTTTTTATGTTTGTTTGTTTGTTTGTTTGATTAATTAACGTCCTATTAACAGCTATGGTCATGTAAGGACGGCCTCCCATGTATGCGGTGTGTTGCGTGTATGTTAAATAATTGATTTTGGAGAGCATATTGAACATTATAAGAAAATTATTAATCTATAAATGTAAATTACAGGTAACATGGCGCTACTAAAACTGGCACACTTTTAATATACATGAAGTAGAATTCCCATTTTACAATCTAAACTGACAAGAACTGTCCTGAACAAAAATTAAGGTGCTTAATGAGTAACTGACATTTTTTCTTATGTAATATTCTTTCCTGTTACTTATTCTCTTTTTAAAATTTTTTAGATTTTTTTTGTTCAAGTTTTTACGGCCCATCGACAACGAAGGTTATTTAGGACCAAACTACAAGGCAGGCATTAGTATCAGGATATAAACAAGGACTGTAATCTAAAACATAGGACAAAAAGGTAAGTAAAAAAACTAAAACACAAATCGTAAATGTTAATTTAATAAAACAAACCAAAAAAGATTTGCATGGGATAAAATAGTTTTGGCTAGAACACATGAGAAAACATAGAAAACGATGAGTTGTTGGCGTCATGCACAATGTTGATGAAACGATGTGAGTGTTGCGTATATATGATTGAAAAGATGAGAAAACGTTCAAATTTTGTTTAGAATGTCGATCTCCCCCTATTTGATGGTGATAATTGAAAATACGATTATGTCTCCACGACATGGGAACAAAAGTGTACATGTCGGAGACATCGTAATAATCAATACAATGAAATAAAGCATGTGCTTACTGTGAGTGTAGAATCACATGCAAAGGCATGTAGGAGGGTCCTCCCCTCTCAATAGATAGGGAATGTGTAAAAATATGGGTGTCCAGTTCGGAGCCGGGAAAGTACAACTTCCTCCTGGAAACGACGTCGTGCGACAACCCTGAAAAACACAAATATTTTCAAAACAGGGGAAAATAATTGCTGAATGTGATATATTTTGACCATAAATGTACCACTGTAAGAATAAAGCCTAGGCTGCATAATGCGATAAAAAGAATAAATGAAAACTAATTCCCCATAAGTAGAATCACCATGCCACCAAAATCAACACTAGAATGAACATTATGTCGTAATAATAATTAAAGAATTATAGTATTGTGTCCGAACTACACAATCAACTAAAGACGCTAACTCACAATCCGAAATCCCGGATATTGTGACTTCAATAAACTACAAAAATGATTGAACTTTCGCTTAAATTACTCAAAACATTTTTTATGTTTTTGTCTAAACATATATTACAATTCCAAAAATAGGATATTTACCATTTTATGAGTACTCAACTACTCTGCAGAACGAGTACTACAGGGCTGGACCGGAGCATTCTTCAAGAGCACTCTGTTTATAAATAGGTCACATCCGTGTGAAAGTTTTTCAGGTCTTTTAATGAAAAGAACAATATTCCATGAAAAAAAAACTTCAAATATTCAAGTGAGTTATCAACCCGAGTAAGTGATATATCCCGAGGCCGGAGGCCGAGGGTTATGTAATTTTCGAGGGTTGATAATTGTATATCATTGTAAAATGGACAATATTGAAAGACGAAATCAGACTGACCTTGAGTCAGTTTGGACTAATTCGCTCTATCCTGCTATTCATGTGATTTATATCCGATTAGGTTGCCATTGCTTTCTGGCTTCTTTCTATTTTTTCCTATCCATTAATGTCTTCTTTTTTTTGTTTTTTTGTTATTATTTACTGTATAGATTTGTTTCCATCTCCCTCGGGTTTCCTTTAACCTTTACAGTCATGTAGCTGTTCCTGTTTTTCTTCATTAGTATTCCATTTTTTTTCGTTTCTAGCTTGGTGTCTTCGGCGGCACGTTTCAGTTATATAGCACTATAAAAGGACAACAGTTCCATTTATACAAGAAGACACAACATGAATATACCGCAGTCTCCTAAAACACGCACCTCGCACAACATACACGCAACACACCGCATACATGGGAGGCCGTCCTTACATGACCATAGCTGTTAACAAGGACGTTTATTAATCAAACAAACAAATTGTACTTGTTTGTTTCTTTTCTCGTCTCTTTACAACATAACAATTGTATATGTTCTGTTTAAAAATTGATTCGCTGCTCCGCTCTCGCACATTTTTGTTTGATATTTCGCTCCTTGAGAGATAAGATGATGATTTTCGGATTCTGCAATAAAGTCACTAACGATCAAAAATAACTTTTAATGTGTTATTTACCACAACAAATTACCAACATTTTGATTATTACAATAGGATACATGGGTTTTACAAGTAAAATTGATCTAAAAATGGTGGTACTGCCAAAACTCATTATAATTCCGTCTACAGTCCAAAGGTAAGACCATGTAGCCAAATTGTGATATACTTTTCATCTTTTAATGTGTTGTTAGAAATTGTAAAGTGAATTCTACATAAAGAAACAACTTCATTCTGCATAAAGTATGTGTTATAACTTTTTTTATGAGGCACAATCTTTGTCAACTGAATGGTTTTCACACCCAAATCCATCAAACATTATGGATTTCAATAAATTATTGAGAAAAAAAGTCAGTTATTACACACAAATAAGCTAAATGTAAATAACTACCCTGTAGGAATCTATATAGCTTCAATTAATGTTCTGAATTTCTATAAAATCTAGTGTTATGTAACACATTCTTTTCATAAATCGACTGAAATCGATCATATATCCATATAAAGCCGGTTAATTCGCACTATTAATATGGTTCTAAAATTGCAGTATAATAATGAACTGTCTGTTGTTTTTCCAAACGCGAGACCAAGAAAAAGCAAAAGGACAGATAAATTTGGCCTCTCGATCAATCGCGACGGTTAATAACATACCGCCCGTGACACATCGTCTTGTTTTCATGGATACATCCGTTCATTAGGCATGTCGGAGTACAGCCGTAAATCCAGCATGGGGGACAGTTATATGACCCGGAGGTGCCACAGTTTCCATCACACCCAAACCGATATTAATGTCATTCTTTTTTCTTATCACAACTTTGGTTTTGTTCTCTCTCCCTACTCATGTTTTGTCCTTTTCTCTCCCGAAAAATGTTTCATCCTTCTCTCCCTGTAGTCATTTTTCGTCCTCTCTCCATAAAGTCATGTTTCATCGTTCTCTCTCTCCATTCAACTATGTTTCATACTTGTCCCTGCCTACAGTGATGTTTCCTGCTTCTATCACTACAGCCATGCTTCTTACTTCTCTCAGAACAACCATGCTTCATATCTTTCTCACCATAACCATGCTTCATACTTCTCTCTCTATAACCATACTTCGTACTTCGGGCACTACAACAATGCTTCGTACTTCTCTCACAACAGACATGCTTCATGCTTCTCTCACAAAAATCATGCTTTATACTTCTCTCACAACAACCATGCTTCATACTTCTCTCATTACAACCATGCTTCGTACTTCTCTCACTATAACCATGCTTCGTACTTCTCTCACTATAACCATGCTTCAAACTTGTCTCACTACAACCATGCTTCGTACTTCGGGCACTTCAACCATGCTTCCTACTTCTCTCATTACATTTATGGCGAGTTGTCTCCGTACAATCATGCTGCGCCCATCCTGTCGATTAGGCAAAATATATAATTCCCTTGTTATACATTCCACCGCAAGAACTTAGAAGATATATTGGATTCAGGTTGCTGAAGACAACGATCGACCCACTACTCATTATTACCTATTGAAAGGATGTCAACGAAACCTTACAATATACAATGAAAATGTGCATAACCTATATAGGATAAATACAGCCATGCTTTTCAGAGTTAAACCACCTCTTTCACAAAACGATTGAACGGTCTGTTTGTTTGATTGATTATCTTAACGTCCTATTAACAGCTATGGTCATGTAAAGACGGCCTCCGATGTATGCAGTGTGTGAAGTGCGTGTTTTGGGAGACTGCGGTATGTTCGTGTTGTCTTCCTGTAGAGTGGAACTGTTGCCCTTTTCATAGTGCTATATTACTGAAGCATGCCGCCGAAGACACCAAGCAACACACTTCACCCGGTCATATTATACTGATAACAGGTGAACCAGTCGTCCCACTGCCTGTTTGCTGAGCGCTAAGCAAGAGCAGAAACTACCACTATTATAGACGTTGGTGTCTTGGCCAGGAGACAGAACTCAGAGCCTTCCTCACAAGGAAGAGCGCTCAACTCAAGGCCAATTTGCATATCACGTAATGTAACTCTCATATAACCCAGTAATTACGCGGTCGTATTAGGTTATCCTCAGTTCAAGGTCATATGGCCTACAGACAAGGTGTGATAAGCGGCGAATTCATGAATTGTGAAGATATAACGTTTCTGGTTTGGTGTCCATTTTCGGATTTTATCAAAGATTTATAGTAAAGATAATATTCTCATGGAAAGCAACTCTGAATTAGTTTCCCATGTACCTAAATCAATGTTACCATTTCATTTACAATGTAGAGAGGTCTCAGTGAACACTAAGGTCATTGTGAACTGTTGTTAAGATTAACGTCCCACTAACATCCGAGGTAATTTAATAACGGATATGCGGTGGTGTAATTATGAAAACCGTATGCTGGTGTTGGGAATATTTATAGTGGTTTTTTTGAGTAGTGACGGCCTTCCATGTATACGGTGTGGAGCGTGTAGTTCGAGGTGTGTGTTTTGGGTACATCTATATTCGTGTTGTCTTCGTATATAGTGGAACTCTTGTCCTTTTCATATTGCTATATCACTGAACATGCCGATGACGACACGGATAGTGGAACAGGAACAAGTCCTGCCGTTTTTATTTGTTGGTCCCATGATTGATTACACTACGTTACACTGCACATATAACTATAATGTGACCGGGTGGGGTGTTGCTTTGTGTCTTCGGCGGCATGCTTCAGTGATATAGCACTATAATTCAATTTTGCTTGTTACGAGCATTTTCATTGGCTTAAAAATTTACTTTATCAGCCCATAAAGGAAAAAATGGCGTCGCCGTTTGTAACGTCGCTTCTGATTGGCTGAGATGACGGCGTAATAATTTCATAGACAAAAGAGTCCCAAAATAAATTTTAGATGTTGAAGAGATTATCTTTAGTAAATTGAATTATAAGGATTAATTTGAATAGATTTTTTATGTTATGGAGATATAACACAAAAATCTGAGTGTACTCTCATCATAAACCGCTTCGCGGTTTATTTAGAGTACACTAAGATTTTTGTGTTATATCTCCATAACATACAGTTCTACTATACAAGTAGACACTGCACTTGAAGCATTATGACGTCATACAAAAAATGTTAACTTTTGAAATTTTAAAATCGCCAAAATGGCCAAACTAAACTATTGACTAAGATATGAAAGCGCCACAGCTTAATTTATTTCATTGTAAGTAACAGTACAAAATGTAATAACCTCACTGAGTAATTCAAACTAAATTACACGCATTTTTCTCAATATTTGGGTTCATGCAGTAATAGACAAACAAAAGGACGGACATTTTTTGTTTTGTTTGATTAATTAACGTCTCATTAAATGCCAGGGTTGTAAGGACAGCACAGGGGCGAGCACTCAACCGAAGGCCAAATCTGAGGTAGTGTCAAGGGAAACCGTTAGGAAGAAGAAAGAAATATACTATCTTAAATTTAGTCGCCTTTTACGATGCAATACGGACAGCAGGTACAATTATAACGTTCTACCTACAGGATCGGTAATTTATGGACGGCCTGTAGTATATTCGGGCCATTGAAAGTAATTTGGTGAAAGTTATGGTTTTCACGATAAAAACATCAGGTCGAGCCAGTACTTTTAACACAATTAAAACAAACAATTATTAGATTAAGCTATCATATGCAAACTTAATAACAACGGAATATCCTATCCTACTTTGCCCTCTAATCTGATTATTTAGGGGAAAACCCAATTATTTCCTGCTAATTCGTTTGCATAATTTAACTTTATATTGCTTTAGTAGATTTCCATATATTAATTTAAAGATGCTCCGCCGCCGAAAGATTGTTTGTTTGTTTGTTTGTTTGATTAATTAACGTCCTATTAACAGCTATGGTCATGTAAGGATGGCCTCCCATGTATGCGGTGTGTTGTGTGTATGTTGTGCGAGGTGCGTGTTTCGGGAGACTGCGGTATATTCATGTTGTGTCTTCTTGTATAGTGGAACTTTTGCCCTTTTTATAGTGCAATATCACTGGAGCATGCCGCCGAAGACACCAAGCAACACCCCCCACCCGGTCACATTATACTGACAACGGGCGAACCAGTCGTCCCACTCCCTTTTTGCTGACCGCTAAGCAGGAGCAGAAACTACCACTTTTATAGACTTTGGTGTGTCTCGGCCAGGGGACAGAACCCAGAGCCTTCCTCACAGGGGCGAACGCTCAACTCAAGGCCAAAAATGAGGCGGTGCCAAGGGAGGCAGCATTAGGAAGGATAAAGTCAGTTAGGAAGAATAGAAAAGATAAGATCCTAAATTTAGTCGCCTTTTACGATCATGCAATAGGGGCAGCAGGTACAATTCTAACGCCCTACCTGCAGGGCCATAGCATAAACGATACTCATTAATTGAACAATCACCGGTGTTTAATCGTATATAAATATGTATATTTAACACAAAAAATATATGAAATAATTCATTTTGACTTTAGTGCATGCGCAACCAATAATTCATTTCATATAGGATATAGTGCCACGGAATTATTTTCGAGATGCAATAAATTATTTTCAATATTTTTGTCTTGGAGTAAAATAAGAAGCTCAAACTTTTCAATGGTAGTAATGGTGTAAAGTAAGTAACTTTTGTAACTGAAGAAAAATACTAATTTGTCTTTTCCTGTTTTTGATAGCGTAAAAATGTCATTTGTCAGCGATGGAGCATCATTTTAAGCTATTAGTCTAAATTGGTGAGATATGTAGATATTGGTTCACTATCTGGAAAATAAAACTTTGTTTTAACTTTAAGTACTCTAAAAGGGGTTTTGAATGAATCGCTGATAGTAAAAGTAATTATTTTCACATTTCATTCAATTAATCCAGATTTGTGTTGGCAGATGTTTAATTTAAACTGTTTCCCAAAGCGGGAGATAGCTGTTATTGTGATAGAAGAACTGATAAGGAGTAATAAAACATGTGTTTAATTGACCTGATGTTAACACGCAAGAACTTCAAAAGAGCAGGCATTAGAGGCAATAAAGGGAAATCGCCAAAAATCATTTCCCACAATGCAGGAAGCAAATGGTCTTGTCACGCATTTGTAAATGAACATCGGCGGATTCCCAGAGAGGGTGTACTACGCTACACTGTACTCTTCATAACCCTATGCTTTAATGGTAATGCAATAGAAATTGTGTGTCTAATTTATATTTGTACATATCTGCTATAGCCCTGATCTACCTATTCATCACTGACCTGCATGTAAAGCGTTATAATTTTGCCTGCTCCTCAAATGCATGATTGTAAGAGGCGACTAAATTTGGAATCCCATAATCTTCCTAACACCTTCCGTGACACTACATTACTTTTCTGTGCCTTTGCGCAAAATTTTAACCAGAATCAATCAACCACCTCACCTTTTAAGGTCACTGGAGACGATTACTCTAATCGCCTTTTGTCCGTCGTCGTGCGTCGTATGTCCGTACACAATTAGCATTTTCGACTTTTCAAAAACCGCTGAAGCATATTCAATGAAATTTTGGGAAAACCTTCTAAGGCATAAGGCCAATCAAAAATGTGAATTTTATGGTCCCCACCCCCTAGGGGGCGGTGGGAGCGGCCAAAAGGGGTGAAATTGACTATAATTTCAAAGATCTTCTTCTCCACTCACAGATGTGATGGAATCAAATACTCTTCACAGATAGGAAGGTATAAAGGTCCTTTACAAAAATTGTGAATTATACGACCCTGGGGTCTCAGGTTTCCCCTTGGGGAGGGGGTTAGTTTACTATAGTTTATATAGGGAAACACATTTTTGAGCATTTTTTGGTCATTTGTAAAAGGAAATGAGTCAAATGTTGTCAGAATTATCCCTATGAAATGGCCATTGAATCATATTAACAAATTTTCCATGACTGACTCTTAGGGGTGGGGCCAACGTTTGCTCCTGCTTAGCGCTCAGCATACAGGGAGTGGGACGACTGGTTCGCCCGTTGTCAGTATAATGTGACCGGGTGGGTGTGTTGCTTGGTGTCTTCGGCGGCATGCTTCAGTGATATAGCACTATAAAAAGGGCAACAGTTCCACTATACAAGAAGACACAACATGAATATACTGCAGTCTCCCAAAACAACATACACGCAATACACCGCATACATTGGAGGCCGTCCTTACATGACCATAGAAAAAAAACACATTTATGAACATTATTTGCTTAGTTTTAATAGGAAATAAGTCAAAATGGGTTAGAATTATTAGTTTGAAATAGCATTTTAACACCATATCCATATTTGTCCTGGCCGACACCCAGGGACCAGAGGGGCGGGGCCAAAATGGCTAAAATTTCAAAATACTTCTGAATTCACAGGTTTGATGGAACCAAAAAATCTCCATAGATTAAAAAGTGAAATTTATAAAATCACTGACACTGACTGACTTCTAGTTTGGTTTTGTTGTTTAACGTTAGCAAAGCGAATTGGAATTTTAAGCATAAAATAAAAAACAAGAAATAAAAATTCTAATACGAAAGTTCAACTTTAAAGTTTATTTTAATTCGTAAATAATTTTCACAGATTTCAACCAACTTTGCAATGCTCTTTCCGTAGCAGCACTCAGGTGGCCGTCAAGGCCTCTTGGGCCTCTTGTTTGCATTTAGTTCAGAGGTGGTCCCGGTGAGGATCTGGTTCTGGTTGTTTGCTGGCCGTTAACACACCATAGTCTATAAAGTGGTAGTAGTTTCCGGGTTTCTGGTATTGTGTCCCGGCAAGGGACAAAACCCAGAGCCTTGCCCATTAACACCTTGTCTTTCCTAATGCCTACCTTGGCACCGCCTCACTTTTGGCCTTGGGTTGAGCGTTCGCCCCTGTGAGGAAGGCTTTGGGTTCTGTCCCCTGGCCGAGACACACCAAAGTCTATAAAAGTGGTAGTTTCTACTCCTGCTTAGCGCTCAGCAAACAGGGAGTGGGACGACTGGTTCGCCCGTTGTCAGTATAATGTGACCGGGTGGGGTGTGTTGCTTGGTGTCTTCGGTGGCATGCTTCAGTGATATAGCACTATAAAAAGGACAACAGTTCCACTATACAAGAAGACACAACATGAATATACTGCAGTCTCCCAAAACAACATACACGCAATACACCGCATACATGGGAGGCCGTCCTTACATGACCATAGCTGTTAATAGGACGTTAATTAATCAAACAAACAAAGAAACAATTGAGCTAAAACTTCAAAAATCTTCTTCTGAAATTCTGGAACTGGTAGAATCAAATACTCTTCATAGACAGAAAGGTCTGAAGGTCCTTTACAAAAATTGTGAATTTTATGACCCTGGGGTCTAATGTTTCCCCCTGGGGAGGGGATCAAGTTTACTATAGTTTATATAGGAAAAACACATTTATGAATGTTATCTGCTTATTTTTCATAGGAAATTAGTCAAACTGGGTTAGAATTATTAGCCTGAGATAGCATTTTTCGTCATATCCATATTGGTCCTGGCCGACCCCCAGGGACCTTAGGGGCGGGGCCAGGCCAAAAAGGGTCAAATAGGCTAAAACTTCAAAAATCTACTTCTGAATTCACAGATTTGATGGAACCAAACACTCTTCATGGATTGGAAGGTCTTAAGGCCCTTTACAAAAAAATTGAATTTCGTGGCCCTGGGATCTCAGATTTTCCCCTGGGGAGGGGGTCAAATTTACTATGGTCTATATAGAAAAAAAAAAACCCACATTTATGAACATTATTTGCTTAGTTTTAATAGGAAATAAGTCAAACTGGGTTAGAATTATTAGTTTGAAATAGCATTTTAACACCATATCCATATTTGTCCTGGCCGACACCCAGGGACCAGAGGGGCGGGGCCAAAATGGCTAAAATTTCAAAATTCTTCTTCTGAATTCACAGGTTTGATGGAACCAAATAATCTCCATAGATTAAAAAGTGAAATTTATAAAATCACTGACACTGACTGACTTCTAGTTTGGTTTTGTTGTTTAACGTTAGTAAAGCGAATTGGAATTTTAAGCATAAAATAAAAAAACAAAAAATAAAAATTCTAAGTAATAAAAGTTCAACTTTAAAGTTTATTTTAATTCGTAAATAATTTTTACAGATTTCAACCAACTTTGCAATGCTCTTTCTGTAGCAGCACTCAGGTGGCCGTCAAGGCCTCTTGGGCCTCTTGTTTGCATTTAGTTCAGAGGTGGTCCCGGTGAGGATCTGGTTCTGATTCTGTTTGCTGGTCGTTAACACACCATAGTCTATAAAGTGGTAGTAGTTTCCGGGTTTCTGGTATTGTGTCCCGGCCAGGGACAAAACCCAGAGCCTTGCCAATTAACACCTTGTCTTTCCTAATGCCTACCTTGGCACCGCCTCACTTTTGGCCTTGGGTTGAGCGTTCGCCCCTGTGAGGAAGGCTTTGGGTTCTGTCCCCTGGCCGAGACACACCAAAGTCTATAAAAGTGGTTTCTACTCCTGCTAAGCGCTCAGCAAACAGGGAGTGGGACGACTGGTTCGCCTGTTGTCAGTATAATGTGACCTGGTGGGGTGTGTTGCTTTGTGTCTTCGGTGGCATGCTTCAGTGATATAGCACTATAAAAAGGACAACAGTTCCACTATACAAGAAGACACAACACGAACATACTGCAGTCTCCTAAAACACGCACCACGCACTTCACACACGCTACACACTGCATACATGGGAGTCCGTCCTTACATGACCCTAGCTGTTAATAGGACGTTAAACTAATCAAACAAACAAACAAACCATAGTCTATAAAGTAGTAGTAGTTTCTGGGTTGCTTGTTTAGTGTCTCGGCCAGGGACAAAACCCAGAGTCTTTCTTACAGAGGTTAGGAGACACCTCCAGGACAAAAGTTAGGAAGGTCAGCTAGGAAGAATAAAATGATTAGATCCTAAATTCAGTCGCATTAATTAAGGATTAATTCAAATATATTCATAAAATGCATTGAAATTAATTATCATATTCTAATTAGTTTATTTGTAATTCCTTGTGTTGATGGAGCCTTTTCTTTTTTAAATTATCATGCTGCCATATCAACCAATCAAATGCGACGTTATAAATGGCGACGTTATTTGTGTACATTATTGACTGATGACATAATTTTGGAGCAAATGAAATAACGTGATAGAAGCAAAATTAAAAGTACACAAAAATAATAATTCAACCCCTTGAAACCGAGACAAGGTACATGGGGGGGGGGGGGGGGGGAGGTTCCATAACCGCAGTCATTACAAATTACAAAATGCTGAGCCAAAGTCCACACCATGTCTCCTTTGCTACCTATTCTGAGGGGGCGTATCAATTTCATAATTTTGCATGTATTTTTTTTTTATTTGCTACGGAAGAATGATTTGACACATTCTGATCTTAACAAAACTGCCTGGTTATTAACTATTAATATATTTCAAATGTCACCAACTGATTAGGGTAAATACTGAAGTAGCTTTCGTGAACCCTTGCCGAAAAGCGTTATTAAAAAGCAAGAGGCCCAGATGTACATGTAGAGCTCACATGCCTTGCTACGCAATGGTTTGTTCAGAGTACACGTTGTTAGGTGTTTATATTTCATGACAAAAGGGGCGATGTTTCCCAAGAATGTTTCTTGTCAAATTAAGTTACAATTCCTTCAAAACTCCATTACTAGAAGCGACTTAAAGTACTAATATACATTTATGTTATTTCCCTTATTAAATGATTATACAAACTCTGTTTCTCTTTCTTATAGTATGTTTCTGTCAAAACCTGGCCACTCCTGCCGCAAAAGCCAAGATTTATACTAAACTTTTCCCTTCCCTTTATTTGATTAATTAACGTCCTATTAACACCCAGGGTCATGTGAGGACGGCCTCCCATTTATGCGGTGTACAGCGTGAAATGTAGTGCGTGTTTTGAGTTACTGCGGTATATTCGTGTTGTGTCTTCTTGTATAGTGGAACTCTTGTCCTTTTTATAGTGTTATATCACTGAAGCATGGAGCCAAACACACCAAGCAACACATCCCACCTAGACACATTATACTGACAAAGGGCGAACCAGTCGTCAAAGTCCCTGTGCTAGCTAGCGCTCAACACAAGTACAATAGTGAGGTGATGTCAAGGGAGACATTAGGAAGAGGAAACTTAAAGTGAATAGTCGGGCAAAGAAAACCAGTCTAAATGCGTTCATTGACCTTCCAAAAGTTCTCACATATTAATGCGACGGCCATGTTCTGCTTACGTTTCCCAGTTCTGACCATTAAAGTAAAGGAAAGTTGAAAGCATTGAAAGCGAGGCTGCGTGTAAATGTAACCACGGACATAGTCAGCCGGGAGGACGTATTAGGATTCCTATACTTTAAATTAATTTCTTCGTACGCAGACAGATTTTGGCGAGAGATTTTATTTTTCCATTTCATAAGAAATTATACTGGATACATTCACACCATTTTTACCGACTTCAGCCATCCTTGCCCGACTGTTCACTTTAAGTAAGAAGAAGAGAAAAGATCCTAAATTTAGTCGCCTGTTACGATCATGAAATAGAGGCAGCACTAATGCACAAGGCAGAATCTCTATTTCCCCTTATTTGGTTCCTACCCCGAGTATCGATGTTTCATGCCGAATTTGGTTCAATCCATGCTGCAATCCATGATTAGCAACGATTTAAAGGATTTACCTCCTTATACTTTCCCTATTGGGCCCCGTCTCTCCTGCATCTATTCATGCAAACCGTTTCCCCTTCAGGCTGTTTCTTTTCTATGGATATTAGTGATTCAAAGGAAATGTAGATGGACGAATGACCAATCATGTCAAACGTTTATCGGGCCTCACTGTTTTCCAAAAATAACTGTTTAAAAAACGTTTACGACCTGACCGCTGCTATTTTTAGATGTTGTATCTATAAATGTATCACGAATTGACAAATATAAATACAAATTCCATGTTTTTTGTTAAAACGAAAATAAACATTGTTGCGTTCTTTCTAAAATTGGCTATACATTATATGTACAAATGTATATAGTCATTGTTTTGTCAATAACGGTGGACTGCATCGATAAATTATTTCCTAAACATATTGATTCTTACGTTCTTAACCAACCTCCTTTGTTTAATTTAGATATCTGAATATAGATTATGACAAGTTAACCACTTTTTTTCCATTTCACAAATAATTTTCTTAACATAAACTAGTATCAAACTTGTTGATTAATGTTGACGTCCTTACTCGTAATCGTTGGACACTTTGTGGAATGAAAAAAATTGTTTCAGAATTTTCAATTTTTTTCAAAACTAGTTGAACCAGTAGTAGTTGTTTTGTAGAGATTGTAATTGTTATATTTTTGGTAATATCAATTTATTTGATAACCATTTGGAAAACTAAGCCATGCCTTCATTTAAACAATTTATCTAAGATGGACAGTTGTTTTGTCATGCATAGACTCATATTTGCTGGTATATATTTTGCATAATTTAATAAGTATGAAATTGATGATTCGTGTTTAGATCTACACAATTAATGACTTCCTAGTTGCTAAAACAATCATTGATTGATCAGGGTAGGCACGCAATGTCATACAATACAACAAATTTTCAGCAATCAATACTACAATTAGAAAAAAATTAATACGCTCACGATTCGTTTGTACACGCGTAAAATGTCTTCCGTTATGACGTCATAGGTAATATCACGTGATGAAAAGCTTAAAGTTTGTCCCACGCTCCCAGACATTGGATTATGCCAGGTAGAAAAACAATTATCCTGTGCCAACATCGGGAAATGGAACGCGGGCGGATGTAAACAATGATAATAAACGGATTGACAACACCTTAATGGTTTATAGGGTCTGATTGCGAGCTGTTCTGTATAGTAGACAATAATTGTTTTGACGGCCTCCAAGTGATCAGCTCGATAAACTATACATGATAAATGGACATTTGATGCCGATCTTATGACAATAGATAATTCGGTATCGCAAGCATCCCATTGTTGCAAGACAACCGCTAAGGATTATGGATCAGTACACACTAGGATTGGCCGTCGGCATTTTTATTTTGACATACCGCAGTCTCCCAGTACACTCACCTCGCACAACATACACGCAACACACCGCATACATGGGAGGCCGTCCTTACATGACCATAGCTGTTAATAGGACGTTAATAAATCAAACAAACAAACAAAAAAAGGATTGAGAAATCAAATATATATCTGAACATTCATCATTATTTCCTTGCTCTACCGCGACTTTGATCGCCGAAAGATAATTCATTAGGATACGATGAAACTAAATTTGTTTTGTTTTCGATTATCTTATGAACGTGATTTGGAGCCAGTCAGTAAACTGTGGATTCCACTATACAAGGAGACACTACACGAACATACCGCAGTCTCCTAAACACACACCACATTACCACACGCTACGTACTGCATACATAAGAGGCCGTCCTTACATGGCCCTGGCTATTAATAAGTCGTTAATTTATCAAATATCAAACAAAATACCCCACTCGGTAGGTTACATTATATTGACAATTACGAAACAGACGTCCTTCTTCTTTTATACTGAACGCAACACACTGTATACACGGGAGGCCTTCTTTATATGACCATATTTTTAATAGGACGTTAATTAATCAAATTAACAAACAATATGAACGCTAAGCAGAAGCAGACTAATATCACTGATATAGACTGGTGTGTCTAGGCCAGGGGACAAGCCCAATGCCTTTCTCACAAAGGAGAACAATTAACTGAAGGTCAACAGTATTAAGGTGGTTTCAATGGAGATGTAAGAAAGAAAAGAAAAAAACATGCATTGTTTCAATATGACAAAGGTACGTGCTGTAAGCTCAAAGTGGATTTTGGCAGTATTGTAAAAAAATCACGATATTTACGTCTACAATGCGGTGAAATGAGTACTCATGGTCATACTAAAAAGCATGAGAAGGTCTACACATTAGTAATTAATAAGTGACTTCTTCGTATATGTTTTCATCTATTCACACAGAAAGCATTAAAAACTAAAACTATCACAGTGAATAAATTCTGTGTTATTGCAATTACTGACGAAACAACACCATGTCAAAGTGTTTGCCCAGTCATAGCACATAAAAGTTGAAACAGTTTGTATTCTTATATCGATATTTGTACTACAACAAATATGATATCTAGGAATGGAAAACAAGTTTAAAGCTTATATAAATTCTTTTTACATGGACTTTGCTGTCAATGGGATGGTCTACCTAAGAAATCAAACCACTTGACATGTATTTGAATGTTATTTACTATATCACGACTATTTTTTTTTAATGCTATGATTGCTGCCGGTGACCAATAATCTAGGATCATCAAAGATATTTGTAATGGTGCTTCCACATTAATTTAACAAGTGTAAACCAAACGACAACTTTCTGAAACATTTCCCGATTCCATACACCTTTTGCTGCCTAATTTCAATTTCACTGCCATTTACCTACAGGAAGACACACATGTATATGTATATCACGACGAATACCAGTATAGATCAGAAATGTAATTCTTCCGTACCCTTTCCCAATCAGATATGATAATCGATAGTTATTGTATCCCAGTTCGCAATCATTCCGCTATATTAAACAATGTTATTGGAATACTTCCATTTCGGTAACCGATCATGCGCTATTTGAAAGAGGAGTGCTGGTGTCGTAGTAACTCACAGCAGGCGGGTATCATAATGCATTGGGTGATAGCGGTGGTGAAATGGTCAAGAGCGGGGAAACTTGGGGTAATCAATGTATTATCTCGTAAATAACGCGATGCCCCGAAGCTGTAAGGATATATCGTAACTGGTTTGTAGGAGGTGGAGAACAACTGTAACGAGCAGGCAGAATAAGCATGGAAAAATAGTTCGTCAACATCGCCATCTCATTGGACTCCTGCATCGATGTTTTTTTATAAACAAGTTTATCTAGTGTTGGGAATCACTTCATAAATTCACAATCGATCATCATCCTTTTAAAACGATCGATCATCGACTAATGATCGATTAATTTTGTTTGCTCTGTCGGGCTTGCATGTTACAAAAATCAAAGTTCTTGTTTGCTTTTTTCTTTTCTTTTTCAAATTGTTGTGTGTTACGTATACGGTTGCCAATATGTATTCTTTTATACCATTTTGTATCCGATAATTTGTATGTGCTTTGTTTTTTTTATTTTATAATGAATTAATGATTCATTGAATAAATTGTTTTCAAAATATTTCAAGATATTTGTGTTAATTATTTTACTATGAATGTGTTGACAAATTGACATAACAAGATCAACTCTAAAGAAAGTTAATGACTTGTCATTTTAATGACATAAAACAAAATTAAATAAACTGATCAACAACTGAAAACTAAATATTCAGAGTACTTGACTGACTAGAAACAAGAGCACAACGTGGTTCTACTTTCATTTTCCTTAATCTTAATATAGGATATTTACGATGTCACTGAAGTTCACCACTAGACCGCAAAATTATTGACTATTTTGTGAAGAATACAGAATTTCTGCAATAAATTAACATGTTTTAAAATTTCAAATATATCTACAGTAATTATAAAAACTCCGGGAAAAAACACGTTCCGACGATTCTACTTACTATTGAATTTGTATTTGTTTCCACACTTTTTGCAGAAGACAAATTCCATGTCTAGTTTCGGAGGACAGCTGTCCTTTATTCTTTTGAATCCAAAAAAATTCCACACACGGGAACGTTTTGCCCCCGGATGATCGTATAGTTCGTCTGTCGTATTTGTCGCCATGTTCATTCATCGTATGTTGCTACTGGAAGCTGAAGCGCTTGCAGCGACACCGGAAACGTATCCAGTAACCAATCAGAAACCGCGTTACATCATGTTACAGATACATTGTAAACACTATATTGCTGCACACCGGAAAGCGGCGTGCCTCGAAGTCTTTCTCATCTTATATCTGTACCTCGTATTTTTTTTCGTTTTAGTCATTTTGAAATCGATTACAGAAATCATTGATCGATTAATCGATTTTCCAGAGCAAACGAGGCGACGTCGACTAAATCGATTAATCGGAACACCACTAAGTTTATCTATCTTATTAACATTTATCCGACTTCGTTAGATATTACTTGAAATATGACTTAAGTCAATGTATTCAATTAAAACGTAAACATTTATGCCTAAAATATGTCGCATATAAATGATGCAATTTGACGTAAAGTGAAAGTATTGTATGGGTACGCTTTGATGAAGAGGATGGAGCGTCATGCTAAACCCAATGTTTTAAAATGTATAACTGATTAAAGCATGTTTAAAATGTCCTAAATTCCATACACATAAGCATGTCATACCATGAAGCTTTTAACGTTGGTTTGACATAAAATGGTTGACATATTTATCTTTTTAGAAACTAAAGAATACATTTTCAACTTCCGACGTACAGGAAAAATTCTCCTTATGTATTTTCTTCAAATGAAAGAAATGTTACAAAAAAAAAATCCGATGATGCTGAAATACTTAATGGAGCCTTAAAAACAGGTATGAGAAATATACAACATATACGCATATGCTTTGAACATTAACAGATTGCTGCGTTTGTGAATTAAACATACACAAAGGTACATGTAAACGTGGGTGAACTTCGACATTTTATGAGCACGTACGTATATAGTTCTTGTTTTCCGAAAATTTAAGTGGCACCAGTTTTTAAGTGGCATTGTGATAAAATTCATCTATAAGCACACCCAACAATTTATTTATCTAACCAAAGCTATATATATTCATTACGGGAACTCTAGCGGATGAAGAAGGTTCGTTAAAGAACCCAGTGTATGTTGTTGGAGAGTGGAGCTCCAGCACAATTGATGGAGGTGTAGAAATGTATCATTGTCCAGACTGCTAGGCAGTGTCAGGGCTCTCTCTGTTACAACTATGGGGGATACGTCTCGGCCGATACACGGACGGCGTTGGATGTCTGATATATTACGGCATCTAACGCAACACACGCTGGTTCGATGTTGATATTTTTTTCGTATTAGATGTGATTGTCCTCGCATTGTTTTCGTTTATCCTGTTCCTTCTTTTGTCCATTTATTCGTGATTATATATTCGAGAAGTCGTATGGTATCGTTCGTTAGTTCAATTTTAAGTCTATTTATGTTATTCTTTCGTACGACCATACTAAATGAACATTATTTTCTCTTTTCTCATTTCTTCAATTTATTATCAAGTATGGCAATGTACAATGTGTGATAGACTTGCTAACAAAGTAATCTAAAACTGCATTGACAAATGTCTTGCAGTGTAGTTGATGCTTGCAGTCTGCCTCCTGCTGAAGTGACAGACACTTTACAAATTTGTTTCGGTTACACCGGAAGCGGAAATGAGAGAATGGAACCTTATAGTGACATATATCTGCTGACGTTCGCCACAGGAAATCAGTTGTGAAATGCCTACCCACAAATAACTGTCCGTGACCACTAAGTACACTTTATGACGTCCAATTGTATAGAGTTTCTGGGCTCTATATCATTTAAGGCCATTTCAGTCCAGAGTCCAATGCCATTTTACTCGCTTTAAATTTCATGCCTTAGATTAATGGCCATGACGTCACATTCCGTTGGCTAGGATTTGACTTAAGTTTATAGACATTTGTGAAAGCAATGACAGATCGCTCGCGTTGACGTTTATGCTCGGAAATGGGTGACGTCAAATTGGTAAGAGATACACTTGAAAAATGCATTTTTTTCCGGAAACATCTCATACCATACTGCTACAAATGATCTCTGATTAGCTAACAATTGGATATGAGATTTCATGTTCTCATATTTAGTGACGTCATCAAAACTCGTTTAGGCAGTATTTTTCATTATTTTCCGTAGACATGTCACTTTGTTCATGAAATTATGACGACTTCATATTTATCATAACGTAAGAATAACTTGTTAAAATCATGTGAAGGACCGGTCCCTAGTTCATCCTCGATACTCCAGGGGATACTATCACTACTTGTATCCATCCTCGGACTATGCCATAGTCAGTAAATCTGAAGGCGGTTCAAGACAGAACAAGGACATAGTCATTCAGATCCCCCGCCAATGGAGATATCAAATTTAAGCTGAAGTAAGTTTGATTGTGGAGACTTATGTGTATGGAAAAAAAACAGGAAAAAGTTGCAAAAAATGAAAACCTAAAAAACCTAGCAAAAGGTAGTACTAGACCATAAAATGAATGTGTCTATGAAGTGGAAATATCTCTGCTGGTTTTAAAGTTATGCTCCGGAAATGAACCTGCTACAAAAATATGATATTTTCAGCAATGTTTCTATGGTTACAGAAAAAAGCAAAAAAAGTGAAAACCTAAAAATAGCAAAAGGCACTACTAGACCATAAGAACAATGTGTCTATGAAGTTTCATGGAAATATCTCTGCTGGTTTTAGAGTTGTGCTCCGGAAACGATTCTTACACAAAAATTTGCCATTTTTAGCAATGTTTCCATGGTTACAGAAAAAAAGTACAAAAAGTGAAAACCTTAAAATAGCAAAAGGTACTACTAGACCATAAGACCAATGTGTCTATGAAGTTTCGTGGAAATATCTCTTCTGGTTTTAAAATTATGCTCCGCAAACGAACCTGGTACAAAAATATGATATTTTCAGCAATGTGTCCATGGTTACGGAAAAAATGCAAAAATTAAAACCTAAAAATAGCAAAAGGCACTACTAGACCATAAGAGCAATGTGTATGAAGTTTCGTGGAGATATCTCTACTGGTTTTAGAGTTATGCTCCGGAAACCATTCGTACGGACGGACGGAAGCCATTTGTATATCCCCCGCCAACTTCGTTGGGCGGGGGATAAAAAAACCTGACCATTCACGCAGTCAACTACAAGTTACCATTATTCGATTCCTATAACATACATGAAAGGACGAAACTACCTGTTTAATATATTGTCGCACACAGCGCCTTCATATTTCATATGGCATATCCATGAGTGGATATAACGACGGTGATAGCAATCCCTGGGATATCAAGGATGTTCTTAGTTCCAAAGAGTCCTACAATTAAGATTTACATGGTAATAGATAAATTATATTCATAACTGCTTGTAGTAACTGATGGATTTTTAGACATAAAAATATGCATTTAGTAGGGAGAACGTCGACATATATCTGTAACAGATCGATTTCCATGTGTATGCATACATTTACTGGGTGTGAAGCGTGATTACTGAATATCATTTACATAATTCCGACATGCTATTGGCACATTTCTATTTCTTACTAGTGTATTGTTCAAATACATTTCCCCAGTTCTGCTTAGAATCGTAATTAAATCTAAATGTCGACCTACCCATCTTTGTAAGCATGCAGGCTAGATACGTGGATATGTCTGGACGGTGCGATATTGACAGGTAAACGCTACGACGTAGATATAACCGACAGCGGAACTTGGAGGAAATAGATGGTACAAATATAGCTTCTATAATCAACACCAAGCAAGCTTGGTTATTGATGTAAGCCTTTGTTCCATGTCCCAGACATTAGGTTTAGACAGACAGGTGACGGCTCTTTTCCTATTCTTTGTTACTGCCGGTCAGTCCGATAACCTGTGTATCGTGTTTTATAATTATTTCTCGCTAGTTCGACTGTATGATACAAATGCTACATTTCTGTGTTTTATATTGTAATTTTCTGATTTTATGTTCGCGATTTTTTACCTACAATTATAAAGGCCTTTCCGAAACTGCTTTTAATTTATAAAATGATAATGTAGAACGTGATTGATAATTTTGTAAAGTCGCAACAGTTATTTGTTACCGTTAATAATACACTTAGCATCACCTTCTGACAATGTAATTAAAATAAACCAAGTGTTGATTTTTATAGCGCAGATTGTTTTATGTTTCCCACCATCTTTCTAATTACCGCGCGGTAGTTGACTATTACAGCGGTAGACGGCAAAATAGTGAACTCAATATGAGGACAATATCACACAAAGCGCAAGGGGATATTTTCCATCCGCGCAACAAACTTTGGTTTACTAGTCAGTATCCTGGCAAAGAGTACTTACTGTTTACTTACCACGCATCTAATCTATAATGTACAAAATAATCTAAGTATCTAAACATCATTTCCAGGTTTATTAAGTGGTTAGTCTAGTTTTTTTTAAAAGTCAATACCTTAAACATGCTTAAATAAATACCTAAAACATAGATTCTCTTAATATAATCATGACATCACAACACGTCAAATTCATTCATCAAAATGCAAACGCAACGATGAAGATCAATTTGCCAATAGCAAGCTTAAACAAGTATATAGTTAGTGGTCTCAGTCCAAGAACACCTCCTTGACTACCGATCGGATGACTTCTCATGTGCGACACTTTTTGTTGTTGTTGATTAATTCAACGTCCTACATGTATGTACAGCAATGGTCGCGTAAGAACGGCCTCCCAGGCATGTGGTGTGTAGCGTGTGATAAGTGTTTTAAGAGACTGCAGTATATTTGTGCTATGTCCTCTTGTATAGTGGAACTCTTGCACTTTTTATAGTGCTATATTACTGAAAAGCTTGCCACCGAAGGCACCAATTAACACAGCCCTCACTGTCATGTCACTTTATATTGACATCTGGCAAACAAGTCGCCCCACTCCCTTTATGATGAACGCTAAACAGAACACAAACTAACAGAAAATAGTAAGTGAAATTAGTTATATCACCATTGTAGGATGATATTGGTATGTGATAAAATAGCTGTTCTCTCCTGGATTTTTGCAACCTATTTTATTTTTAAGTTTCTTGTAGGTTGTTTTCTTTATGCGATAAAAATACCTGAAAGCGTTCATTTTATATGAGATATTATGAAACGCGGCAAGATTAACAAAATAAAAACAATTTTAGACACGTGTCTTTAAATCTTATTTGAAATGAAGACTCATTTAAGATCATATAATATATATATTACAGTTCATATAGAGACAGATCATTTACTTGAAATTGACCAACGTTTACCCTCAGATTGCGTGGTACTCCCGCAGGAGATTAGATACGGACGCAGGAAGCCTAAAAGTACATCTCATATTTTGTGCTTCCATTAACACAAACGAGGTCTATACATAGTAGCTCGACGCTAGAATGTCCTTGGAGATCCACACATATACGTAATAGGTGATCTTATCATACTGTCTTGACCAAATCTAACTTAAAGAAGGACGCGTAAATGTGAGCTAAATATCATCTGTAAGGTTTCCCCACTATATAGTATAGCTTATCACGTTATATTTACATTTGTTCTACTACATTTAAGACTATCACTAGCGAAATTGTTTTAACTCTTTTGGTGGCACGGTAAATCTAGAGAGAGAATATCGCGATGAATTTGACGTCGAAATATGACATCAGACAAAGATTAACATTTGGAAGGGTATAATGGTGATAGACCTTGTTATGTAAATCTATTTTCTATAGGTTTTTTTTTATATATTAACCTTATTTATTGCTTTATGAAAACATTCCGTAGACTGTTCAAGGAATCTGTCTCTCCTAATAAGAAATACATATAATATACTGTCTTTTAAAAGGTTATATGAAAATCAAAATATATTTAGTTTTAATGTCTAAAACACCAATGGCCTAATACATGATGCGGGGATGAAGACTTAATTCATAATCAGTTAATGAATCGGTGGCAAGTTCTTAAAAGATGCCCCACTGCTGAGGGATATTTATTTTTTATCAAAAGACAGGAGAAGACGAATTAGTATTTGTCTTCAGTTGCAAAAGTTTCTTTCTTTACCCCAGTACCGTCATTCAAAAAATTGACCTTATTTATAGATAGAAATATTGAAAATAATTAATTGCATCCCGAAAAAATATACATGGCACTGTCCTATATGGATTGAAGTACTGATTGCGTATGTACCATAAGCACATGCATTAGTTTATATGTATTTTTGTGTTAATTAGACACATATAAACATAATTAAACATAAGTTATTGTTCAAATAATGTGTATCGTGTAAACTCTCTTGGCGGTGGAGCATTGTTAATCCTCGCCAGGCCAGCCTTCTAATAATTAAGGGAGGTAACTCTAAGTTAACCGCTTGTTTTTAATTACTTATCTAACTTGGACCTTTATTAGTACATGCCACTTACTTCATACACAGGTTGTATTTACGACTTTCAGGAAGACGGTTCCCTCAGTGACAGATAACAAAACGATGTCTGTTGAAGATTTACATCATTAGACGATATTGTTAACTTGAAGGCATGTCTTATAATATCCAACACTCGCGAATAAAGGTGTGCCCAACAAAGATTTAATCAAATAGACCTTTCATGCAAACGTGATGAGGCAAGATTGAGAAACCCCATCTTTTGATGAAATTTCACAAGTCGACAGGAAAGCATAAAGCTCTACGTACTAGTATAATGGCACCACGTAATGGCATCGCAAGTTATCAGAAAGTGTAGGTCGTCTGCTCAGATTTATTCCCTTACAAGTGATGCTCGCAGCCATATTAATCCTGTGGGAGAATTTAAACCTGGTGACAATGTATGGCCTCCATCATCATTACAATAATAAATGTAATATCATTGTTCCGTTTCGCTTTCTTCCTTATTATGATCTGATATGTATAGGTAGTCTGGAAGCTCCATTGAAAATCCAATAAACATCCTAAAAATAGCACAGTACACGTAAACTGTTTTTCTCCGGATCAGAAATTATTGTTCACTTGATGAACTATTTATCTTATACAGACAATATAAGTTTTTCAGAGTAGTAGATGCATTTCTTCAAAAGACATAGTATGAAACGCAAGGAAGGATTTATAAGGAAATGAGCTTGCTTTTTTCAAGTAATTTCTTTCCAGATACCTAAACGACGTGATAAAGTACGATTTATCGTTGATAAGTTCATTCTTTCGATGGTTGTGACGTCACAACGTTCACGTTAAAATATGACGTCGCAATCACCAGAAGTTGACTAATCGGCGTTAAATGATATTTTACCCACGTCATTTTTGTATCTTGAAACGACGCGCCATAATAGTCAAGTATGATATTCTAGGGTACCTCTGTCTATCGGGCCACATGGGATCCCCATAGATACAGATATATATGTAGTGCCTACCTTTCACAGTGTATTAGCTCACCTGGCCCGAAGGGCCGGTGAGATTATGTCATGGCGCGGCGTCCGTCGTCCGTCCGTCCGTCCGTCCGTCAACATTTCCTTTAAATCACTACTAGTCATAGAGTTCTGCATGGATTGTAACCAAATTTGGCCACAAACATCCTTGGGGGAAGGATAACAGAACTTGTATAAGTTTTGGCTCTGACCCCCCAGGGGCAGGAGGGGCGGGGCCCATTAGGGGAAATATAGGCAAATCCTATAAATCGCTACTTGTCCTAGAGTTCTTCATGGATTGTGACCAAATTTGGCCACAAACATCCTTGGGGGAAGGATAACAGAACTTGTATAAATTTTGGCTCTGACCCCCCAGGGGCAGGAGGGGCGGGGCCCAATAAGGGAAATAGAGGTAAATCTTATAAATTGCTACTTGTCCTAGAGTTCTACATGGATTGTAACCAAATTTGGCCACAAACATCCTTGGGGGAAGGGGAACAGAACTTGTATAAATTTTGGCTCTGGTCACCCGGGGGCAGGAGGGGTGGGGCCCAATAGAGGAAATAGAGGTAAATCCTTTAAAGCGCTACTAGTCATAGAGTTCTACATGGATTGTAACCAAATTTGGCCACAAACATCCTTAGGGGAAGGGGAACAGAACTTGTATAAATTTTGGCTCTGGCCACCCGGGGGCAGGAGGGGTGGGGCCCAATAGGGGAAATAGAGGTAAATCCTTTAAATCGCTACTAGTCATAGAGTTCTACATGGATTGTAACCAAATTTGGCCACAAACATCCTTGGGGGAAGGGGAACAGAACTTGTATAAATTTTGGCTCTGGTCCCCCGTGGGCAGGAGGGGCGGGGCCCAATAGGGGAAATAGAGGTAAATCCTATAAATCACTACTTGTCCTAGAGTTCTGCATGGATTGTAACCAAATTTGGCCACAAACATCCATAGGGGAAGGGGAACAGAACTTGTATAAATTTTGGCTCTGACCACCCGGGGGCAGGAGGGGTGGGGCCCAATAGGGGAAATAGAGGTAAATCCTTTAAATCGCTACTCGTCATAGAGTTCTGCATGGATTGTAACCAAATTTGGCCACAAACATCCTTGGGGGAAGGGGAACAGAACTTGTATAAATTTTGGCTCTGGTCCCCCGGGGGCAGGAGGGGCGGGGCCCAATAGGGGAAATAGAGGTAAATCCTTTAAATCGCTACTAGTCATAGAGTTCTACATGGATTGTAACCAAATTTGGCCACAAACATCCTTGGGGGGAAGGGGAACAGAACTTGTATAAATTTTTGCTCTGACCCCTCGGGGGCAGGAGGGGCGGGGCCCAATAGGGGAAATAGAGGTAAATCCTATAAATCACTACTTGTCCTAGAATTCTGCATGGATTGTAACCAAATTTGGCCACAAACATCCTTGGGGGAAGGGGGACAGAACTTGTATAAATTTTGGCTCTGACCCCCTGGGGGCAGGAGGGGCGGGGCCCAATAGGGGAAATAGAGGTAAATCCTTTAAATCGCTACTAGTCATAGAGTTTTACATGGATTGTAACCAAATTTGGCCACAAACATCCTTGGGGAAAGGGGAACAGAACTTGTATAAATTTTGGCTCTGGCCACCCGGGGGCAGGAGGGGCGGGGCCCAATAGGGGAAATAGAGGTAAATCCTTTAAATCGCTACTAGTCATAGAGTTCTACATGGATTGTAACCAAATTTGGCCACAAACATCCTTGGGGGAAGGGGAACAGAACTTGTATAAATTTTGGCTCTGGCCCTGCGGGGACAGGAGGGGTAGGGCCCAATAGAGGAAATAGAGGTAAATCCTTTAAATTGCTATTCGTCATAGAGTTCTGCATGGATTGTAACCAAATTTGGCCACAAACATCCTTGGGGGAAGGGGAACAGAACTTGTATAAATTTTGGCTCTGGTTCCCCGGGGGCAGGAGGGGTGGGGCCCAATAGGGGAAATAGAAGTAAATCCTTTAAATCGCTACTAGTCATAGAGTTCTACATGGATTGTAACCAAATTTGGCCACAAACATCCTTAGGGGAAGAAGAACAGAACTTGTATAAATTTTGGCTCTGGACCTCCGGGGGCAGGAGGGGTGGGGCCCAATAGGGAAAGGACCTCTTTCACGAACAATGGAAATTTGCCCACGAACCAATTTTATTAAAACTAAATGTTACATGTAGCAACATTAAAGCAAACCCTTGAAATACGCTTAAAAAATTCAAAAGGTCCCAGGGGCCTGTGCTGTGGCCAAATTAATGTTGTCCAGTATAGGTGTATGACAGGGTTCCCTTTTTGATCCAAAAAGTTATCAAAATAATGTTTTATGTCATAAAACTGTATTATTTTCTGAAGAGTATAAATACTTACATATTATGATCACAAATATGTAGGCAAAATGGGACAAATAAAATTTTGGCTAAATTTTAAAGATCGAAAATATCGAAATTTTGGGTATTATTTTCGGCCATGTCAATTATTAACAATGGTGATTCACCAACTTCCAGTTTGAGTGCACCAAAAATATTTTCTAAGCAGTTGGCTCATTACCTGAAGTAAATATTGTGCAAATTTCAGAAAAATTGTGGACCGGTAAATTTGTCGTTTAAAGGTCTTAATGAGGCAAGGTCTATTTTTAGCAGTATTACACCGTGGTTGCACCACGGCCCTTTTCAATCATAAAATTGAGAAAACAAAGAAACTAATTTCTTAATCTTATTTAATACTCATTAGTTACATTAAATTTAAATTAATATATGATTTTATAACCTATATATTGTAGAATAATCAAAATATTGAATCACAATAACAAAGTATTTCGGAATATTTAGGGCATTATCATTCACTTTTCAAGCTAGATGATGATTGCAACTGCATTCTCAGAAATATTATTTTTATTTACAGCTGAAAGGCATATAAAGTAAAATAATAACAAAATCTAGAAAAAAATGGGTGGGAGTAGATTATTATGTAAGAGAATTAAGTTTTTACCAATTTTCACACATCCCGTATATTAGTGCATATATGTATAATGTTGTTGTTTTTCAAAATATTGTGCTTTCAAAGTGTTGGCAATGGCATCAAATCACACCATTACAAGTTTTTGTTTAAAAAAACATAGACAAATTGATATATGATTTTTTTTCGTTCAAAAATGTATTAATTTTACTATATAAGTATTTCTTATCAGTTTAATATTTAGATTGTTCAGAACATATTGTGATCAATCAACTGAAGTTTGATTTTGAGGTGTTTTTTTTTATTTTCTTTAGAATTTTCATGAATTCCATAAAAGTTAACTAATAATTTTTTTTTCAGTTAAAAAATAACAGCATCTTTTATGGTTAATGAAACAGTCAAACATTTTTGAGGTCCACAGTTTAATTTTTCATAATTAGCTTTGTGTATCGTAAACACATCATACTATCAATCAAAATGGCATAAGGTTTATCATTTCAGGTAAAAAAAAATGATTTTATAAGAAATTTGGTTATCACAACATGAATTATACATGTCATGGGGATCCAAATAAATAAATTTATACGTGACACAAAGCTAAGTAACATAAAGTATATGCAATACACTTCATTTAAATGATTTCCAGTTTGATCAGACACTCAATTCCTGTTTGACGGTTTCTCCATTATCTCTGTACGATTAATACCATATCCGCAAATTCAGATTTTTAGAGATGTTTTTTGTCCATACGGATTACTTTACAATTACTTATAAAACTCATATAATTCTAAACTCAAAGTCAGTTTATATAGTATTGAATAAAACGGTTTCATCGCCACACACTCTTTACCACGGGGATATACACCATGTTCATGTACTGTGATCGAAGCCTTTCTTTTGTGTCTATTACTCAGTAAAGCTGTTTAATTTTCTAATTATATAATAATACTAACATGGAATTCAAATATGATTATTGACAATAAAGATAAATCAAGTTTTGATGATCTACTTACAGGTAATGTCTATTTTCATTATTAAAACTGCTACATTCAGTTAGTTATTTTGCAAGATTAAAGAAGTATTTGCCATTAATGTATCTAAATCTGAAATGATACATCAAGGAGTTTCCCGAAAAAAAATAAACTTAAAATCTAAAACGATACGTTAAAGTGATGAGATTTACATTTTTAGCATGAATCAACATAAATGTTAATCAGAAGTGTTAGCCCTGCAAATAATTGAACTACTGTAGGTTTGTAACATGACCCGTGTAACCTGGTAACTCTTCCCTCTCAAACCACACAGTTACAGAATCCCATTTTAATCACTCTCTTCACTGTAAATATGCTCTAAACTACAAAATAAATCATTAGAACAGGACATATTAGTGAAGCTACTTCAAATGCAAAACAGCTTATTGTGGTCATAAAACACCCAAATGTTTTGTAATTTTGATTATGTAAAACTTAATTTTTCTACAAAGTATCACTAAATAAATCAATTTGAAATCATATCAAGCGTTACAGATGAGTATTGGATTATACATTAATGTTGACACCGTTAGATTCGTGATAAATGATCCAAAATAAGCATATTCTTAACATTATGTAACGTTACTAAAAATAGACCATGCTATATTATAACCTTTAAACGACAAATTTACCGGTCCACAATTTTTCTGAAATTTTCATAATATTTACTTCAGGTAATGAGCCAACTTTTTAGAAAATATTTTTGGTGCACTCAAACTGGAAGTGGGTGAATCACCATTGTTAATAATTGACATGGCCGAAAATAACACCCAAAATTTCGATATTTTCTGTCTTTAAAATGTAGCCAAAATTTTATTTGTCCCATTTTGCCTACATATTTGTGATCATTATATGTGATTATTTATACTCTTCAGAAAATAATACAGTTTTATGACATAAAACATTATTTTTATAACTTTTTGGATCAAAAAGGGAACCCTGTCATACACCTCTACTGGGCAACATTAATTTGGCCATAGCACAGGCCCCTGGGACCTTTTGAATTTTTTTAACGTATTTCAAGAGTTTGCATTTATATTGCAACATATTACATTTAATTTCAATAAAATTGGTTCGTGGGCAAAATTCCATTGTTCGTGAAAGAGGTCCTTTGATGTTAATATTCAAATTCCTTCAGAAAAGAAACAATGAACCTGTATTCAGAACATTACTTTGCATTACAAACCAGGTGAGCGATACAGGCCCTCTGGGCCTCTTGTTTCTGTCTGAGTTCTGAATCTATCCCTTGCTATCAAGGGATAGTAAAGATCTAACATTTATCAAATGATGCCATATTTATTGAAAACACAACGTAGGATGGTAAAGATTTTAACTTTAATTACATTCATTTAGCAAATTTAATATTTATGCTTAAAAAATTAACTGTTTTGGACCATAAAACGAGACCATTAAGAACACAGTCCTACGCGCAACAGATAATGGTCATTTTAGTATTTCTACATGATCGAATACTTAATTCGTTTTGAAAATGTTACAGAAATGTTATTTTAGTTCGCAATTACACCAAATAGATTGTTATTTGCCACATAAACAAATCGTATGGTATAGAAATTAATAACGCGGAAACAGGTTTTAAAATAAGTAATTGATTCTTTTGTATATATCTGGGCCTCACTGCCGGCACTTCCTTTGATATATCCCCTGGGTTTATAGATACAAATGGAGATAAAAGTACTTGAACTGTATTACGAAATTCTCTTTTATACGATTTCATAGACTGAGGAACATATGATTATAAATTCCCGTCCAGTATGTAGAGTTAGAAACTTTGCAACATAAATCAGAATTCCCAATACATTATCCACAAATGTAGGTGCGACATCACAGTATTTTTGAAATTTCCGGACCAGTAACTACTCCGCTTTTACAATAGCTGTTGTATTGGTTGGAAATAAATTCTGAATCGGAGGCAGTACTTAATGTCCGTAATAGATAAACCCATTAAGCGATGAAATAATGGACAATACATTTGCGGGATTGGCAAACTGAAGACGTACAAGTGACACTCACAACAGCAAACAAATACGTCCGGAAACAGTCGCATCTGTCACCGAGTTTAGTTTGTGACTATCAATCAACAGTTCAGGACATCATGAATTATACTGCACCTTATCCAAATATTCCCTTTTTTCCCCTATTATATTTTTCAATAAGTTTTGGTTAGAAATATTGTATGTCATTTACGACTTCAGACTAGCTGCACGAAGTAGAACTGCATACTACTCGTAGTAATGAGTCGATTCCTACAAGATACTCTATTGATAGTGTTATTTATATAACTATTCATATAAAGTTATCAAAAAAATAATTGTTATATAACTTTTCTTATTTTGGACTGGTAACCTGTACCATTTGGTAAAGGGACTCTATACTTCAGATGTTTTTCCCCTTTTCTATCTTACTGACTTCATTCTTCCGGACGTCTTCGTTAGCTTTCTGGTGCTGTTTAGGGGAATTGACTTCGTACACGAAAATAATTCTGATAGCTTTTTCAAACAATTTTGTCCCCTTAAGGTCACATTCAAGATTCTGGCAGCAGCAATTTGATTGGTCATTTCCAAAGGTCACCTGGACATGACACCTAATTGGATGCTGTCAGATCCTCTTATTCAACGCAGTAATATAAGAATCTGTATTTTGATCATATTGATTGTCAGTAAATTGTGACCGGTTGTGGTGTGCTTACTTTGGTGTCTGCAACAGCATGCTTCATTTGGAGTTCATGCATAAAAAGATACAACACGAATATATCACAGTCTCACAACAAACGCACCTCACACTTCACGTACGCAAGACACCCATATATGGAAGGCCGTCATTACATGACTGCTCATTGGGCATTAATTTAGTAAAACAGTATGTTACAGTATATCCTAAATATACCCTTAACCCGAATCAAATGTGAACTTGATCATAGACTTACGGAGAAAAATAACAAGGGTCATAACTTTTTATATGTAGTTACTTATAAAAAATAAAAACTGCTAATCTATAAGTTTTAATGATACTTTAACTCCTAACGTTATGTAACTCAAAACAAGGTCAGTATTTGCCTCCATTAGGACTCATGTGAGAAAGTTTCTGGGTATTGTCCCTGACTGAAACATACCATCATACCATAGTTTGATAAATTAATGAATGGGACGACTGGTTTGCCCGTGTTGGGTGTGCTTGTTTTGGAGTCTTTGGCGGGAAATTTCAGTAAAATAGCATAATAATAACGGCATAAGTTCAATTATAACAAAGACACAATTTGACTTTTAGAACAATTACGACATTCACTCCAGGATATTGTAAACGCCTTTTCATTTTCGTGTAAACAATATACACGTCTTCTTTATTGTTACATATCCTCGCTTATGAATGAATGGATGATATGACCTTAGCTAAGATGTGATATGATATTTGTTTTATTTATTTTTTGTTAAAACAAAAATCTTTTGCTCTATGACCTTTGTGTCGATGAATCTTTGTGGTACATATTTAAAAGAAAATTTATTGATACCTAAAAAATGGCAAGGCTACATAAGCTAAAGATATGGTCAAGTAGTAGTCAACTCCTCCATAGCAAAGCGCAGAAGTTACACAGAGATAGCGAAGCGCAAGTATCGAAATTTTATTGAAAGCAATGACCATTTGGACAGTACAAGAAAGACAACTCTTTTCGCAATCAGGGATGGATAGTATATTCTCGATTAATCTCCCCTTTGTCGCCGTTATTTAAGTCTTGTTTACAGTTTTTTTAATTCTCCAGATAAATATTAAAAACTATTTGAATACACAATGTTAACAATATATTAATGACTCATGCATGTATGTATAAATCATAGAATAAATAACGCCAATTGTCCATTTAAATTAAGGTTTCCCAGTTTTAAGGTGAGACATTTTTTTCTATTTTTAAAATATGCATACATTAACCGAGATCGCCAAGGTCATGTAAATGTTATCAAATGTGAAAATAAAAAGTAAATAGTTCATTGTATGTAATTAAAATTTAAAAACATTTTTTTCTGATTCATATAAGTACGTTTTTGTAACATACTTAAATCTTTTCAGAGAAATCTGCAAAAGAAAAATTAAGAATTTAAAAAAAACAGAAACGGACAGATTGCGCTCTCCATGATAGAGGCCAAAATAAAGCACTTGTTTATTTATGAAAAGATAGTGAAATTTATTATTCAAAAAGTGATTTCAATATGATATATTATATGTATAGGTCCCGTGAAGAAGGCTCTTTATCCTGTTCACTTTCTGTAGCAAACCGTATATGTTGTATTAACATAAAGGGCATCGGGCGACTAGTGTGACCGATTTCACCACTGTAATAAGTGTGCTGTAGGAATATTCTGCACTACAAAATGAACAATAATATCGCTTTTAGGAGGCGCTACATAACAATTCTTTCACAGTACACTACTCCACTAAAAGAAATACCTTTAATCAACCTTAGCTTGAAATAAAACGTTTAAGTACTACAGAAATTAAACAAAGCAATTTATCCTAAGTCGATCTCTTCTAACGTTCATCTGAATGGTGATAATGAAACGACAAAGTTAGAATAGTATTAAATAAATGCCCTTAAATCACTGCTCATGAGATCAATAATTACGTATGCAAGAATAACTTAATCTATAGAAAAGAAAGGAGTGACATTCTAGAATGCGCCAGACATTTAGGATTTCTATGACTTTTTATCTGTTAGAAATAATAAAAACAAGTTTTTATCGTTTTATCTATAGATGTACATCTTATGGGATGAGGTCACCAGATGCACGATGACCATGTCTAGGTGTGTAGAGATACCAGCGTGTCTACGTGTCTGAGCTCAGTATATACCTAACTTATAACGAGATGTAAAACAATAGCATTTCAAACCACACGCCAGTAAATTAGACGTGGGGATGCATTAAATAAAATCTGAGTAATAAACTGCCTTGACCTAGAAAGAAACTTCCAGTCACAAGCTCACTGCGTGATATTGTTCCGCTGCAAGAGAATATCGTGTTATGGTGTGGTACCTTTGAAGTCTACTTTCGTTTTAGGAATATCTTGTTGAGTCGGAGAGCGCGGTGCATAATTTATTATGAGCAGATTGGGTACAGGTGACCGATATGTTTTACAACAAGGATGACATTCATACATAGCGAGATAGGAAGATTAACCTGGCGATATGTGTGTACACTCTTATCAGAGATAGCGGAGATCGGTTGATCCGGATACACAAAACACCGCTAAGTAATATTTATGTTGTGAAATCTTCAGGTCAGCATTTGACAGGTGATAGTAACGTTACTGTTCATTCTTTCAGACTGTAGAAAGTGATTCTTCAGATGAATAAAGAATTACGTACATAGAGAACTACTTAATGTCATTGACCTTTGGCAAGCTTAACGCGAATGTCGTGTATCTGCAACAATCAGCTGTGAATACGTAATGTAAACATTCGTGGTTCAATCAAATAGAGGAGGCAGATATCACCTAGAACTTCTGGATCACACCGGAGAGCGTGTGGTGCTCGACTAAAAGTGAAACCGAGTATTACGGAATAAAACTGACCAGGACTTTTCAATATGAAGGAAACACGGGCAATGTTGATCACGGTGTTCGCCATAGCGTTTGTGACTATCATCCCAATCATCCTTCTCGTCAGGGTTGTGACGTAAGTACAAAAACAACAAAAACTTATACGTGTAAATGTTTCATAGACTTGTTCTATAAAATATCTTCATCAAATACCGACGTTAACAAGTAAACTTTTCCTTTCTGCTTTTAGATATAAAAGAAATATTTCCTCATGAAAAATTTCTATTAAAAAACAAAGGCTCGGCCCATTTTATATTTTGCAAAAGGAATTTTCAAATTTTCTATTTAAATAATGATAATATAAACTGGAAACAAGAACAAGGACAATGATGGAAATAAGAATGTATGTTTGTTTTTAGATCAGAATACATATTTTTTAGATTTACAAAAGCACACGCAAACTTTTTACTTAAAAGTAGTGGATTTGTTACACTTGGCGCCTGGTATATCGAAAGCAGTTTTTTCCATATCAGAACATGATATAGATGTACGATTATCAATTTACAAACATGAATTTCATTGTTTACGTTACATAGAATACTTTGTACTTTAGGATGACCAGATTTTTCTCGCAGAAGCAGGTCAAGTTATTCACTGCATGAACAAGATAAAAAAGAAAAACATTGAGACTTTTGGTTACATTTAAATGACTTTTCTCACGCTGACTTGATTCAAAGAAAACACTCTATAAACACCACACATCCATCAGATAAATCGGTAGCTTTACATCGGTAAATGCAGATAGGTTCGGTTGCGAAATGTGCAACAAATCTTTTTTTCTGATTTTGTTCCCCGTTATCAATAAACGTCGTTTAATAGGACTTGGTTGTGGTTATAAAGTCTGGCGTCACAGAGATATCTAAGGTCACAAGAGTTAGTAGTGGACCCAGTGACCGACACATGGTTCAACTTTAAGATATTTACTACAGCGATTTAAGGCTATATTCATCGAATAGGTTTGAACTGATACTGTTACACACACACTAACACACACTGCTCAGGTCAAAGAGGTTGAAGTGGCCCGGTGAATGACCGGACAAGTCCTAATAATCAAACGACTTGTTGACTATATTTACAAAGTGATTCTCTATTTATACATAACCTCAAGACAAAATGTATTATTATTTTTCATTGTCATCCATGATTACCACGTGTTGTGAAATCTAAAGAAAATGACATTTCGATTCCTTTATAGGTAAGTAAGCTATAACAATAGGTATATCATGATTGTATTAGAATGTTAAGTACTGCAATTGTATCCTTGAACTTTATGTAACTGCATATGTGTGCTTTGATACGAAACACACATCTGTCCTAAATACATGTTAAATATGTTAAAAATCCAACAAAGAGTAAAGATAAAGATGTATTGTATAAAGGTGTTCCTTTAACTATCACAGGAGAATGTGTTGCATGTCGCTTTAGTTACTCTAGATATTTCGAGGCACTGGCTGTTTCTGGAAACGGCTAAATTTCACGAACAGTTAGCTTAACTTCTATATGTGTTCTTCTATGCAACCAAATCCTGAATTAAAATTATTCTTTGCGATACGACAAGCGTAAGTATTAATATCTTTTGACTTGTTAAGACCTGCATGGAGTAGTAACCTGGCACTGATCATAGTCCATATTGTTTATCCTGGCACAATATGATGATTTGTAAACATGTAAACACGTTATCTAGATAATATATAGCAAAGACTCATTCCTTAAGTACATGTCTTGTTCTGCTCATCACAGGTTCACAAAGGCTATGGAAGAAATCAACCAACTTCGGAACAGAAATGGTCTCAACGGTACCGACACAACTAGAAATACGTCATTTGCCTTCTTATATGGTGAAGAAAGGTATGGTTATAAACACAAGTTATGCAAAGCATATTTACATTTATCAAGACAATTGTAAATTGATTCCAAATTAATTTTGTTCAATTCATTTTTATAAAAGTATGTTTACAAGCAAATTTGTCTTGTTCTATATCGATAAATTCTACATATTTGATTGTATTTCTCATAAATTCTCATTAACTTTGTCCCCCTGATACTGTTATCATGTAGCTCTGTAATTTCCTAGAAAATGGCAACTCATACCTTATTCACTGACCTGTCTAAGCATTGTAAAGCTGAAATGATGTTTCACCAATTTAAGATGATCCATTGCCTATGTACGGTTTTTTTTCTTCATTAAATTATATGTACATTTATATGGTTTCTGGTTAGAGAATAACAATCAGAATTCTTCTCTAAGAAACGCTTCGTCAAAATCTTTTGATATTTAATGTGATATTTTATTTGTTTATGTTTAACTCTTAATTGAATTGATTTATCATTAAACTAGACCAGAAAATACAATATGATATTATAACAAAGTTAATGGCAAAAGCATACACTATAATGATAAATTATGATGAAGTTAATTAAAGAAAGTATGTCTTAAGCTTTGTTCATGTAATCATAAGTTTAGATACAATTGTTGTTTATTGAACTTCTTAAGTTGAGTTCATTTACACAAGACGACAAAATTGATTGTATTATCAATTATTTTCATTCATAAACACTGTGGGCATGGCCGTGTATTTGAGTGTTAAAGGGTAAATTATTTACAAATATATAAATGTACGTCGCATTCGTGTATTGGCAGAAAACTCAGATACGAATAATACGCTTTGCGGTCAGTGCCACTCATAATATTGGTTTCAATACAAAACTATCGGTCAGTTCCAATTCGACCCCTAGGATCGGTCAGTTGTACGTAAACCGTCTAATTAATAAGGAATTACAGCCCAGTGCAAAACTTTGTCAAAGTCTAACGCTTACAAATATATATGTCAATATTAAGCAGGCCATTGTGGTCTCCTTATGGACATGCAATGGCCTCACGGTCAGTGCCATACTGCTGCAGGGAAAGCTTTATATGTCTAATGCAAAAGAATCGACGGCGAATTTTGGGACGCTTCCAACTTATAGTGAGAAGCAGACGATGTGAATGTCCGCCCGGCCGGCCCCTAAAACACACACTTATCCTCATATTCTGTCCATGCAGGTAGCTAAGGTGAATGACCCTTAACCTGTGCAGGAAATTAAAAACCCGAACTTTCACCTGTACGTCGAATCAGATATAAATTCTTGCTGAGGTGATGAATACTATCAGAAAAAAAATTGTTTTTATATTTGTGTTTGAGTTGGGCGTGTGTAATTTCTAATCTGAATCATAAAGAATATACGACCTTAGCACGTGGGCTTAGACCTCGATTCCTGTAAAATGGCAGACGGATTATAATCTGTTTGATATAAACATCATTAATCACTTGACTGATGTTGATCAGGTGAATTGAGAGGCAGGCATTTCTCTAATGAGAGTTGTACCAGACGGATAGAGTCTTACGCTAGGTGATGATGGATAAAGTGAGGTCTCGTCACGTTTTTGTGTTGGTTCTAGGTGTAGGAACATTAGTTACAGTGGCTGTTCTCATGATCGCTAGTATAACAAGGTAAGTCTATCATCAATTTATAATGTAGATTGTCCAGTTAGTTTTTATTATCCTTAGTCGAATCTTCACCGATACCCACTGGGTCAAAATGTGTCTATCATAAATACATATAGAAAATATTTCTTGAATATATCCTGTAGTTCAGTACTTCGTCTATGTTAAGAATAGCTGTTATGTTATCTTTTGATCTTTTATTACCTGTTATTGCATGAAGTAGTCTTTACTATTCTAAGTAAAATCCTCCTTGATAACCACTGGGTTGTCTTTGCTCTGATATAGGCAAACCATCAGACCCAACGTTGTTGACTTTCTCAGCAGAGTTCAGTCAAGTAGTAGAAACAAGAATATTCATGTCAACTTTTAGTGATGTTTTAAATAGTCTAGAGAGAGGTGGCCAGTCTAGCTCTAATCGTAACATCTAGATTCCCAAGGAGTATTATTAAATATATTTGTATATAATGACGAGATAAGTCAGAGATAAGTCAATAAGTAGATTGTCGATAACCCGAACATATGCGTCCCCAAGTAAAATCGTCTGGATTAATTTTTTTCGGACTGCATAATTACGTTTACAAAGCCATCACTGATAATTACGTCCGGATCATGAATTTTCCGGACTACCGTTATTATACTGTATGATAAGTCGTGCAGTTTTCTCGGTCAGTTTCCTCAGTGACTATTCTTTAAAACATGGCTATCGTTGCAAAAGATATGTGCTATTCTTATCTGAATTTTCCTTGATGCTTTCTGGGTCGTGTATACACTTCTGATTGTAACGTCTTTACTGTCTAAATTATGACCAGGTCTACAGTTGTTTACATATAACTCATTCACCCGTAAATACGCAGCTTAACTTTTTAATTCAAAGGACGGAACAGTCTATGATAAATTTTCCTATGTGAATTAGTTAAGCGAATAGAGAAGTGAACTATTGCATATTTCTTTAGTTATTAGTTTTAGTCATAGTATTTAGTAAAACTATGAACATGGTCACTTGTCGGTCTGCTTCCAGTGTTATTATTAAAATCGTGGAAGACCACATGTTGAATAATGTCCTCTAAGTTATTTTGTAATATCATCATAATCGTGGTGAGATTTGATTGCTAACAAAAAAGAAACTATTTCATCTAGATCTTCATCCAATGAATTATACAACGTATTTACCGAATTACTAAATAACTCAACAGGAAATGTAATGCGTTATGATATTGATTATGTCATTTGTAAGATAAATGTCAATATCTGAGAAACGGGTTATAGCACAACACATACACAACAGCGTGATATTGTAAAAACAAACTTCATAAATGTGTACACAGTATTCAAATGTCGTATATGAGTACGTAATACAACAAACTTTCTGATTACACATGGAGAGGAAAACCTATTTAACAAAGTCTTGATATCGGAGTAGTCCTATATATACCAGTGTTCACAAGTGCCTACTTCAAGTAACCTTCTCTTCCAAGTAGCGTGTTTCCTTTATACTTTGAATGCATTATGGTTGTTTTCTTATATTCATAAACTTATTCAATCAACTGTGCAAAACGCTTAGTTGTTATTGCAAGATTTTAAAAACATCTTGGCACAGCTCCTTTGCTATTTGGTTAGAATGTAGTCAATGGCATATCAAGGTAAAGGACAGCTTAATGGCACCCCGTCCAATGCTACAAAAGGACTGTACTGTAAATAGCACTCTCGAATATGTTTAATGTATTCCCAGAACTAAAACATACTGGTACGTGTAATAACTGCATTGTGATATGTGCGAGTATTGGAACGGCCTGTGTGGACATTCACGCGCGTACACGCTGAATCAATCGAAACATTTATGACATTTGTCTGTGCTCTCACTATATACCATGCATGACCTAGTCGAACAACTTGATATGTGCGTGTAATTATTACATGTAAGCCTGTCTGGGCATTTGTGGTCAGTGGACCAAGGCGTCCTCGTGCGAGTAAACATTGAGCTTGCATTGTATACGTGTAAATACGGTAGTAGTGTACCCGCTGTAAATGCACGTGAATATCAATGACAATGCGCTAGACATACTCTATGTGTGCCATCCAGACTAACTATACACCCACACTGGTACAAAGTACGTTCATAAATGAGGCATGGCTCAGATTCATGGAGTTATTTCAGGATATTCCGACTCATGGATGTAAGTATCCAAAAACTAATAGTACTCTTGGATGTACAAGAACTTTATATATAAATGTTCACGATTTATAAATATAAATTTCAACTACGGCGTTAAGACTTCCTTGGGGAGCAATTGAATGACATATGTCTATAGGTAGTGTATGTAGGCACACATGTTTTCATGTTAGCTGAAACATTTATCTTTTATCAATTTGTAAGTGTATCGTTCCGAACTGAAATTTGCGCCCCACGAAAATGCCATTTTAATTTTTTTCGAACTCACACAATTGTGTAAACGAGAAATATGGCGATTCTGGCTTGCTGTTACTAAGCAATTAGCTCTGCTTTCTGCATAACTATCTCGAAAAGTTAATTGACAAAAATACCAATTTCGTAGCATTTAAATACAATATTCTCAACAGCGTAATATACTTATTTCTAGGCAAACTTCGGCATATATATGTATATATTGGTATTCTTTTGCACACAATTCGTATACAATAATGCCTAGTATGACTGCACGCGCCTATGTTTACCAACAGAGATCAAGAGTTGAAGGTCGTTTTGTATTGTAGTCCTGTTCTTTACACGTGCAGCGTGTCCCATTACACATATTTAGGGGAACGTTTGGTACATACAAAATGATATATATCATATATATTGAAAACATTCTTGTTATTGCAATATGTTTACTCGTACATTAGAGGCATTTGATAAAAAATTAATTTTATATTTTAGTTCGTTTACCTGGGCCCAGTGTCTTAACGTTTCTTGGCTTTAAGGAATACCTTAACTTAGAAATATCCATTGAACAATAACATTACAGGAGTTATGGAAAATGTCATAACATTTTTGCTTTAGCTTCGGTAATGTTTTTCTTTGGGGAATTATAAGATAGGCGATTTCTTAACGTTAAAGAAATGCTATGAAACGAAGAAAACTAAGCCTTGTATTATCCGAATTATCTGCAGTATTGTCGGATGTTTTTCTAGAAACATGTGGTGCTGATTTTGCTTGATGTTGGTTTTGATTTTCTCAAACGAATTTACGATGAACAATTGCTAAATGTTAAAGTTTATGATCCCAACTAATTATCAGAGTGAATGACGTTGTTTCTACTTAGATGAAGATAAAGTCGTCTGTAAAAAGAGCAAACGTTTCCGCTGCAAAGAAACACATTAATAACATACCGCAGCCTCCGAAAATGTACATACATTCACACAAACACATTGTCTAAATGGGAAGTCGTCCTTAAATTACCCTGGTTGTTAAAAGGACGTATATAAACCAACCCGTCAATCATCTTTATTTTTCATACGAAAACGAGACTGAAGATTATGCAAAAACAGTGTGAACCATGCCATATATATTGCAAAAGTCATTTTTGGAAAGTCGAGCCGGATAACGAACTAACTCTTAAAATCTTGCTATATCTAAATTATCTTGTTTCTTGAGGTATTTGAATATGCAGTAGGTATCGCTGACCTATACTTAGAGGGGCTAGCCGTAATAGTTTATTCAACTTATTGCTTAATAGTGACAGTGATTTGAGAAAGTTTACTGTGACTAAGTACACGAAATCACCGGATCACTGTGTATTCCGACGAACTTGTATGACCTTTCCCTTCCTTATTAACAAATAAAACGTGCAAAATCCGGAAACCTGCCTATACTGACCGAATATTCTAGTGTAGGTGACAAGATACACCGAATGCATCATTTTGCTGAAGAAAGCAATGTTGATTATGTTGCCATTAATCATGTCCAAAATCCCGGTTAATTGTGTGAATTAATTCGGAGAGTAACCGACACAGCTTTAATGGAATAATCTGTTTATCTTAATGTTCCAAATGGTCCATTAGTAAATACAGTTCCCACCTGCGTCACGTCTTTCTTCTCCTGTTAATGAATCGAAAATATTCGTGGTGTCTTTTTTGTGTGTCTTTTTAGGTCACCTGAGACGAAGTCTCAAGTGACCTATAATCGCCTTTTGTCCGTCGTGCGTCGTCCGTCGTATTGCGATATACAATTTACTTTTTCGACTTCTTCTCCAAAACTACCTAACCAAATTTGTTGAAATTTTGCAGAAACCTTCCATAGCCAAAGGTCAACAAAAATTGTGAATTATATGGTCCCAGCCCTCCAGTGGCCTAAGGGGTGGGCCAAAAGGGGTCAAATAGGCTAAAACTTCAAAAATCTTCTTCTGAAATTCCAGAAATGGCAGAATCAAATACTCTTCAAAGATTGAAAGGTCTTGAGGTCCTTTAAAAAAATTGTGAATTATATGACCCTGGGGTCTCGGGTTCCCTCCTGGGGAGGGGGTCAAATTTACTATAGTTTATATAGGGAAAACACGTTTTTGAGCATTATCTGGTCATTTGTAATAGGAAATAAGTCAAATGTTGTCAGAATTATCAGTATGAGATGGCCATTCGATCCTATTAACAATTTTCCCACGACTGACCCCCAGGAGCCTGAGAGGTGGGGCCAAAAGGGGTCAAATAGGCTGAAATTTCAAAAAATTTCTTCTAAAATTCCAGAACTGGCAGAATCAAATACTCTTCATAGATTGAAAGGTCTTGAGGTCCTTTACAAAAATTGTTAATTATTTGACCTTGGGATCCCGTGTTTCCCCCTGGGGAGGGGACAAGTTTACTATAGTTTATATAGGAAAAACATATTTATGAACGTTATTTTCTTATTTTTCATAGGAAATTAGTCAAACTGGGCTAGAATATTTAGCCTGAGATAGCATTTTATCGTCATATCCATATTTGTCTTGGCTGACCCCCAGGGGCCTTAGGGGCCGGGGCAAAGGGGGTCAAATAGGCTAAAACTTTTTCTGAATTCACAGATTTGATGGAACCAGATACTCTTCATAGGTTGGAAGGTCTTAAGGCCCTTTACAAAAATGTGAATTTCATGGCCCTCGGATCTCAGATTTTCCCCTGGGGAGGGGGTCAAATTTTCTATAGTTTATATAGGAAAAACAAAATTATGAACATTATTTTCTTTGTTTTCATAGGAAATTAGTCAATTATTAGCCTGAGAAGGCTATGCAACATCATATCCATATTGATCCTGGCGGATCCCCAGGGGCCAGAGGGGCGGGGCCAAAAGAGTTCAAACTGGCAAACTTTTCAAAATTATTTTGAATTCACAGATCGATGGAACCAAGGCCCTTTACAAAAATGTGAATTTCATGGCCTTGGGATCTCAGATTTTTCCCTGGGGAGGGAGTAAAATTTACTAAAGTTCATATAGGAAAAACACATTTATGAATATTATTTGCTTAGTTTTAACAGGAAATGAATCAAACTGGGTTAGAATTATTAGCCTGAAATAGCATTTTAACACCATATTGGACCTGGCTGACCCCCAGGGACCAGAGGGGCGGGGCCAAAATGGTTCAAAATGGCTAAAATTTCAAAAATCTTCTTCTGAATTCACAGGTTTGATGGAACCAAATAATTTTCATAGATTAAAAGTGAAATTTATAAAATCACTGACACTGACTGACTTTTAGTTTGGTTTTGTCGTTTAACGTTGGGCAAAGCAAATTTGAATTTTAAGCATAAGGTTTGGTAACATAGTAAACAAACTATCAAAATGAAAAACAAAAAATAAAAAAGGGTGACATTTGAATTTATTTCTAATAATCCACCATGTAGATTAAAACATGGAATAATGATTAGCAATGCAACTATACAATAATAGCAACTACAAACACTACAACTTAACAATAAAATTTTATCAAAATTATGCAAGCCTAAGTGGGGTTGACCCAAAAACCGCCGTTAATACCTACATGATATATGTAATATCAAGACGGTTTTCCCCGCTTATAATTTTTTATGATTATCTTATCTCATCTATTCTATTGTTATTACTTTATGTCGATAGAACAAGTCTCACCTGATATATCAACTCATTTTACCAATATTTGATTGGTACCGAAACTGAAAATAATTTGACATTGAAGGAACTGTGGTGATATCCTCTACGACAAACAAAACACTTATTCTACCAATCTCCATTTCCTGGAAAGCTTTCGGACATTTCTGACACGATTATCTTTCAAAATATTACGATAACCGCGTTTTTTAGAAAAATAATATAGAATTATTTCCTTAATACTTTTTCCCGTTGATAACACAATTTTATTTCGTCAATGTCGGATTTAAACAGCGCATTAACATGTTTGTATCATGCTTAAACCAACACTTGTTCTGGCGTATAATTAAGTGTGTTTCCGTATCAATAACTTGAGTGACATTTGACCTTCCTGTACTTCTGTGACTGAAATGAAGGAACTAATTGAACCACGATGAATGGCATTTCTTGATATATCTATAAAATATTTGTGAGAATAATAATTTTGTATTAAATAGTAACAGCGAATCTCTAGCAAATATGTTGTACCTTTATCTGAAAATGACCTAGCTATTATATGTACTCGATTAACGGAATAACGACGAGAACGCTTGGTTTAAAAATTAGTGGCGGCATTCCCAGCTGACATTAATATTTCAGACTGATATCAGATGAATCGCAGATAATACCTTTCCATAGAAATTTTTAATTAATGAAATGTTACGCTGATAGAAATCTTTCAAGTTGCCAGTTTGGATGATATTACCTAGAAATCACATAGTTTCCCATGGTCTTAATATAGATCATGACGTGCACGGGGTTTCCCCCTACAGCATAACATAATTAGAAAACGACATTGTAAACACAGCAGGATAGATCACATACTAGGATTTATAAACGATACTGACTGAAAATGGCTAAATCGCAAATGATGCAGTGTGGTCTGTGTGTTGTAATGGAACTACTAATCTTCTTCGTTGTCGTGGTGGATACAGCTTTCCGAATGTAAGTAAAATACCGACACAGACTGTTACATTGATACACGACAAAGTATATACATAAACCGCCTTAGACGACATTTTAAGTATTGATAGGTCTACAGCTTACAACACTGTGCGCGAATATAGCGTATTCACTGCCTTGTCTATGATAAATATTTTAGTTTTTAATTGATGATATAGGAGATTTATATTTTGATTCGTGTTACAGGGGAATACTTATCAATATATATGGCTGTCTGGCTATGTTACAAGGGACTGACATTTTGCGATTTTATAGACACTATAATCAGATTCTTGGTTTGTCATAATGTCATTTTCTACCCTAAATTAAATATCAAATATACTCCATTAATTTCTCTTATAAACATTATGGTTTTTTCCTGATTTATTTCAGTTTTTCCGTTCCGGAATGTTTTCTCACAATTTGTAAACAAACTGTACCTGATGTTAAAGCTTGACTGTAGAAATTGCGGCGACACACTTAATTGCTACTTAAACTGATAGATATTAAACTATTGATTGCATATGAACAAATATTGATCTCAGGTTAGACAATGCATGCCTATTTCATTAGCATATTGGAGTGCGATCCGGACTCAACCACCCTATACCGGTTGAAGCCGGAATGCTTGCCGCTTAATATATGTTAAAAGCACACAGCCGTATAAAACGGCGGAGCGGAACTAGGATAGGGAGACTTAGGAAACAAGCTGATCAGTTGAAAATAAATACTAAACGCCGAATGCGTGTGGATTACTTGGAGAAAGATTTCTCCATAGAGCATCATAATTCCTCATAATAGATCGTGATTTATGAATATATTTTGTAGGAAATGTATTTTAAATCCGAAACATTCCCCTTCGGTTCCCCATACATGTTCCAGTTGACAGCACACGTTTGTAAACTCACGGTGAACCTGCCTAGCTATACATATTGTAACTGAAGTGTTTACTATTTTATATGTAACCTTTTGCGGCATTTTGAGAGATATTTTAAGGAATAGGAAGGTGCATGACTTGGAAATGGACATTATGATTACAAATCATATTTCCGCTCGACAAATGTTAGGGATATGGTTGATCATGGAGATAGCTGTCATTATTATCAGTTTAACGGGGACCCTGATGAAAATGTGAGTAGTTATTTATAACCGTTAGACATTCAGCCTTAACATATCAAATTATCCTCAATGAGTATCGCACTTGTGTTGTATAACTGTTTGAATCTCAGCTCGTGTAATTTCCACAAAATAGATAATTTGTATACATAAATATATACTTATCGGGCCATATTTGATCTGCTATCATCTTAACCCTTATATCAAAAATGTATTGTTTAAACTAATGAAAACAAATGTTTGCATCAAGAATGGCAGGAAAGGCTTGTCAATAAAGACAATGTGCATTAACAATGGCAGGAAAGACTTAACAAAGAGTGTAAACAAAGGAAGTGGCCCCAGCTCATATGTTTATCATTATCTGCACTATATGTATTATATCTCTTTCCTTTGTTATGTACAGTTTTGTATGTAAGGTTCACATTTTTTTTTTCATTTTCTTGATGAATTTATTTTCTTAATTTGTATTTACACTATATGTCTGCATACAGTATATCTCTGCTTTCGCCAAATGCAATGGAATTGAAATGAATTGCAAAGAAATTTCTTCCTCCATCATAAGCGATAGTGCAGGCTATCAAATTATCTTCAATATGTCCCAGAAAAACGAATTGTAAATTTTAGAAATATTAGCTCTTGTTTTAACATGACAATGTCTTAGAAGACACCAATTCGTTCTACTCCGTCGCTCTGTGACTTGACTGTACCTAATTTGTGTATGTGCCAACTGTTAAGTCGAGAAAATTCTACCACCAGGTCGTTAATATATATATCAGGCATTGTGCTGTGTGTGAATGTCGCCCGCTCTTGACGATATATCAGTTACAAGCCTTACGTCAGCTTCGTATGTATATAAATAAAGCATTATATACATGGCACTTAAACAGCTAATAACTTCAAATCTAGTATTCTGTGTCCGAAATGTGTGACATTGATTTCATTCCTAGTGCTATAAAAACATATCAAATATTAATATTGTCAACAGATTTATAGCCGCCATATCGTTAAGATTCAATCCAGTCGTTCAATTCGTTGGTTGAATATCGGTTTTATTTTGCAGTTTCAGAATGTCTATGATAAAACAATGATTGTAAATACACAAAATCAATATAGCTTATTTTTATAATCTATTTGGGCTAAAATTCGTCTACGACAAATAATATAAGTACGTTTGCAGTAATATCGACATAACATCAATCTCATAAAGGAAGTAAACTGGAAGTACCTAGTGCCATCACTAGTACATAAAGGAAGTAAACTGGAAGTACCTAGTGCCATCCCTGGCACATAAAGGAAGTAAACTGGAAGTACCTAGTGCCATCCCTGGTACATAAAGGAAGTAAACTGGAAGTACCTAGTGCCATCCCTGGCACATAAAGGAAGTAAACTGGAAGTACCTAGTGCCATCCCTGGTACATAAAGGAAGTAAACTGGAAGTACCTAGTGCCATCCCTGGTACATAAAGGAAGTAAACTGGAAGTACCTAGTGCCATCCCTGGCACATAAAGGAAGTAAACTGGAAGTACCTAGTGCCATCCCTGGTACATAAAGGAAGTAAACTGGAAGTACCTAGTGCCATCCCTGGCACAGAATCTTACAGAACGGTCTACCTGTATACCCTTTCACCTATATATATAAATAGGTCGTTTTCCACTGTAATTAGTAATATTCCATTGCATACAGTTTTAATCGAACACTAATTTACATAACATCGGAAATCCATTTGTCGTAAAAATACGCTGCTGACATATATTTTGGTCGGGAATGCATTCGAACAATGTGCGTTTATATCATCGGGTGCATGTCACAGCTGTTCGCTATCCGACATTGTATATGTGTACTTTCACTTTTGATTTGAGGGAAATATATGCTTTAGTGCTTTGGAAACAACAGGAAACCTATGATACGTTCCTTCAGGAACTTTAAGATGGTTACTATTTCAAACTGCAGCAATACATGTACCTGAAGGCGGCAAAACAATTGCATTCGCAGTGCAGATGTGACAGTTTCTCATATTTTACCACTGCTAAACATAGGTGATTCTTTGTTTTGGAAAGTTCTCGTCATTTTGCGATATTTACAGTGATGTTTTGACAGTTTCTTGACGTTTTGTGATACGCACTTTGATGTTTTGATAGTTTCTCGTCGTTAAACTCTGCTATTTGACACTGGCAATGGAGCTCATACCTAGATGGGTCTCCTGGCTAGCCACAGAGAGCTGTGTTTTATGCGTTTGTCTTATGGGTGCTATCTTGCGATGGTGAGTATTGAAGTTTATTTTGAATATTCAAATTTAAAAACAATCAAGCATTGTAAAGGATTTTGCACAAAACTATACTTTTATTAACACACCATCCCTTGGCATTCTTTAGCATGGGAAAGACGTAAGGAATACGGTTCATTTTTATTTTACCATTTATATCTATCTAAGTGATGAAAGTTACAGGTATGCCAATGCACTTGCTCATATTCTCTTAATTCCACCAGGAACATTTGTCATTTCTATACAAACAGGGGCACACAACCCTACATGTCTGTCCTATAGCGTTTTCAGTAGCAGTTAAATGCGGAAGTCTCAATACGAGGTTTTAAATTTCAAAAAGCCCACTGTTTGTGCACCACAATCTAAAATAGCACATTATATCAATATCTCGGTAAAACAATACTATTGCTGAAACATGTAACGTTGCAGTATCTCATTGAGACTTTGGGTAAATATTTAGGGGTTGCACTCATGTCGTGTTATCAGTCATCTTGTTGTTGTTCTTTGTGTCGGCTGATAGGATGTGGTTTTATAGATGGCTGATTGTCTGACTACCTATCGTACAGTAATCTAGCAAACAGCTTTATCTGGCATGCTTCCTGATGTTGGTACCAACATTATACTGCACTCTTCTTTATACATATATCAGAAATCAAACTTAAAACAAACAGTTCCAATTAAAGCTGTAATTAGGATCATTTCATTATATTCAATTCATCATTTATTATGGCACTCGAAAAATTGAAAATGGCTAGATTCAGCGGGTTTTTTTAATTTCAATTGGGAAGGAATATTTCAGCTCTGAAACTTTTCAATTGAATTGAAAGAACTAAAATAATGATTATTCAATACTTCTTTATTCTCCTATAGAAAAATTAGGATTATTGAATATACACAATACAATGAGTATATGTAATCATAAACACATATATGAAAAAACACTGCCTATTTATATAAACATGCATATCAATGATTATTTTTCTATTTATTAGTTTAGGGTTGTATCAGGCGTATTTGACATGGCCTACCACAGGAAGCTATGATCCCTTTTATAAAATTGAGAACATATTACCATTTGTCAATTAATACTTTCCATTTTTATCTTTGAAAATGGCATAGTGTTATATTACATTAGCAGCTGTTTGACACATTTTATGTTGTACTGAAATTACTGTATACATAACTTTTATACGCTTGTACCGACGAATAGGTACCGTGACGTCACACAATTGGCGGCACAAGTGCACGTGGACCATCCCGAAGGTTGAGTGTAACATGTGTAGTCTTTGTTCTTTTTGTATCGTATTTGAAATTAGAGTTGAGCTGTACCCAATCGTTTGGGTACTTATAACCCAATGACCTCTTGCTCCAATCACGTGTCTAGATATTACGGAACGAATACCAGTTGGGGACATGAATTCAGACAAATGTGGTCTTTTGGTCCCAAGAAGTTTTTTGGAGATAGGTAAGTGCTTGTGTCTAGTGTAGTAAAATTGGTAACCTTTCAAGCAAATTATCTAAGGTAGTAATCAATGTAAGTTCAAATTCGAACATTTTGGTTTACGTTTCTTTGTCTTAAAAGTTTATGTGATATTGATAGATATTTGAAAAAGAATATATCTGTTCCATTTGAGAAAGGATGTACTATGTCAGATCCAGATGTTAGTTTTTACATGTAAGTAACATATGCTTGGTCTATATATAGATCCTACGATATGATTAATACTACAATCAATGGGAAGTTCCACATACCTAGTTTATTGGCCCAAAGATACAATAGGCACTTGTTGCTTACAACATTTTGTCATTTGATGTCAAAACTCAGTTGTGATGTAAGATGTATCTGTTAAACTGGCACAGAAAAATTAAATGTGCGATTTTCTAGCCAAATATGATGTGTCCGATCGGGGGACCTAAATGTGTGTCACATATGTTTCAAGTCAGTTATGGAGTATATTGTATAGGTTATCCATTTCTATTAATTTCTTTTAAAGTTATTGATTATCTATTAGTTGCATATTCACCAGGCCAATGTTCTCAAGATCTCTAACATAAACTTGTTCTGGTTTTTGACCCAAAGATCTAGCTGTCGAATAAACAATACATTTATTGTTATCTGTCCAATAACTTGATTGTCTTCTAGTAGTCAATCGCATTGATTTAATCTGTTCTTTGAAGAAAAATCATTTAAATGTTTTCATAAACTTCAACTGTATATGATTTATATCATTTTGGTATTTGGTTGCCATTGAAGCTAAAATTTGTATCCCTACTTCAATTGAATTTACCAATATCGCACAATCTAATTTTCTGACATTTAAGTCAGTTTAGTTTTTGGTGGATTTGATTTGTTGTTTTCGTTCGGGACTATGGTTGAAACAGATGCAGAGTCCCGATGGTGAACATCTGAATATCGATGTACTCTTCACGAACTCAGTACAGTTTCTTTTATATTCATGTACTCACGTGACCCTATGCGTACGTGTACATACACCATGTTTACAAAGGATAGTATACGCTACCAACAGTAGATGGATAGGGTATTATATAAATAGCATAGGGAACACGAGCTTCTTCTTAGTGACGTCACATACAAACATGAATCCGTTCCTTGCTCAGGCTGCAAGATGGCTCTTTTCGTCGTTGATAGTAGCTGTAATTTGGGGCATGATTCTTTATGTTGGATCCAAAAGGTAGGTCGCATGGCGTAGTCATTTTCTGTTCAAATGTGGCTATTCATTTTCAATATCAATTATGCTTGTCAAGAATATAATGCCAATATCGAGAGATTTTTTGTTTGTTTTAGGCTTGCATCTTGAAGATATAAATAGATCCATATGTGTGTTGCCATAGCGCTACCATGAACGCGTTTTCGCCGAAAATAAATGGCATATATATATAACACTTGTTGCAAGAAGTGAGCGATCAGAGTATCTTATGGTGTAAGTCCCACGTTACAATATATAAATGTAATTCCAGTTATTCAATAAATTGCATTTGTAGCAAATTACTTACTAATGTACTTAATAACATGCGTAAAGTATGTAAATTTCATCCATTTAAGAGGTATTAAGTTAAAGTCAGCCCATTTGTCTTACTGTGTCAACATTTTTGTCCAATGATAATGTGAATTTCGACTTTGAATTTATAGCTTATTTGTTGAATTTGTTATATAGCTTGTGACAGCCGCAGATATCAGGACTTCTTTGAACTTATCCATTGATGCAAATTTTCTATAATCAGGGAAACACGTAAAATGTATGTTACAGCTTGAATATAAGATGCCATTATACAAATATTTCATGGGTTACTGTGCACTAGTTCATAATATTTAACCCGAGGTGATGGTAATCAACAAATGTTATATTGCACGAGGCCAAAGGCCGAGTGCAATATAACATTTGTTGATTACCATCACCGAGGGGTAAATATTCCCGCACACAACAGCCTGTCCGCCATCTTGTCGTCTTGGTCGAAGCGCAACGTTATAATGACGTCATGTAATGGTGATGTCACAATACATCCACGTTCAATTTCGCGCCACTTCAATAGTGCCCGCTTGCCCGGGCACTTAAATATTATGAGTAACTATTATGAACTAGAGCACAGTAACCATGGAATATTTGTTTTATTACATAATCACCAATTTTTCAGTTGAATATTTTTTTATAAAACGAATACGACAATCACTTAACAACTCACCGACACCGTACCGTACGGAAAAAAACATCTTAATATCCTATTGAAGAATGACGTATAGCCCACGTACGTCACGTTGCAACTCCGGTTTGGGTGTCTTATTGTCTGTTTTCACATTATTAGACCTGGTTGCAGCCTTTTGATCTAATACATTCATCGTGACCGTCCTTTACTTGATACAGTAAACGTCTACATGACGTGCTTGATTCGAGATCTATAAATCCAGCGCGAAATTGAGCGTGAACCTTTGTGACGTCATAATAACGTAACTCACTGTTACTCGCAATTCCTCGGAAGTTTTCTACAAAACTAGACAACAACAGCGAGGTGTTCCTAAAGCCGTGCAATATAACATCTCGAACCGTGCAATATAACGTTTCCATGGAAGCGTGCAATATAACTTCGAACCGTGCAATATAACAAGGTTTTATTGAATGGTCGGTGTTATAGTTGAAAATATTATATCTCTTCATATATAGATTGGTGTAAACCAATTATGTAATAAAAATATATATGTGAGTAATATAAAAAGGCGTATAGTGAATGAACTAATAATGGAATGTTAAGATGTGAATGCATCTTAAAAGAAATAGCAGTAGCCGTCGATTTATATAAATCTCGGTATCAAATTAAAGTTTAAAAATAAAGGAATGTAGAAAATAAATTTTGCTTGCTATTATATCAAATGGTATACCGTTTACTGCAGAAGTGAATTTTTCACGAATCCCGGTTACGTCAATCTATGTATAACCTCATTTGAATATTCATCACTGCATTGTTATTATTGGAATACCCCTCGAGGAAAATTCCACTGGCCTTCAATGAACCGTAACAAATACCCGTATTAAAAACAAACGGCCGACAGAAGTTCCAATATATAGCATAATGGTCTATGTATGGGTTTGGAACGACAGCTGGCGGATCTGGTTCTTATAGTTATTGGGTTTAGTGTTTTGTGAATCGATCATTATAGTACTCGGACAAATGTTTGTTTGCTTACACTATACCATTGCTTCAACTTATTGAATGCAGCACATTATCAGTTGATTATTTGATAACTGAAAATGGGGTTGATTGGATCACAAGAATACTGTGGAGATAGATTCACTTTCGTATTCTGGCTTTTCATGGAATTGATTGTCTTCTGTGTGTTTGTGATATACACTGCTTCAAAAACGTGAGTAAATACGTAAATGTCATTCACTATGAAATTAGTCATGACGAAAATGTTGGCCTGAAGCCAATACGTTTATAAACATTCTAGGTGATAATCGGTATTTAGGTCACATATATATATATTTGAGAGTTTGAAATAGTTTAATATGTAAATTATAATATTGATTATGTAGCCTTTGTTAAATACAGATTGTCGCGATAGAGAGATATAATATTTAAATTATAATAACTTCATCGTATAACTGCTTGTTAAATAAGCACTCATTGCATATATTGTAGTTTCAGAATTTAGAGATGTAAGTGTCATACAATATTGTCATTTTCGTAAAACTTCCGTGATGTGTGTTTACAAACATGTACCACGTGTATGTAATAAAAGACGTGGAAAAACCAGTTAAGCTGACTTGTAGCTATAAATAGACTTCGTTTAAAAGCAAAAGCAATCACATTATAAAGTAGGCGTCTGGAAAATTTCGTATCCCTTGACAAACAAATCGCAGTCAACAAAATGATTGGACATACTAGTCACTGGTGAGTAATAGAAATAGGAAGTTGTTGACTGATGACTTTATTGGTATACTTTGACGTTTCAGTGTATAAAAAATAAGATATTTAGGATCTTACATGAGTGTTCATTTCACATGAAATTTTATGAAACGAGTCTAAGACGTTTTTATTTTTGTAAGCCTTGGCGAGCAAAAATTAAAACTTCGAGACAAGTTTCATAAAATATCATATGAAATAAACATAAATTTAAGATACTTTTTATCAAATATCTACAAATACCTACATAATAAAGAATGTCACGTCAAAATGTATTCCGATTCCAGCAGAGGTCACCATTTTGTCCCTCCGTCCTCGTTATCCTGACGTCACGTCATTTTTCCTGACGTCATTTCATTGTTTTTGTCTGACGTCACAATGAATATCTAGCCAATGAAAATCGCTCCAGGTCATATTTCACTAGTGACATATGCAAAAATATTACACGGGCGAAATCACTGGATATCGGGCAGATCATGTGATACATCACAAAGTACAATATGAGATTATATATTACGATTTAAATATTTGTACTTGCGTATTACGATTGGAATAATAAAATTACGTTGACGTTGGTGTTGAGATATAGCATACTTTTTTGTTTTTTCATCTTACGTTTATTTTTCTTGTGTTTTTCTTATTTTTCTATTTTATTTTATTTATTTATTTTTTGCATTGCCCCAACCTTTACCTGTTCATATCAACAGTATAATGTCGAAATCTCGGTAGTGTAAGACCGGCGACTCAGTCTTTCCTTACAAGTCATTCATATTGCTGTTGAATAGGACCTGATATAAAATAAATCGTAACTGCAGCCAATACAGCTATTTAAATACTGATGTGCATATAACTTAAGGACGTAATAACATAAATTGCTACGTCATCGTTCTTCTCTAGTGTGTACACTACATACGAATTTGGCATGCATTTGCACCAGTTTGTGTAGCATATGTAAGGTTTGTCTTTGTTTAGGCTAATATGAAAACAGCATTGCATAAATAAAGCAGTCTCATCGATATGCTGAACAATCTACAATAAGGGTAAAATAATTCCGTATATCGATATCTAGATACATAAATGATATAATATTATACATTGCAAGTAACAGGTTCTGTAAAAGTGTGACATAATCCAACAAAGCGCTTATTACGCAATATTCAAACATTACTACAGGCATTGCGTTATTTAACACGTTGAAGCATTTTGTAGCATATGAAAGTGCAGGGCAAAAGTTCTACTATGAAAAAGCGGCAAAACCTGAACACACTGCAGCCTACCAAATCAACCACGCACTTCAAACACGCAGCACTCCCATCGGATAAGCGTCCTTAAATGACCTTGATGGTTGATAGGACGTTAATATAATCAACCAACAAACGTTTTATCTACAACAATTTTCTTCCCCTATGCAATAATTTGAGCATGCCCAAGACATCGCCTTATTCCGCACGTACCTGCTGTGTATGACAAAGCAACGTGCTTAGGTGAGGTTTATTTTTAGTTCTAATAGTTGTCTAACTTTCGTTTTGTTAAACGATGTCCTTGCCTAGTCTGAATGGAGGTAATGCATTATGCACTATGGATTTGAGACGGACAAGGTATTGTTTAAGAGATTCGGTTACTTTTGGTATCTGGTTTTTATAGAAGTGATCGTGATCTTGCTCTTTGTATTGTACGCCTTCTCGATAATGTAAGTAAAAACATATTGATGATAATTCAACTTAAGATAGCGATCCATGCATATGCTTTGCACACTTTCCAACCTATGCTTCATTTGATATTTAGGTTGAGTCAGGCATAAGATTTATTATTGATGCTTAAATGTTACTGTATGATAGCCTCGTGATATCTGATGTAGTATCAAAAGTATAACACGATAAAGTTCTGTATATACTTTAATCGTATTGATCAATTTTAAACAGACAGTTTCGATAACTCCTTCATTATGTTTGTTGCGGTATGCTAACCAGGCTTTGCCGCACCTATTTCCCCCAGACAACCTTTCACCTAGCTAGACACGCAGACATTTGGAATTTTCCATGTTTACAAACACATATCACGTGACAACAATACAAGAGCTGGAAAAACCAGAAAAGTCAACTGCTAAGTTGCTATAAATAGCTCATAATATTGAAAATTTACAACTACTTCACTCACAGGGTATTCACTATAAATAGACGCTGATGTCTGCACTCAAATATGGCTGTTGAACAATAACCTAATGATGTACTTTAAAATTTAACCCATATCTTAATCCTTTGATAATGGATATTGTATTATGTAAATGGCATTTATGTAAATCTTTGTCAGGTCTAAGTTTACAAAGTATCACTAAACGTGCATACAAGACTTGTTATTGTTGTATACAAACTGTTACATATGTTATAAAATATGTATATCAAGTCATGAAATATCTTATATATAACTTCCCATGCAAATGTTAAATATAAATAACATTTTGCATCCGAAGTCATATCGATAATTATTACATGTCTCCGCAAGAAAAACGACTATAATGTCATTATTATATTTTAATTATTTTACATAATATTTTCATTATATAATTTCTGTCATAATTTGCATGCCCTGTGATATGGCTGAGGTGACCAAGATTGCATTTTACGGTCTCGGAATAGCAGTTGAGACTGCTTGTTTTACACATGTTCGTAGAAATTTAACTGTCGAAACAGATATATCTAGATTTAATATCCCATGAAAAGTTACATAATATAAGACCACGATCGAGAGCATCGTGGGTAGCGATAGGCCAAGGACGTCTCCTTTCAGGCGGTGTATGGATTTGCAAAGTATTTCGTCTAGATGAATAAATGATTATTCTAATAACTGGTTTATGTAAATAATGAATTTACTTGCAGTATTTCCAACGTTGGACATTTTTATTTCGCTAAAATTGATATCGATGCTGCTATCGTTTGTGCGAGGAGATATTAGATAGAATGTTTGTTTCTCGTACGTAAGGTAAGGTTTTTATAAAGCAGTAGAAGGCAATTAATTTTTTTGAGCCAAACAAAATTTTTTGTTGCTTTAAATAATTATATTTATGTCTATGTATTCGGTTATCATATTTTATGTATGATATCTACTCCTTTTGTCTATCCAACTCCATTGTTAGTAATAATTTAGATGTTTAATATATGTATTTTTCAATTGTTCCATTCACTGCGTATATTTGGAGCTAATGTTTCTTTTTTGTACCGGCTGTGCCGTTTTAACTTATTACATTTCCAATTACATAAACTATGTATTTTCATATAACCACACAACATATTTGTAACATATTTTAATCAAATATTAAAATTCTAGCCTGAAACATTCACTTTTATAGGTGTCTTGTCTGTTTTTATTTGGACAACACATGGCTCTTGTTAATATACTACATAAATATATAAATAATCAACCCATTTTAATATATTTGAACTGTTGTTTAGCATTCATGTTTGTATTTAAGAGGACATTTACATCGGCATGTCACATGCATTTCGACACATGTGCTATGAGTCGTATTCCATTGTTGACGTGACATTGGACAGTGTTGGAGAGTTTTCATATGAAATTTCACAAAAACAATATTCGTTATATAAGAAACAAAGGGCTTTGAATGCATGTAAATATCTAGCAAGGTACACACGTAAGAAAATAAAGGCATAACATATGAGAAACAAGCTCTGCATCAACATTTTAAAATTAGCCAGACAGGTATGAGTGAATATACATGTTTATTGACCTAGCTAACTAATAAATAAAGGTATCAGTTGAGCGAACTAAACGTGTTTGTTCATATCATTACTTCCTTAAAAATGTATGTAGTTTTATGAGATGAATACATCAACAGCCAAAGGTATGAATAAATATAAAAGCACTGGTATTATATTACCAGATGGCAACTGGTCACGTGATTAAGATAACTTTCTACTTTTGGTGCTGTAACTGGTTTACAAGGACACGGTCTGTTGATTTGTAGTCTACTAGGATTATATACCCGGCCCTGCTATTGCTGTTTTATTGTCACCTATATATAAGGGATATGAGCAATCTACCTGTATCCCCGAGGGCCAGCCTCGGTCACGAAGCCAGGGGTCGGGAATGTACACAATGCTACCTGATCACAACTGAAACTTTTTTGTTATTGATGGTGCTTGTGCTTTGTATCTACAGAAAGTAAGTATGACTACTGCATATTTTTCATTCCCCCCCCCACCTGATGTGTATACACATTTGTGGCATTGCAACAAATATATCAGTTGTTCTGAGTGTAATGTTTGCATCGAGATGTAATCATTTCTGCGCTAGGATATGTGGATATATTTCCAAGTTATGTATTCATCTATATTCCCACTAAGATTTGCTGTATGTCGGTATCCTCGCTTGCTAATACTGACAAGGATATATCGACTTATGATCACTAGCTTGAATGTTGTGTTTCTTGGAAAAATATGAATGTTTTCCCATCTTATTATCGTGTCAACTCTACATTGTGTCGTTACATCAACATTGTGCAGGAATTTTCTCATGTAGTTTAGCCAAAACATTTTATCTCATACAATCCTTTTATAAAATCAAAATTTACTCGGATTCCTGGCTTCAAAAGCGCACTAGAATAATGATCTTTTATAGATCTATTATTGGTCTTTTTTCTTTTTTTGTTTTTGTTTTTTTTTTTTTTTTTTTTTTTTTTTTTGCTACAGTGTGTTATTGCATATTCAAGTATGACATTTAGATCTTAAATGTTCATTGGAAGTGTGCATTATGATTATGTATGTCCTCAGTAGGATAAGTGGGTGCAGACGCTAGGCCCCCAGATAATTGTAAGGCTTGGCAAATATCCAGGATAACAAGGTACATAAGACATACTATGTTGTCCAAAGTTTTGGCTGTTACCCAGTGTCATTTTCATAACAAGCGATATTACTATTTTAATACATTACTGTGCACGCAGCTCTGGTTTTGAAAAGCCGTCCAATATGAATAAGCTAAGCATGTGTATCTATTTTCGATGTTGACTATATATTATTGCATATGTTCCAATACACATGGATAGTTTGATAAAACACTCTTGAACCTTAGCTGTTTCAGCAACTGTGAACGTTCAATATATACATTTGAAGTCAAAGCAAAGTACTCGTTCACTCTCTGTTTATGTAAGTGTTATTATAAACAAATCAACAAATACGAGTGTCAGTTCTATTACCTATTGGCCATGCTCATAGACCGGGTTAAAACCCAACGAAATAAAATCTCCGTTGAATTGTGATTAAAAAATTAAGATGTATTTGTAAAAATGGGTCAAATTGTCATTCTGATTTTTATATAAAAGATACCATCGAGGAAACGTAGTTTTTTAGTCTGTAAATCATTACTCTTAAAAACACATCATGTTAGAGAAATTCAACGTTCATTGCAAAGTATTTTTTGCTGAAATATTTTAATTAAATGGTGAACACTAGTTTTGATTTTGATTCTAGATTTGAAGGAAATCAAAGACGAAGCAGATACAGCTCTTTCTCCCGAATCTTCTGGTTCCAGTCATTAATATTTCTGAAATATCCCAATAAATCTTCATTTTTCGTCTTTTTTTGATGAGGTGATGGTTCTGGTCATTGCATTACTGCCTGATCTTATTTTTTATAAAGAAAGCGGGGGTATTATTTGTATTAATATTTTTACAATTTGAACGGATATCCTAATCCTGTAATAGCCTCTCGGATGATATATATTAGCATACTGGATAAAGGTAAGTTCGTGGAAACCATGTCATTAGCAATAGAAAAACCTGAAATCGAAACCTCCATACTGCCCCGTTAAGCAACCACCTACCGTTAGTGTGGGTTGTCTGCCACATGTACTTGTGTACGATGCAAAGGCGGCGATGTTTCTACAGTTTAAATCAATTTTGAAATTTTAGTAATGTTGACAATCTTCAAATTGGCTTGAGATGATGCCTCTTCGGTGTGTTACAATGGTGTCGGAGGATTTTCAACAACATGCTCGGTGTTACTTTGTCATTATAGAATGTATACTGGTGTTTTTTGCGTTCTTTCGATGTCTGCTGATCTGGTAAGCAGCATGACTTAGCAACAAGAATAGTTCAGATTCAGTAATGTCAAAAATAATCATGCAATATTATACCTTGCAAGTATGTCTCATTAAACTCGTTATCTTTAACATCTTCTAAATAAAAAAAGTCCAGAGGTGAAAAAGTTAATGTTGTAGAAAGATCGTAAAGACACCTTTTAAAACTTGATGGCGTTGATTTACATTGCTGTGACGTTGAGCGTGACATGAAAACACACGAAGCTATCTAGAACACAAGTCGATGAAAGGTCACTGTTGCCATGTGTATGTATCTCATTCTATATAAACGACAAACGCAGAAACACTTAAACGTTTTTATTACTGTATGATTACAGATTCATTACGTGTTTGCTCCTACACTATGCTATTGTCATTTCGTGACTATGTAATATGACTGGTAAATATTTAATGAAATAATACACAAATATCTATATTTTATAATTTATTTGATCTTATAGATTTACTTTGATCGTAGTAGGCCCATAACGTAATAGCAAAGCTTATATAATTCACCGACATGTTTGTGAGGTTTACGTGATGGAAGGACTGCAATTGGCGTCGATACAACAGCTGACAACCAATCTGTAGTAGCCATCTCCTTTTGAAATATGAAATGTATAGTGAGGATATGTTTTAAATATGTGGGCATTGCTAGCTCGTGGATTTACCTCTACAAATATATGTGATATTGTTTATGGATTTTGTATTGTAAGCTTATATAATTGTATGTACTTAGCTAATATATTCCCAACGCTATATGTATCATTGGGTATATTATTTTTAAGGTAGCTCAAGACTTCCGTATGATTTAACAATCTTTTGACCCTATTATCCAGCGATAATTCAATAACAAGTAGCTATTGAGTGTACGCCAAACCTACACTAGGATTACCAGTGTTGCCTTATTTAACATCGCCTGTTGAATACCCAGTCGTTATTTCGTTCAATGTATATTTGTCCTGGGGACAAAGACTGGGCATTCCAATGTGTAGTCATACCACGTTTTCAGATCAGAACCATTCTGTTAATATGCTGCTAAATAATGCCTACCGATATGGTTTGCTTTTAGGCTGTACTCTTGTCATGCTTGTTACCATAGTAACGGGATATCGAATCATGAAATGGTGAGTTCTAATTTATTCACCAGTTGTCACGGTCAATTTACTGTTTTGTTTGTTTCTTTGTATCAATCGTCACATAGATATTCTGTTTAACTCTGTTGTCACGTAACCTGTTATCTTTGTTCCATCAACTCTGGCATTCAAATGTTTGGGTTTCTGTTATATTTCTATTGACATATTTATTTCATTTTACTTTGCAGTTACGAAAGGCAATGAAACCACTTAAAATTCGTCATAGTTATTCAAATTGCGATGTATTTACATTAAGTTTCTAAAGGTTTTTCTGGTTTGTTTTATGTGTCGTATCAATATTTCTCGATTTTTTGAAGATGATGTTTTAACGAAATGTATGTGTTTTGTGGAATTTCGTTAATCCTTACCATATACTATTAGGTTAGACTTAAAGAGTAATTATCTTTTCTGTATTTAGAATAATGTTCTGTCCCAGGAATTTTGAAATTGGGTTAATTCAAAATATTAAGCAATTGTGACTAGTAACACATTTTAAGTGAAAATGATTGAAATAGTTCGATATTCACGTCTGTGATTAAATCACGATATGTTCACATGAACTACTTATATTTATATCAGCTGTTTTGTTGTGTTTTCGCACCACTAATCATGACCTCATGAGACGTCACGAAAACCGGTGCGGAAATAAAATTTGCATAAGAAGAGGCCGTCGAAGTTAATGTCTGGCCTCTAGTTACCGTGTCAAATGTCAGCCCAAAGTTTGGTTAGCAACTTGTCCTATTGTCATGCTTTTAACTAAGCATTTGCAGGGGAAATGGCAAAACTAAATTAGCTAAATGCCTCATATTTAAATGCAATATAGATTTTGGTGAATAATTATCAACAATGGCTACAAGCGCAAACTTGCATTTAAGCGAATACCAAAGATATTGACAAAGGGTTAGCGTCCCTAGCATATTACGTATATTACGTTGCGGCCCGCTGGGAAGAGGAGTTATGCGTATGCCAGCTGATCCGAACAACACCAAGTGGCGTAGGTACGTGTGTTGGTATATATGTGTCATGTGTGTCGGCTCAGTTGGGTTATCGACTGAACGCGTTTATATTTAAAACAGTAGTTAATGGATCACACGTATGTGGGTTCACTGACCGTGTCTGTGTATTCCGGACTAGTATGGCCAGATACAATGACCACTGTAAACTCCAGCTGGTCGTTCTGTCTGCTTCCTGTCTCCTCTCGGTTGCATATACCGTCTTTAGGTGGTGAGTAACGATTTTTCTCTTGTTCTGAATTTTATAAATTCAAACCATAATTCCATAATTCGAGAACGTGCGCTGTTTTTTGCATCAATTTGATGAATACTTAAGTACAAGCACAGACGCTGAGATACACGAAATTTAAAATTAGATTGCAGTTTGACAACCTGAGGTTTTAATATTTGTATTTCAAACGTTCATCTACGCATGACCTATATATGCATAAATAAGTTACCTGTGCTTACATGTATACTACTTGCATGATTAAAATATGAAAGAATTTGAGACATCGATTTTTGTTTGGAATTACTTCCTTGTATAAGCCATTCCGCAATATTACGTATATAAAATAACTACATTGGAGTCAAGTCATGCCGGACATGTATATTCAATCATTTATCCTGGTCGAATGTTTCGTTGGTCTGATAGTATTGGGAGTATGGAGGGAGATATACACGAACAGGTGATCTTTATTTTGTCTTATTTAAAGTGTTTATCAAAGGTATTACAAGTAATAATAACCATAGTGTTATAGTTACGCTCTTATAAGACGTTGGCGTATATCGAAAAATGCGTTGTTGATGTTGAGGTTGTTTATATCTCGTGCATATGCACGTGAAGTGTGTCTTAGAATATGATTAGATAATGGAATGGGCTGCCAAAATATGTTTGGCAGGAGTTCATGATGCACCAAGTGTCTGTTTATCGAAGATAGGTCTGATATTGGCTGAGAAACCCCAGCAGAACAAGGAATGATAGTAGCACAGTTGTTTCTAGAAATACTTCAAAAAGTTTAAAGAGATTTGGATAAAGCATTGGATGATGATTCATGCTTTGTTCTACTTTCATTTCAAGAGCTCTCAAAGATATTCACTTGTAAGGCATATGTGTGCTTCATGAAGAAAATTATCCAGAATTCGGTATAAGCTGTTCAAAACTTTTTTATCGCTTATCATAACAATATTTCGCGTTTATTGTTATTTTCAATATATTTGCGAGACCATAAATGTGCGATCAAGAAGATTGGTGTTTGTGATCTCTTGCGAAGTATCATTGTTTGAAGTATTCTAAAAACTTATCTACACGATATCAAGGATAGCAAAGAACAATCAATGGAATAGTTCTTTATCCACCATACCAGAAATACGCGATAGTGTGAGTGGTACCAGTACATACCGACAGAATAAATGGCTGGTTTGTGTTACTGTACTCTTTGTATGATACCATTGTATAGTCCAATGTCAGATCAGCTGTTTCTATACACATATGATAATGACAACGAAACATAAGCGGCGCTGGGCAGCCCGAAATCTACTAACCTTTTATTGAGGTCTATATTTAAATTGGCACCATGGTATTGGGTGAAGCGGGGCAAGTTGTAAGTCACGCTGAACACGTGGATAGTGCATGCAATACTTACGTGAATGTACAAAGTTCACGCAAGGTCAATGTCAATCCAATACCAACTTTTCGACTGTACTTAAGCGGTATAATATCGTTTACTTGCCATACGGGACGTTTTTATAAAAGACAAGTTTCAACGATTGATCTCTAGATGGATGTTAAATCATTCCTATACGGCTTTAACATTGTATGCTTCCTTTTAGCATTGCTCATGTGCCATGCTATTATGCGAGCACCAACGTAAGTTTTCTTAACTTTCTTTTTTTCAGAAAACAACAAAAAGTACTTAAACGAAAAATATTTAAACGAAAAATGTTACGTTTAGTATCATTTGACTATCAAAAGTCAAAACAAATATTTAAAACGTCTGATTTCACATAATCTAAATTGAAAACAAACTAATGAATAGCCTTATTCCTTAATTACTGTCTGCTATTTAATGTACATTCGTTAGATTTTGACAAAGAATTGCTAAAAAAGCGGTTTGATTGTGGCGTAAATTCGTAGTGAAACATATTTTATTTTGATTTGATTTTTTCGAGATTATTGAAATTTCAAACCGTTTACCGATATGGACTACGATTAACAATCGTTATCTGACGTGTTGTAGTAGGTGTGGTAATAATAGTGTGGAGATGGTTAAAGAGGTTATGTTAGTTTGAGGATTAAAGGATAGTGAAGTAAGTTAGAGGTTAGGGGGGGGGAGGGGAGGGAGGGGGTATGGGAAGGGGAGGGAGGGTGTTTAGAGTGATAGGGGGAGGGGAGAGTTGAAGGGAGGGGGGGAAGGGAAGGTTGTTGGATGTATTGAGTTGGGGGAAAAGATGAGAATTTAAAGTTGGAGTGTTGGGGGGAGTAGGTGGGAAGTGATTGGGTTGGTGGGTAGTTGGTGGGTGGGGTTGGGTGTGATGGGGGTTTGTGTGGTGGGTGTGGGGGTAAGGTAAGGTGGAGGGGGGGGGTTGGAGTGTGGGTGATGGGTGTGGGTAGGGGAAGGTTGGATATGAAAGAAGTTTTTGTATGTTGGAGAAAAAAAAAAGATTATGCGCCCCCTGCAATTTGTAATGATACACCACTAATCTAGAATGTATATGAGATTTTATATAAGTATGAAGAAATTAGGTTTTATATCTATGTTGTACAAATTTATATCTAGACAAACTTCGACATTTATTTTGCCGTTTCTTTGAAGCTTTTCTTATCACGAAGCAACATTAAGTAAGTTTATGGAAATTCCGTTATATAAGTACATGTACGTTGTTTCATCAATGATATTCCTAAAAATGGAAATACGGTCATTCAGGTTCTATTTATACGGATGATAAGTAAGTCAATTGAACTTCTTCATGGTTGGATAAACACGTTTATTATTATCATAGCAAATAGGTATATGAGATTTTATATAAGTATGAAGAAATTAGGTTTATATCTATGTTGTACAAATTTATAATAATCTGGTTTTGATCGATAGATATTTCAACATAGGATTTACTTGAATTGTATTTTTGTGAAACAAACAAAAAATCTAATAACATGTTACTATACGTCAAGTATGCGATACGAATAGACGTGGGTGTGTATATGTATAAGTGTGTTTATAGCATTTCTAGTTATGTTTGCTACCTATGAAAAAATCACGAGTATCAAAATAAAATTGGTTTTATCTTAACCCATCTGTTGTTTTAACGAACCACATGTTCATATTTTAGAACTTCCTGCATAATAATACTCTATTCTTGATGATGATTCCTGCATGGTTTCTATTTTTACACTGTAAGCAAAACACAGCTGTCCCACAAAACGAAAGTAGAAGCTAGTTGGCTTACTGCCAGTGAGGATTTCCCCAATATCTAATAACACTTGTATTATACACCATTTAAACCGTCACGACGACAGCCTGTGGTAGTGTTTTTCTAGAATGGCAAGTTCTAGTTGGCGGATTGCATTATTATGCGTATATTGTGAGAATTTAACTACATTTAGAATGTGGATATTAACAGAGTCGACTACGTTCACCATATTTTCTATTTATACCATCGTTCAACTGTAAGTACCGTATATTTTGCGTTATATATAGATATAACGTGTAATCATATGCGATAGGATTGTACGACGCAATGACATTTCCTTTGTGGATACACCATACTATATATCTCATATGTTGTCAGCTAATCCTAAGTTTGCGCACACAATTATAAGACATCGTGTAAAAAAGTTTTTTGTTTGATTTCTGACGTTCAAACTAAAGTTCATACATTTGTATTTTGTTACGAAAATGACATTGTGAGTATAAAAATACGATTTTGATGCGGTCAGTTTAGGATAGAATTAGGTCAGTGATATTCACATTGTAATCTGGTATACACTGTTTATCAGACAGATTGTGATAGATCCTTACTATAGATAGGTATCGTAATCTAACGCTACATCCGGGGAGAGCATTATTTACAATAAATATACCATTTACTATAAATATGTAAAATCTTTATTAAATATGGCAATTTTTTTTAGTAATATTTAGCATTTGCATTGCGAATAAGTCACTGATAACTTGATTTTTATTGTATATCTTATGTCCTTAGTTCCATGACTTATTAAGCCATTGAACTACAGATTTGAGGTCATTAATATTCGGCAGTTCATGAAGGTCACGGATTTTGATGTTTTTGATATAAATCAAACACGGAAGTCTTTCTCGTGGTAATATTTTCGGTATTTATTTTTCTACGTAGCTAAAATAAAGTTCTGGCTAAGCCTCTGTATACAACAATGACCAACAAGGACACCATTTCGGTTTTGAATTATCCATGGAAGTGGCTTGCTCGATTTGGGTAACCATATCACAAGGGGCTCGAAATATTGGTTTTAATTATCATACGTTAACCCATCCAATTATTTCTGTCATTCCAGGTCCCAGGGAGCAGAGTTTTCCAAAGGAGATATAATCTTCATCGCTGTCGTCATTGGAGCATGTGTCGTCGCCATTATCATCACCATCGTCTGTCATTTAGCATGTCGTAGACGAAGCAATAAGGGGGTAGGTTATATTTTATATCAATCACAAAATACACAAAAAAAGGGGGGAAAAGAAGAAAAAAGAAGAAGTACGTGCTATTCTTTTTATATCTTAATGCAATTAACTACATGTACACATTGATTACCTCCATTCTATACTAATGCTTTCTCCTTACTACCGCTCCATGGAACCTTTTCATATCCCTCGATGTCCAATCGTATTAGAATAATAGAATTTTTTTTATTTTGTATGTTTAATGAAATTATTTATTTTTATACCATTTACAGAATCAAGCCAGTTTACTTGGAATATGCTGCTGTTATGATAACAATGTCAACAGCCGATTTAAAGTTGTCAGCCAAAAGATGGGTATGCATTACAAACCTTTAAATTCATTCATTCATCATTATTCTATAAATTGGAGTTTACTTTCTTTTTCCATAATGTGTACTTATTCTGATAAACTATGAAGAGAAAGGGAGAGAATCGTGATAACTTGAGATACTGCATTTGTGTCATGGCACGATTTGTTTTAATATTATTATAATTTTTTAATAATTATTATTTGTTTTTCCATTTTTTAATGTTTTTAATTATGTATACAATGTAAATTGGTTTTGTTTCAGGATCTGATTGTGCAATTTGTTTAGAGGAGAAAAATATGATGGTTAAGCCAGTTGTTGAAATAACGTGCAAACACAGTAAGTATTCATTTTTATGAAAATCAGCAAAAAAGTTAAAAGAAACCAACAGATCATGTTATTAAAGAGATACATCACAGTAATAATATTACAGATATACAATAAAGTAGAACTGTCAATATAATTTGCGTATTGGTTCATTAAATGAGTTTTGTAATAGATTAATGTAAAGAAGCATAATTATATTAATTACTAGGTCAGCCAATAAAACAAATTCTGTAAAATTCCAGCGTACCACCAGGCCTGTATCAGCAAATGTCTGGAAATGGACAAACGAGCTAAATGTCCACAGTGCAGACGTCAGCCGGGACAATACTCTACCACAGAAAGATTCATCGCCATCATCCAAACGCTTGTGACAAAGAGAAAGGAAAGAACGCTTGAGGCTAAAGCAATGAAACGTCAACAAACAGAAGAAGAAGAAGAAAAAATGGCGCCCGAACACACAGGTAAAGGAAATATGAAAATACATATATGTAAACTGTGGATTGATTAGACTGGGACATGATTTAGAAACGAAGCGAAGACAATAATAACAATACGTTATCTTTTTTTCTCATTGGCCTATTTGCATAATGTACTAGTAATTGTCATTCAGTTTATATGTGTTATAACTACAGTAAATATTAGAACCACGAGGTTCTGCAATGAAACGATGGTCCGTTTATATATATAACTCATGCAAACTATAATATGCTATGACACTTTAAAGTAAATCGTATATCATTGTTTATTTTCATCTATATTAAGTAATCAAAATAAGTAAGACAAAATTGTATTTTCATTTTTGTGCTCTTTTCAATTTTAGACTTACCGGAATGCAGTGGTTACATTCGTCCAGAAATCCCTCCGGATGCCATAGTTTGAAGACGTGTATAGGATTCCTTGGTGCTTGAGAACACTTGTACATCAGTCTTCATAGAAGACAAAAACTCAACAGGTTCTCTGCCCGTCATTATTATTGAAATGAACGATCATCGCGGCATCAAACTTGTCATTTCAAGTGCGTGACTGGTATTGTGAATCACGTGGTTTAGCCATAATGCCCAAACACTCTCAACTTCCAGGTCGGAAGATCAACATAAATGCAATGTTTGACCTATTAATAAGGAAAAATATAAAGGACATATATTGCTTTCACAGATAACAGCAGCTTCAAAGGTGAGAGTTTGGATAAATCAAATGTCAGTTATGTCCAGTTAAATCATCATGTACACCCATTGTACAATCTCATAGAATATCATATTGTCTCGGGTACTTTTGGTAAATGTGTATCTATTTGATGAAAAAAACACCTCAACACTTCAGCTGCTGTTTTGAATCTGGCAGAAAACAGTTTGTACGTCTGATGGTTTTGTTTGAATTCAATGCATATGAACTTTAGCCTGGATTGTATTTCAGATCATCATCACGCAGCTACGAAAACATACATTTCCCCCATACCTGTTAACTTACCCGACAAAACAGTAAATCATCTCATGGTTGTTCTCACTCAATTGTGATATTATAGGTGTAATTCCTAGTTAACATTCATCGATCAATTTATCATCACCATTGTTGGATGAGAAATCGAGATTTAATTTAGTTTTATTCATATATGGAAATAGAAAAATGTGTGGGTGTATGTAATTTTGTATGTGTCATTAAGACAAAGGATTGTGCAATATCAACATAAGGCTGATTGGTAAATCATTGTTGTGTGAGCGAGTGCCAGATGAGCTGTGTAATAATTCTACGAGAAATATATTCGAAGAGTCCTTATACTAGTAAACATGAAAACTTTGGATGTGATGTACAAAATAGGCTATGCTCAAACCTCTAAAAAGAGGTGGAAAAAGAAGCGACATGTTTTTGGTATTTCAAAGACGAGTTTTCACCACAACTAAGAAAAATAATCGATGAAGAAACAATTTGAATTATATTGTCATGTAAAATGGATATTCACTTCAAAAAAATTTTGAGTTGTTAATAAGACATCAACATGTCTAGGTTTCATTATCCTCCTAAGATAGACAACGAAACAAATATTTGTGTAAACAATTACGAGTTGGCTAAAGTAAATTAGGGAGACTAGGGAAATTCGCGGTAATTAGGGGGAGTATTCATATCAAAGCTGTAGTCTCCCGCCTAAAACGTTAGAATTAGCATGTAAGCGGATTAGTAATATATGTCTTTAGAATACTTGGCGGTTGGAGTGAAAGGGTTTGAGAACGAGTGTTTAAGTGTAGACAAAGTTTATATTTATATTCAAGTTGTGTGTGATTTTGGTCGTTTTTTCATCATACATTAATATAAAAAAGGGGAAAAAACAGAAGAAAAAAATGAAATTCTCCGCAGTAAGAGTTTTTGTCTTCAGACGCAACTCGTTAACAGTTCAAAGTATTATATCTTTGCTACATCAAATTTTATTTTTTCTATATTAATTATGATGATGAAATGACCAAATGTACCACTTTCCCGTAAGTCTTTCGATGATTGATAATATGATGAGTGTCAAATGTATTGTTATGCTGAATGTCAATTGTATTGTTAGATGAATGTGTTGTTAGAATCAATCATGTTAACTTAGTTTTCATGTTCAAGAGTGTACAAAGATCATATTAAATATGATCTAGTGGCCTTACAAAATACAAGTATCCATCTATATTTATATAAATAGATGTTATATTACTGTTTAAATTCTTATATTTACTGAAACATTCTTTGAAAATACTTTTTTTATTTCTCTTTCTAAATAATAGTTCGAATTTCGTGTATGCTGGCATATTGGAAATCACTTGTAAAAAACTTACTATAAATACTGTACTTATGTGGTGAAATTGATTTTCAAATATTATTACATCGATTCTTTCGAGCATCAGTCAATAAATTTCTAATTTGAAATCACTGCTTTTTATATCACGTTATTCTTCAGCATGTATGAATTCCCCTTTATCACTAATTGCTAATAAAATGGAAATACACTGAACAATAGAAAAGTTGAAATTATAATATAGATGCAAAACGGTTGATAGGAATCTCATCATAAGTAGTGTCACTATAATTTTTAAATTTCACTGGGTTATGCAAAAATGGTTTGCATGCATTATGGTTTCATAGTGAAAATTATTGTTTCAAACAATGATGAAATAATAGTTTTTGTGTAAGATTCCTTTTGTGATTCAAAGGATTGTTTTTTAAATTAATAAGTAAAGTCAATGTTTTTACTGTGACGTCACGATAATGTCAGGATTTTTAGCCATTCTCGGTTTGCATAGAGATATGAAAAAAGGATCGGTCAATCAGAAAGCTAAATTTAGCATTAAAATAAAGAAAAAATAATTACATGCCATGTTTGAAGTGGAAAATACTTACGTTGATTGGTTATGCGATATTTTTTTCGATTTGCGCTTGAGAATTAGAGACTCAGATTTCAGAGATATGACATTGACTGACCTTGGTTTACTGGAGTAACCCTATTTCTCAACATATTACTACCTATTGAGGTCTGCAAATTAAATCATAGGCACTTTAATTTATTTATCAACATAGCTTTATCGACCGATAGCTTAAACTTAGATTAATGAAACTTCCAAGGTAGAACCCCAACTATTAATCACATACTCTTTAACTTAATACATGCCACTCTTGCTGTATTGTATTAGCAGTCTTGATAAGCTTTCAATAATTCAGACTGTATTTTCAGGTTAATGCATTGCTTCAATACATTTTCTCCTTACTGTTGTCTTCGTGTATACAGATTTCTTATTAATTTTTTTCATTGAAAAGAAAAGTTTTCATCTTTTGTCGTTTAATACTTTTTTGTACGTTGTAATATTTGTGATATTGCTTATTTTTACGAAAATTCATGTTCCGATTATATTATTGTTGTATGTTCACAGAAAAGAAAAGAAATAAACAATACAAAATTAATTGGTTGTTTTGCTTGTTATATTACTACAAATAATTTATTTCTAGTACATATTAACATTTTTACTACAACCCCACAATCACGCTTCACTATATATACATTTTTCCAACTGACATTCATACTCCCATAATTACCAAATGGATACAATTTTTAAAATGCTGAAATGTATCTTTAAAACATCTTTAAAAGATGTTGTCTTCAAATGAATGTTTTCACCAAAAATCTTGTAGAATTCTTGGAGCCACGCGCGACGTACTGCTCACCTAGTCGGCCATACCGGAAGTATCCTTCAAAGAATGTTACTATGATACATGTACTTATATGATCAACAAAAAGGAGGAGATTTTTATAGGGTTATGATAAGAGTCGGGAGAAATCTGATCAACATGAAAAAGGGGGAAAGGGAAGGGGTGGATTTTAATGAGAATGAATGAATGAATGAGTCATAGATTTAAATCCCTGAGTGGATTCAATCTCGATATACAAGCACAATGACCACATCAATATAAGGTATCAGGAACTCTGTAATGTGACTCATGAAGATAAAAAGACAGACTCATACTTTATATTCCAGCGGTTATTATAACTGTCGGTAATTCTACCCCTGAACGACGTCATATTAAAACTGAAGGCTTTTATACTGGCGACAACAGATATGACAGATAGTTAAATCGTTCCTTTGATTAACATCCTCTTCGCAGATCTCTTTAAGCATGTGATTAGTCACATTTTCCTCTCCTGAAATGCCTTCAGTTTTGCTATGACATATTCCAGGGATAGACATACCGACAGTAATAGTAACACTGGGAAAACTTTTGCTCTGACATAGTCCAGGGGATGACAAAAAGGCAGTAGCAGTAACTCCTGGACTATCATGCCAGACCATTATCAGTATACAGTGGGTTGATCTAATAGTTATAATCGGAACGAATCTTCAAGTCAGATGAAAGAAAGCGTAATAAACTCTTTTGTTTTGTTAAACGTCATAACACCGTCATGTCAAAATCATACCAGAGTGTAGTGACAAGGAACGTTCCCATTCTCGATTGAAACTTCCGGTAGACGGCCATTAACAGTCTCTGACAAGTGCCATTCCAACAGGTAGAAGGAGAGTACGGAAGAAAATTCCGTTGATACAACTTGTCTAATTAAAATGATTAAAATTGTAAGGTTTTGTTATATGTTTTGGTGATGTCGAGACGTAATTCTGGTTCAACTTTCAATGCCTTATTTTGTTGCTACACATAAATGTAAAAAAATCACTGACACGTCATTTTGTATCAAAACGTTGTTCATGGTTGTAAAATATCATTTGTTATATAATCAAAACTTTCAGCATCAGTGTATGGTGTCTTGCTGTTAATAAGACGTTAAACTAAAATTAACCAAACAAACCACTCTAATGATGTCGTTTCAGTGAAACGATTGGTAGATTTACAAAACAGATACTATTAAACTTATAAACCTATCTTGAGTTTTGGTTAGCTGAAACTTTGATGCCACATTGAACAATATTTCATGTTGTACTTCCAAGTTCTCACAAATGTCAACATTTACAATATAGACGTAAAACATTATTTCTGAACCGACGTTTGAGTTGTATGGTCTATAATTTCCCTCTTTTTGTCATATTGAAAATTGATACATATCTTTCTCTGTCTGTTTGAGTTTTAACCTTTCTAACTTTACAACTTTTTTATGTCGAGATGTTGCAGCGCTGGATGTATTTGAAATTGTGAAAGTAAAAAAATCTTTTTTTAACGATTACACGTGAAAAATAGGCTCGAAAGATGCCGAATCATTCCGAACTCTTCCGAACATCGTGGCGACCATCTCGAAGTAACACGAGAGTTGTGAAACCAAGAGACAATGTCAACAATTTTTTATAAACAAAACATGTGGTCTACATTAGCAGACTGGATCTACAAAGAAAATAAAGCTCGCACATTGCAATATTTGATACACACAATATTCTACGGCAATGTTTGAATTGGACGTTTCAAACACTCATTCTGTGGACATACATGTACATGTATACCAGCATAATTTACTCATATTAGCCAGAAGGAAAACATAAACAAACACATGTGCACTTACGCTAGTTACCTGGTTCACCACGTGTGCAGGTCATATCGAACGTCAGTCACGTGATACGATTCGGAATCCGACAAAACCCGCAGTCACTGAACATGGCGGTGGTTGAAGGTGCATTATTCAAAACCAGGAATAAATGATCCTTTGATTTCGACTCTCTTATTGACCGACATTTGCTTTTTTGGAGTTAAATCATCAAGTTACATATAAATGTTCACATATCAAAGGTTAAAGTGACATATGATTACCGTAAAATTAGTACGTAATATAACTTTAAGAGTTATGATTATTTTGGCCCTCTAGTCCCTCCGGTATCTATCTAATTTTCAAATTTGTTTAATTTATGTATATTTTGGACAGGTATTATCAAACACAGAAAATGCAGTTGATATCTTAGGCTTCAAAGTCAGACCGACTTCGGTTTAACCAACATTATTACTCTTATTTATCAGATATATAAAATCCGTATTGCTACCATTATAAAGATTAAGTGTTTGATTAATTAACCACCAAAGCCTCGTTGTGATAAACAGGTCCTGACTATATATAGATAGTTTAGTAATATCTATGTAGTAATATCATTTTCCATATAAATCTATATTTTGTTTTAACGAACGGTATCACTTTGGGTCTTTATGCTACTCAATATCCGATTTTTTCTAGTAAATTTCAGAGATTAAAGGTATGTGAAAGAGAGAAAATTCACATTTTCATTGTTTAAGTCCTATTTAATAAGATATTAGAATAGAAATGATGATTTTGCCTCCAAACATTGGGTTTTTGAAGTTCAGGTTAGAAAACTCATGAAAAATTGAATAAGTAGGTCACAGTGACGTAGTTAAGAATTTTTTTTATTTTGGTATTGAAAACTTCAATAAATAATAAACGTAAAACGATCCAAAGTGATACCCTCTCCTTTATATATGAAATTATCTGTTTATTCCTCCTCATTTGTTCTCCCTTCATTATTCATTCCTTCGATCTTTCACGCTTTGTGTGAAATCTAGAGTAGCGTTATATTGTATGGTGTAAATGTATTTCGTAACTTGATGGAATAGGTGTCCATTTTTTTGCTTATTTGGAAAAGTTCCATATATTAGTCATCCATATTATAAGAACACACGAAAACAGACGTGATGTTCTCCAATGGAATAATAGTCTGTAGACTTTAAATAGTGTTAACAACAAACCGAAAGCACATATTTAATATTGGTATATTCACTTACAACGCATCTACCTTTCTTTAACTACAATGTACATAGCTGTAAATCGGCTGTTAAATTTTGAGTTTAAAATTGGTAGGCTGTTTTGCGTTTCATGAGATACATGCTATATGGACAGTTTCCAACAAACCGAAAGTGCATATGAAAAGGGGTTTTCCTATATATATTTATTTCAATTAGGTGTCATACCAAAACATTGTTTTTGCAATACCTGTTATCGATACTGTCAGGAGGGATTAGCAATTATATCATAAAATCCTGCATGTTTGGTAGACAACTCACAAAATGTGGTACTCAGATCCGTATGAAATCTCAACTGATCAAAGGTGAGTACACATGGTTTCAATCTTATTATTTTAATGCAATTTATACACAAAGAACAGTATTAACGCCAAAATAATGTGTTATTTTAACATAAGCAGTGATCTTCTCATTCACATAATTCAGCTACTATATATACTGACTGTAAACTGAAACCTTGATAACTCAGACAACTTCTATCTCGGAATAAAGTGTCTTTGTAGAAAATATGTAACGGTACGTAGTCTGATCATCGAAACATGCTATACGAACTGTTGTTTCTTCTGTTAAGGATGATTATTTTTTCCAGAGTTCCAGTGGGAGATATATCTGATGGTAATATTGTAATATTGTCTATCGTCTTGGGAATTTTTATCATTGGCATCATAGTAACCATAATATGCTACACTAAGGAAGCCGCTTCCAGCTGTCAAAGGGTAAGTAAAATGGCGGACCCATATAGAATAAAAATGAAAGACGTGTATATCGTCTTCTAAACATACCTGCCATCTTGTAACAGTCACCATTGCAAAACCGACAATATCCGAAGCGTTTGTTTCTGTTTTTCCCGTGCGAAGTCGATAAGTTGACGTGATATTTTCTGGAAATCGAGAATCAGTTTATATTGATAAGTGGGCCACATTACATTTTACAAAGAGAACGTGATAACTTTCATGTAAATGTTTGTGATTACAAAAAAAAGTTACATGTATTGGGCATGGGTAATTGCATTTTTTATTTTATCATGCAAATACAATTGTATATTACATTTTGGAAAACTTAACTTGTTACATATTTTCTTGCCAAGAATTTCAATACGACATTTTCACCTATTCCTTTAAAAGTCCACTGCCTTTCCGAAACGGCTTTTGATTTTTAAAAGGGGAATCTAAAACTAGTTTGATAGTTTTGTTTAACAACAGAGGTTATTAGCTAAACGTTAATACTACACTTTTCATCAACTTCCAAACAATTTGATTAAAATTAATCAAACATTAATGTTTATAACTCGGGTCGTCTTATGTTTCCCGTCGTCGTTCTAAGGCCAAAAATAAATATGTCTGTTTAGGGTTACTCGACCGACCCTAATTTTTTTTACCCCGACCCTATTTTTTCCACTTTTTTACGAATTTTTTTTAAAAAGTCAGGATTTCGATATCAGACTCCGGTTCTGGGCATCATTTTAGAGTGAAAGACACACAAAAAAGAAAAAAAATCCGACCGACCGACCGTCCCTATTTTTTTATTTTGCAAATGTAACCCTAAACATGCATATATTTTTTGGCCTAATTGCCGCGCTAGATTTGACTACACATCCTCGGCAAAACAGCGAATTAAATCGTAATTTTTATATAGTTTATCACGGTGCATCTTGCATTGTTTTGATGCTGCAAATTCATCGTGGGTAAAAATTTATAATAATTATTAGTAAAATTCAAATATTTGTATTGCCAGGGTTTGGGGCTTTAAGATTGTACTGACTTGTAACTCATGGTAAGCAATTACAGATTCTCGTCATTCTTTCAGAATAAGTGCTGTACCTGCAGTGGTTGCATTGATGGTGACAGACGTTTGAAATTAGTCAGCTATGAAATGGGTATGTTTTGGAACTTTTTCCGCATATATAGCAAAATGCTGAAGTGGCCGGGTATTACAGACTGTATCAACTATATAAATGCAACTTGCTCTCGCCAAATCCTTTCTTTGGCTTAACATAGATTCAATTGTACAATACACAAGAAAAATAATATGAAGAAGGAAAAACAAGTACTAGACTAGTATACATAGTCCTTCTCATCAACGAGCATACAATACACGTTTAATCTTTTTACTAAGCCTACATATATTTTTTAAAACATAAGTGTAAATAGAGGCCCTGCGATAATGTAAAAGCACTAATAAATGAAAAGAAAGAACAAAAATGTTTAAAAAATTACCTATCCCGTGTAATAAGATTAGCCATTAATTGAACAATTGTAAAATGTGCATACAAATAATAATTGTTTGATTGGATTTTAATTGATAACAAAATAAACATAAGAAAGCAGTACTTTATTTACTTGGCTACAACATCTAAAAGTTTTGTTGGCGGAAATATTTTAATATTTCTTTTTTGACCATCAGGCTCTGATTGCGCCATTTGTTTAGAACCAAAGGATCCGAAAACATCATGATACTTTATTTTGAAAATCCTTATTTACCATAGTATTTCTTAATATACATATTTACGGATCGTGCATCACATATTTACATGCATCAGAAAACTAATTGTAAGCAAATTTGATTTTAATCTTTTGTTATCTATTTCAGATTTGCGTGAATTTAGCAGTTGCATAAGCCCTGAGATTTCTCCTGTCTCTGTTGCCATAGTTTGAGGACATGTTAAATGGTGCTTGAAAACACTTGTACTTATGTCTTCATAAAAGACAAAAACACAATACAGGATCTTGTCCAACATTATTGAAAGGGATCATCGCGGCACCATTCTTGTTATTTCAAGCAAGCCGTGACGTTACTGATATTTTAAATGAAGTGGTTAACCCATAACACCTGAACATTCTGAATGATTTTCAGGTTGTTGACTAATTTTGAAAGAATAAGGGGTCACAGTCTCGAGAAGGAGTTTTGTAATTAGTGCATATCGCATTAAATGCAATGCGAACATTGGCTAAGTGCAAAATCGTCATCAATAGTCAGGTTTTTTTTAATTTCCTCTTTTCAGATATTGCAAAATTTATTTAACTTTACATTAAAAAAACGAAACTCGTTCTAAAATTATCAATTAAATTAAGTAGTAAAATGTTTATTTGTACAATCAGTGATGAAATTTGGGCACCAATGTTTATCATCATCATTTCCCATCTACCATGCCTTAGAGGAATGTCCCTCCGGCTTCGAAACTGTAGAAACTGTCTTTGCCTTTCCTCTGGAAGATGGTCGACGATTTACTCCTAGTATTTTTGCACTATTGCCATATTGGATCTTGGTAACTGCAGTTACCCTCATTCGGTTCCCTCCTGGGAAACATGGAAATTGGAAACGTTATATGTTAGGATTAGTAGAATAAAAGTCAGGCAGTTTCACCAATATTGTATCAGTCAAGTTATGTTACACAAAATAATTAGATTAAAAGTTAAACAAAAAATAGAATTGATTTTGGGGTCGCGGTGCCCGAGGGGTTTAGATGTCCAGACATATTACCACTCGCCTTCCATATATGGCTTGCGAATGTCATGTGGGAAAGTTGCCAGGTACAGTTACAGACAGCTGGTTGATGGGTTTTTTCCGGATACTCCGTCTTTCCACCAAGAAATATGGCACCATGGTTATAAATAGGGCATTAAACTAACATATAACTAAAAGTATTGAGACTATATCAAGATGGTTATTATTCCTTCTTTATTCATTCCTTCGATCATTCACGCTTTGTGTGTTATCTAGGATAGAGTTATTTTGTATAGCGTAATTGTTCTTCGTAATTTGTTAGAAGATGTGTTTTTGTTAGGTTCCATATATCAGTCAAAGACGTGACCATTGAAATGATCCTCTGTAGACTTAAAATAGTATCTATTCTTTCAACAAACCGAAAGCACATATTTAGCATTGGTGTTCGTGTATATGTATCTTAATATAGCTTTTGCGACATGCAATGATTATCATCTTACATTTACTCGGAAATCGGCTGCTTTACTTACTGTGTTGCTTGAGATTAAGATATATACCGTAATTTTTTTCCGAAGATGATCAGGACGTTTTCCAACAAACCGAAAGTACAAATGAAAAGGGGATTTCCTATCTATATTCGGTTTAATTAGCTGTTAATACTAATACATTTATTTTGTAATAATTGTTGTCAATGCTGTCAGGGGGAATTACTAACTGCATTATAGAATTATGCAAGTTTGGTAGACATCTTACAATATGTGGTTCTCAAATACGTATGGTATGCCCACAGATCAAAGGTTAGTACACGACCTATTTGGTTTCAGACTTAATTAGTTTAATGCAATGCATACACAAAGAGCAACAATAATATTATGTGTGCCGTAATTTTCATACTGACTAATAGAACATTTAGAGCTAAAAATTAATTTCGGCAGTACTGTCAATATTACTATATTTACGTCTGAACCTAGTGCTGTGAAATGAGTACATACGGTCAGATCATGGAGCCACGTTGTGATGTACAATTTCATTTCATGTTTTAATGTTATTAGTAATTGTAAAGAAATTTTAAGGCATGTTTTATCTAGACATTTACAGTTCATAAATCTGTGTTGTAACAATTGCTTAAAAGACATTACACATTATACATTTAACACATAGTGTATTGTATAATGTAATATGGCAATAGAGAGTAATGATATAATCATTAATGATATGTCCATCTTTAGCAAGTTATTTATGATAAAATGTTCATCACTTACATTATGTTGTATACAATGTACTTGTAAACCATAATGCTAAAATAAACAATTGATCAATGCATATTTGACCGTCATTTTTTATTTCACAGCTTAATCCATCATACCTCATGATTTTCAATAGATGACAGAAGAAGAGCATGTCAATATGTCCGTGCCGTTATGGCACACATAATTTTAAAGCAAACATAATATATTTTAGCTCTGCTTCAGTAAAGATTATGTATATGCTATATTTGTATAATGGGGAAACACAACAAAAACTCCATATTCTTGAATTGAATAATGTCATTTATTATTGTAATATAATAAATGACGGAACTATAATCAATAATTGTTGTCATATATCAAATGACATGCACGCAAATTAACATAACAACATTATTGTTACATCCAGCAGGCTGGCCATCGAAGCATGTTCAAGTTTGACTTATTTCCTATGAAAATTAACCAAATATTGCACATAAATGTGTTTTTCCAATATAAACTATAATAGATTTGACACCCTACTCAGGAGAAAATCCAAGATACCAGGGCCATATAATTCACAATTTTTGTAAAGGGCCTTAAAAAGTCCTTTTTTCTTACTCCATTTTTTAAAGCTTTAATTTACTTCTAGAGTTCCAGTGGAAGATTTTACAGATGGTAACATTGTGAAACTGTCTGTCGCCTCGGTAATCTTCGTAATTGTCATCGTGATTACCGTAATTTGTCACAGTAGGATATCAGATTCTAGCTGTCAATGGGTAAGTAAAATGGCGATCATGCCATCGATTGGCTGCAAGGATTCACTCATAATCTACATTTTGACATTATAGTCTCGCACTTTTTGGTCAAAGTACTTGTTAAATAGAAAAAAATTATTTATTTACTATCCTGATAAAAAGATATTTCAAAATATGTATTTTATTACAACAAAACTTCACCTGTCTGTATAATCAAATCTTTGCTTGCTAAGGGTTTCAATACAATATCCCATTTTCAACCCTAACTTCATTGAGGATGTTACTGGATCGTAACACGTGGTAAGCGAAAATGGTATAATTACAGATTCTCGTCACTCTTTCAGATTAAAAGACTTTTGTGCTGTACCTGCTGTGCCTGCATCGATAGTGACAGACGTTTGAAATTAGTCAGCCATGATATGGGTATGTTTTGTAATATACTCCACATTTATAGAGAAATGGCAAAAAGACTGGGCGCTTTAGGTGTTACAATTAGCCCCCTCCCTGTTCCTTTCTTGATAATTCATTCTTTTATTTGTACAATACAAGAAAACATCAACATGAATTTGAAGATAAGGAAACACATACTAGTGTAATTTTATATAGAATTTCTCGCCATGTAATCAAACCAGCTGACAATACATGCGTAATCTTTTAACTATAATCCTTCAAAGATTGTCAATGAAAATCAAAACATAATGATAACATGAATATGATCATGAACGAATAGGAAGACGAAACATAGAAAATTAATTAACGATTGTTATCATTACATAAAGAAAACATGTTTAATTGTATTTTGACTGATAACAAGATTTAGATTAGAAATCAATATCTTTCTTTATTAGATCACTTAATTTCAATTATTTCTATTTATCTTTTTACCTTCAGGCTCTGATTGCGCCATTTGTTTAGAGCCAAAGGATTCGAAAACAAAGCCAGTTGTCATGGTAACATGTAACCACTGTAAGTTTTAATAATTCCTATAAGTTTGCATTCTTTTTATGTATCTACAGCAATGACATATTTGTCGAATTAATTGTTTCAAATACATCGTCTTCTACAGAAAATAAAACAAGTAATCGAATCACTGTTGATAAAAAAATTAAAAATCATAAAAAAGTTGTATTGTTATGTTTTAGAGTTCAGAGATAGATGTTATTTTTTCAGTGTCAGGAATCGAATTATCATTTGTTGTTGGAATTTTTTTAATTTGAATGAACTATTTTTATCCAATTCCATGGCCAGCATACCATCAGGCCTGTATCAGTAGGTGGCTGGAGATGGACAATCTATCTAAATGTCCTCAGTGTCGACGTCAGCCAGAGCAATACTCAACCACAGAGAGATTCATCGCTGTCATCAAAACGCTTTTGATGAAGAGAAAGGAGCGAACGCTGGTGGCTAAAGCAACGGAATGTCAACAAGCAGCAGAAAAAGAAGAAGAAGAAGAAGAAGACGAAGAAGAAATGGTACCGGGACACGCAGGTAAATGTGTGATATGAATCAACATGTGAAACAGTCAGCAATTACTGAATATTATAAATATTCTTTTGAGGCCTTTTTTTTCATTATCTTCATTGTTCATCATGATATTTTTATTCTAAAAATGCACTGCAATAGGTATAGTCACACAGGCATATCAAATGAAAAAAAAACATTTTGAGAAATATAAACTATTTGTAATTATGAGTTTGATGAAAAAACATTGCTTTTTTATACAAATTATTAGCTATCAAAGTATTTTCTTTAAAGGTAATACATAACTTTATGGATTGTGCATCAGATATTTAATCAGAACTTCAGCAGAATCCGATTTTATTGGTTTTATTGCTTCAATGTGATGTCGATTGGGTCTGGCTTTTATTAGTTTAACGTCCTATTAACAGCCAAAGGCAATTTCAGGTTTGTTGGCATGCTTCAGTGATATAGCAAGTGATATGAAAAGGGCAACAGTTCCACTATACAAGAAGACACAACACGAACATACGACAGTCTCCCAAAACACCGCATCTCGCACTTAACACACTACACACTGCATACATGGTAGACCGTCCTCACATGACCCTAGCTGTTCATAGGACGTTAAAATATCCAAACAAACAAATAATTTTTTTGGGGGGGGGGGGGGGGGGGGGGGGGGGGGGGTGGAAGCCGGAGAATAACCACTGAACAACGGTCAGTACCTGGCAACAGCCCCATTGGGGATTCGAACTCGCGACCAAGAGATGAATAGCTTGCGGTATTATGTGGAAACATGTTAATGACGACAGCACCATAGTCTTCTCAAACATATATACATTCACAAACACACCCTCACACACACACACACACACACACACACACACACACACACACACACACACACACACACACACCAAAGTGCATGCCTAAATAATATTAGCAGTTGTTATGATATTCAGCACAAACAACAAAACTACAGGTCTGTTTAAAGCAAAGTAATTCCTTATGCCCTCATTTATTTTCTGGTATTAAAATTAGACCACGTCGACGTCAATACTTGTCCATACAAAATAATAAATAATCTTACTTGAAAGTACTTCAGTTGTAAGAAATGATTTCAAATCAAATCAATGTCAGGAATGAATCACTTTGGCATACACATTTGCAGACTCAATTGTATAAGCTATCTTGCGATGTCACAATTGATGTTAGGAATCTTTGTTATAGGCTTATACCATGGGGAGAAGCACCCTCATCCCCATTGTGGCCCTGCAGGTAGGGCGTTAGAATTGTACCTGCTGCCCCTATTGCATGATCGTAAGAGGCGACTAAATTTAGGATCTTATCTTTTCTTTCTTCCTAAATTACTTTATTCTTCCTAACGTCTCCCTTGACACCACCTCACTTTTGGCCTTTAGTTGAGCGCTCGCCCCTGTGAGGAAGGCTCTGGGTTCTGTCCCTTGACCGAGACACACCAAAGTCTATAAAAGTGGTAGTTTCTGCTCCTGCTTAGCGCTCAGCATAACGGGAGTGGGACGACTGGTTCGCCCGTTGTCAGTATAATGTGACCGGGTGGGGTGTGTTGCTTGGTGTCTTCGGCGGCATGCTTCAGTGATATAGCACTATAAAAAGGGCAACAGTTCCACTATACAAGAAGACACAACATGAATATACCGCAGTCTCCCAAAACACGCACCTCGCACAACATACACGCAAGCACTGCATACATGGGAGGCCGTCCTTACATGACCATAGCTGTTAATAGGACGTTAATTAATCAAACAAACAAACAAAAATCATCCCCATTGTGATTGACAACGCATTGCTGCTGCACTCAAATGCACTCGCTTAATTCACCAAAACTCTTAGCCTGCCTGTTACATTGATGTTCTCAATGCAACGATGAAATAAATATTTATTTTTTTATTGACACCTTTGAAAGATTTTTTTTTTTAACTTTCTCAGTTATTAATCTCTCAATGAGTAAATATTTTCTAAAAGAACATTCAATATCTTGAAATCTATTGTCGGATCGATGAAAATGTATGAATATTTATATGAAATTAATCGTTTCAAGCTTATGCCCTCACCGGTTGAACACAGAGCTCTAGGTAGGTCATGTATTATACATTGTTAATTGGTTAATGTAGGGTATCTCAGTGCGTTCGTTTCATCAGCGCGGACAGTAAAGAGAAAGCAGAAATGACACCAAATAGTTTCGCGTTTGGGATTAGGTAGTGACAAGTTAGCAATTACAGAAGTTTGTATTGTTGCTTACTTAACAAAGGGAAAAACAAAGGCTTAACGATTACTTTATTAATCACTTTGGTCTGATTTCGACGATACAATTATTATACGGTTTTCTAGCAGATCTCTCAGGATTTTCGCCGGACACATCTGATTCCTCCCCACGCGAGCTTACCATCGGGACCAGTAGGATTGATTTATACAGGTTGTATAACATAGTTCGCAATCGATGAAGGTTCAAATACTATTTAATTCCTTTAAAATAAGTGAGTACAATTGCAATACAATTTTTCAGTTATTATGAATTTGGTAAAAAGCTAATATTAAAACAGTTCTTTGTTGGTCGTTTGGCATGAATTTCAAAGAAATACTGATGAAACGAGTATTCATGCTGATTAAAATACATATCCTTATTATCACTACGTTTGATATGAGGAACGGAGTGGTTATAAGGATCTGTATTTCAATCAGATTGACGGGTATTACGATTACAACTTATATGAGAATTTTATGAAAAATATATGTAAAGTTATATAAAATAGCCTAGATTCCTTAGAAAGATGTCAAAAAAGTTATCAAAGTTAGTATGGACATTTGCTACCCTTGGTGATGAAGATATTTGACTACAAATATTCAGCATCTTAGATTTCAATCCTATCGAGAAATGAAAACTGCTTTAGTCCGAATTCTACAATGTTTAAAAAGAAGATTATCTCTGCATGTAGCCACAAAAGTAACAAATATGTAAGATAAATTTCCTATAAGCTATAAAGGTCCAATGCAAAGGTCATCATGAACACTTTACAACTCCCGTTCGGAATGTTAATCGTGTAGTAAGATGTATATAGAGACAAAGCCTGTACCGCAACCACGATTTGAACGGCATCACTCTGAGCAACATGATTATCTATAGATATACATATCCCTCATCGCCCATAAAAAGTTCGATGACATTTAATTGAAAATAGATATAGAGGTTTTTTCATTATTTATAACTCATCTTTATTAAAAAAAATTTTTTTTTTTTTGAGAAATTGTACTTGATTTAAATGGATATGGGAACATTTCTTTGAATCTGTAAAATTGTAAATTTTAAAATCTTATTTTAATGCATGCATTACCATGTAGCAATAGGTTCATGTTGCTAATTGACCATGCCTCGCTCGATACTGCATTTATATATATATATGAATAGTCCTATGGATAAAATTAATGTCTTTTTCGTTATTCAAGTTTCTAACTAGATTTATATAATATTTCTTATTAAAAAAAACGAGAATACTATGTAATTACTGGGTTTAAATATTTTTGGAAACTTTTTTTTCACATTCCCCAGACTGTGTCACATTTACTCAGTGTGATATTTCCCATGCTATGTCATATTTCCTCTAACTATGACATACTTCATAAGATTTTGTCATAATTTCCTTATCATGTATAATGATTTTGCAGACTGTCTTAATTCCTAGACTGATAAAATTTCTAGAGTATGTCAAAATTCTTCCCCTTGACCGAGACGTATCATAGCCTATATAAGTGATAGTTTCTGCTCGTGAAACGACTGGTTTGTTTGTTTTCGTTGTCAGTATAGTGTGAACAAGACACTACATGAATAGAGCGCAGACTCCCAAAACACGCACTTCGCAAAACATACACGCAGCACAACGCATACATGGGAGGCCGTCCTTAGTTAATTAAACAAACAAACAAAAAGCGTAGTCGGCATGCTTTAGTGCGATAGCACTATCAAAAGGACAAGGGTTTCGCTATCACTAGGAGACACAATATGATTAAACCGCAGCCTCCCAAATCACACTATCACAAGGAGACACAACACTAACATTCCGCAGCCTCTTAAAACACATACATCCACAAATCTCAATTCACTGCAGACATGGCATGCAGTCTGTAAATGATCCTGGCTGTTAATTAATAGTACGTTAATATAACAAACCAGTCTTCCCAGACTGCTATCATTACCTACATCATGTAATAGTTGTCCAGACTGCTATCATTACCTACATCATGTAATAGTTGTCCAGACTGCTATCATTACCTACATCATGTAATAGTTGTCCAGACTGCTATCATTACCTACATCATGTAATAGTTGTCCAGACTGCTATCATTACCTACATCATGTAATAGTTGTCCAGACTGCTATCATTACCTACATCATGTAATAGTTGTCCAGACTGCTATCATTACCTACATCATGTAATAGTTGTCCAGACTGCTATCACTACCTACATCATGTAATAGTTGTCCAGACTGACCCATAAGTTGTCCAGACTGCTATCATTACCTACATCATGTAATAGTTGTCCAGACTGCTAGCATTACCTACATCATGTAATAGTTGTCCAGACTGCTATCATTACCTACATCATGTAATAGTTGTCCAGACTGCTATCATTACCTACATCATGTAATAGTTGTCCAGACTGCTATCACTACCTACATCATGTAATAGTTGTCCAGACTGCTATCATTACCTACATCATGTAATAGTTGTCCAGACTGCTATCATTACCTACATCATGTAATAGTTGTCCAGACTGCTATCATTACCTACATCATGTAATAGTTGTCCAGACTGCTATCATTACCTACATCATGTAATACATCATGTAATAGTTGTCCAGACTGCTATCATTACCTACATCATGTAATAGTTGTCCAGACTGCTATCATTACCTACATCATGTAATAGTTGTCCAGACTGCTATCATTACCTACATCATGTAATAGTTGTCCAGACTGCTATCATTACCTACATCATGTAATAGTTTTCCAGACTGTCAACATTCCCCAGACTGAACCTAAGCTATAAAGCTACATATTGATTTCATGCATGTTATTTCCTATTTTTTCTCCCTCTACCTGGTGATACTTTTTATGTACAATACATCGCAAATACTGTTATTAATGATTAATGATAATATTTTGTTAGACGCATGAGAATTGTACTAGGTACTGGAATCTCGTGCGTTGTGCAAGCGTTGTTACCTTATGTATTTGGCATATAAAGATACGGAAGGAAGAAGCATTTGAAATAGATTTGGTTGCTACATGGCTTGATTAAATCTTGGAGGTCAAACACTTCATCGTAACTTATAAATATAGCATCATAGTCTAGTTATAACAAAAACTTTAACAGTAGAGAAATTGTGATTTATTTTTAAATCAATTTCGTCGAACAAAATACAAAATACCGTTTTGATATGCCTAAGTATTCTTTATTAAGTTTGAATTGATTCGATACACGCAATAGAAACATATACTATCTTAAGCATTTTATATTTATTATTTCTAGGAAAATGATTTTTTTCTTGTTTGTTCAGATATTTTTTTGGGTTTTTTTTATTGTGTATCGTCCTCTAACCGAGACATGCTGTAGTAACAGTGGTTGTACTGATAAGGTAAATGTTTTGTATTAAGGAAATGGGACGACTGGTTTGCCCATTGACATTGTAATGTGACCGGTTTGGGTGTGCTGTTTAGCATATCTGACAGCATACAGTTCAGTGAAATAGCACTATAAATTAGATCCACTATCACAAGGAGATACAATACGAATAAACTACAGCCTTCCAAACATAAATACATTCACGCACACACAGGACAGTGCATACAGGTAAGGCCAGTATTCAATTACCTTATTTTCTACTATAACTTTTTGTCTAATCAAACAACAAACCGATTCTCGTATTGCACAAAATATTGAAAGGTGAATCATAAATTATCTAATCAAAGCTTGATAAAAAAACCCAACGAAAGTGGTACGTCCTTGCGCTTTTAACCAGAAAACCCCCTATTGAATTATGCGTGACTGTCTTCACACATCTAGGGCCCATAGGGAGCAATATAGTTTTACTGTTTACACATTTGTGTATGTACTCTATCCTCTATACAAACAAACTTATCACATGTCCACACATCAGATTGATTGTGTCATATTATTGTTTACTTAAGCTCTTAAATCGCACAACAATCTATTCCACATATTGATAAATGCTCACCTTTTCCGGGTCACCACTATAGATTAGAGATAGAACAAGGATAGTCACAATTGTTAACACCTACTCCCTGATACATAACACAATATTTTAATAAATAGTATTTCCTTCTTGTAGTTTTGATAATTATTAGATATTTTTCGTGATTTATCAAGGAACGCATTATTACAGCACTGTAAAAAGGGCAACAGTTCAACTATACAAGAAGACACAACATGAATATATCGCAGTCTTCCAAAACACGCACCACGCACTTCATACACACAACATACTGCATACAAGGGAGGCCGTCCTTACATGACCCGGCTGTTAAAAGGACGTTGATTTAATCAAACAAACAAGCATAATAACAATTATTTACGGTACCGTAACTTACATATGTAGATTAGCTGTTTTCGCTTGTAGGCATCTATAACTTCGCGATGTCATCATTTATGCATATACAAAATATCCACAATCAAATCAGATTAATATTTATTAATATGTTCTCGCGTGAATGTATGTATGTAGTTTTAATAACTGAGAATTAACAAGAAATTTCTGCATTACAATTTATGCCATTTTTTTTACATTATTAACAATATGCTTCAAGAAATACTGTATATGATTGATATGCTTTTCCTTTGGCTGTTTTTAAGTCCATAACCCCGATATTGCCATCCTATTGACAAATGCGTTGTGTCCTAATGCAATTTCGAGATCAGCATTCTTGGTAACGTGACACTCTCTGTGATGTCTGTCAAATGAAGCGGGAAATTTCTGAATATAACAGTTCAACGGTAACGCATTTTGCTATTGACTATGACAATGATCAGTGGAGGGTGCCCTAATACCTATAATAATCACTTAATGCGGCGCATTCGCATGGATATATGTTCGGTTTTTCACGATCACTCTGTCATATGATGTATACATGGATATCGATAATTTCCTAGAAGAGGTCAAATTACCCAAGCTGAATGTTTGCAAAACAATCAGAGACAAATTGTCGCGAAAAGCTGTTTAATGCATATTAAAATATAGCCACACATTTTGTGTTCAACGTGGAATTAATTTAGAAAACCAGGACAAAGTTGTTATTAACGATATTTACGCATTTCTAAATATGATATTCTGTAAAATCTTTTTAAGTTTTTTTCTGATTTGATTTTGTTAAACACTGTTTATATTTATGATAAATCATCTCAGGATGGTTTCACATATAGTTGACTGGATTAAAACACTTCGTGTGGGCGCTAAGCTTTCAACTGATTTCTTGGTCAATGTTTGTGATGCTGTGTGTACTTTGCCAAAAGTTAGGTTACTGTGACAGATTTTTTTGTCATACATTCAACAAAAGGGTTATAGTAGTTCTGCCTTCATTGTTATCAGGTCCTGAAACTGTGTATTCGGTGTATCGGTCAAACTTGGTGACAGGGATACAGCACTCCTTAAACATAGTGAAGACTTTAATGTTATATCTTAGTGTTTAATGTTGTCTTTCAAAAGGTACAAAAAAATGAGCTGTGCCAAAAATTGCCTCTTCGTTTTATGACTGTTCATTGATCAATTGCGCTAAATGTAAGTGATATTTTGAGACGACTCCACTATAGAACTCTACTTACAAATACTAGACCGGACCAGAGACTTAATGCCAACACAATGCAAAAGTTAAAGGTATGTTTTATTTAGCGAGGCATGTACTGAACTACAAAAGAACATCTGTGTAGGAAAAAACCGACTACCTGCTTACTAATAACATATAATTAGAGTACATAGAAGATAAATTATCCAAAAAGCTATTTGCACTTTTCCTATTTTTATTCTTAAAAGTGACCTTCTTTTTTTAAATTAGATATAAAATAAAGGTTCCTTTCACAAACAATGTCCAGCTAGGCAGGATTGATCAGAGATACAGAGGACGCCGCGACTCCTATTAATCATTGAGCTATAAGCGTGGTAACTCCTATCAGATCAATGGAAGGAGTGTTGGAGAGAGTTTCGACCTTTAATATAATAATATACTATGTTTAATCTCTTACGACTAAATCAGCTGTCCTGTCTAGAACGTCACGACAATAGTCGTTCACGTGGTGCGTCAGGGACAATGTTCGCTGCGCGTTGCAAGTTGAGGGAGCACGTGGCGATGTTACGATCGAATTTTCTTGTATTGATCCCGATACCGTATACATTTAGTATCTACGTCAGTCCGATCAGTTATTTACGATTTTGTATTGATACATCCAAAGGAAGACTGAGCTACGTAATTGATAACTTAACTAACTTTGTGAGGAATCGACATGTCATCCGCATTTCCTGATCTGCTCTTTTAGCAAGACCTAAAAATGTATCGGCTCGTCCCATGAATAATCGGAAAATGGTCGTCTTCATTTGAAATTTTATCTTTTAACTCCTTCCAAACTGACTTCCTTCCTAACGTGTCCCTTGACACAGCCTCTGTTTGGCCATAATGGGAGTTGAACGACTGTTTTTTTCTGTTGTCAGTTAAATGTGACCGAGGTGGGTGTGTTGTTTGGTATTTGTGCGGCATGCTCCTGTACAATAGAACAATAAAATGAGCAGGAGGCTATTTCGAGAGGACAATACGAATATACTAAAGTCTATAAAAGTGGTAGTTTCTGCTCCTGCTTAGCGCTCAGCATACAATGTGTTGGACGACTGGTGCGTCCATTGTCAGTTTGTTTGATTAATTAACGTCCTATAAACAGCTATGGTCATGTAAGGACGGCCTCCCATGTATACGGTGTGTTGCATGTATGTTGTGCGAGGTGCGTGTTTTGGGAGACTGCGGTATATTCGTGTTGTGTCTTCTTGTATAGTGGAACTGTTGCCCTTTTTATAGTACTATATCACTGAAGCATGCCACCGAAGACACCAAGCAACACACACCACCCGGTCACATTATACTGACAACGGGCAAACCAGTCGTCCCACTCACGTTATGCTGAGCGCTGAATATACTAAAGTCTATAAAAGTGGTAGTTTCTGCTCCTGCTTAGCGCTCAGCATACAGTGTGTTGGACGACTGGTTCGCCCGTTGTCAGTATAATGTGACCAGGTGAGCTGTGTTGCTTGGTGTCTTCGGCGGCATTTTCAGTGATATAGTACTATAAAAAGGGCAAGAGTTCTATTATACAAGACACAACACGAAAATACCACAGTCTCCCAAAACAAGCACCTCGCACTCACACACGCTACACACTGCATATATACGAATATACCGCAGTAACCCAAAACACGCACTACATTTCACGCTGTACACCGCATAAATGGGAGGCCGTCCTTACATGACCGTGGCTGTTAATAGGACGTTAATTAATCAAACAAATAAACAGCCTTCAAACACATTCGCACTCGCAACAGTTTAGGGTAGATAGGAGGCCGTGTATGACATTTAATAGCTGTTAAAAGGAAATATGGTATAGTGATAGATAACATTGACTCCAGATAAGGGAAATTGAACTAGGCACAATCAAGTGGATGAGAGAACTCAGTCTGAATTTGAACAAAACCCAGTGCATGATTGGATCAGCACAGAGTTTATCAAAATGCCGATAGTTGAATTTAAATATAACTGATTTTGATATTGAATCTGTACATTGTGCAAAAATCCTTTGAGTTTTTGTTGACTGTTGCCTTTCATTGAAAGACCATATTGACTATGTATCTAAGAAAGTCTCAAAAAGATTGATGTTCTGAAAAGGCTAAGGCCATTTATGTCAAATGACGTTCTGAACAAAGTTTACCAAAGTATAGTTTTTCCACAATTTATATATTGCTCTGTTGTTTGGAGTGAGGCCAGTAACAAATCATGTATTTATAAATTGTGCAAACTGCAAAAAAAGAGCAGCAAGAGTTTTACTGAATGTTTGAGATGTTTTAACACCATCCAAAGTACTTTTTACTCTGTTGAAATGGCTGCCAATAGAAACTATTTTATTTTAAGAAAAGCTTTTCTTGCTTACAAAATTTTACATGGGGATACTCCTAGTGTCTTCAGTAACATGTTTACCTATGTTAGGGATGTTAGTATGAGAAATACCAGATCTTCAATTTCAAATAAGTTTTATATTCCTAATGCTAGAACAAGTTATTCTAAGCGTTCATTTGCTTACACGTGTTCAAATTTACTTAATGGATTGAACAATGATATTAGAAATGCCCCCAGTGTTGCTGTTTTTAAACAAAAATATTTAAAGATGTGTTTTCACAATTTTAGTCTTATACTTTCTACTAATATGTTAGAAAACAACCATATTTACATGTTGATTTGAATGTATATGTCTTTTAAATTAAGGTATTTTCTGTATTAAACTGTTGTCTGTGATAACTGTATATATTGATGCAGGGCCATATTGTAAATTAGACTTGTCTAAATATGTAACTCTGGTCAAATAAGATTTTATTATTATTGTTATTATTAAACTAAAAGAAGAAGCATCTCCTCGACTCTAATGTAGTTTTGCCAAATATTTGAATGTATTGGGTTTGGTTATCCTATACGATAGCAGATTGCCCAAGGGCTGATTGGTCTATTGGAATAAAAGGTCAACAGATTTTAATTGATAATGATTCTAAACTGTTCGTTTATTCCTATTTGATAGACAGTTCAACCCACTATTGACGCCTTAATTGGAAAACTATAAGATGTTTCCCGTCTTGTAATGCATTTATCCTGATGAGTTATACGACATAATAAAACAGTAATTTCTTCTTTTTATATAATTGTTTTATTTCAGTGTTTTTGTTGTCGATTATCTTAACTCTCTAGATAAACTGAAACCTGGCAATCAAACTGAATTGTTTTAATTTTCCTGACAATATTCTTGGCACCTTTTATGTGAACCATTAAGATCAGTTGAGAATTAAAACAAATTGGCCAGTCATATTCATTTATAGATCCTGAAGGTTATGGGGAGTTTAAGCTTTGTTGCGTGTATCATTAAAACATCAAAACAAATTAACCAAGAAGACTATTTTTGAACACGGAAATGTGCGTTGTCCATTGCGTGTATTTCAGAATGAATGGGTCAAATATTTAGGTCAAGTGATAATGAGGACAATATTAGTACAAATGCACCGAAACTAATGTAAGGCGGTTCACGGCCCTGTTCTTTAAGAAAGAGACGTATTGGCAAATTCAAAGAGAAGCAAAGTAATATCTTAAATTGATTTTACCGGATAACCTGTCAGATACTTCATTACTAGCGGACAGTTAAGTTACTGGAAACTACATTGAATATCTTGATATTCGGAATTCACATTCATTTTTCGAATTTCAATAATAATTTTGAATTCCGAATCGAATTTTGATTTAAAAATGGGAAAATTAACAAAAAAAGTAAGGATTATTATTTAATGAAAGCAATTATTTGATAAATCACAATTTAAAAAAAAAATCAAGTTGATTTTGTAAGTTTACATTTTGGAAGATATCTGCTTTTCTGCGATCTGGTTGATTTGATTTCCTATTTCATCACAACGATGCATTCGATTTGTGCGATGCAATTTGCCTTCATTCCATTAATGTTAATACATATCGATCTCTGTCTCCAAAATCATCTTCCATACCGTTAATCGATTCGGGTTCCCAATATAGGTACACTCATACTTAGAAGAAAGTTTGTCAATACACGCACACTCAAACTTTGGTACCAATGAACTGAACCGGTTTCCACATATTTTGCAGTGAAATATTATATTTAGTAGAATGCACAATTGTGTACTTGATTTCATTTAATCTGTTCTGTTATTATCTAACATAGAAAGCATATAATTATTTCCATTGTACAAAGAAAACATTTCATTCATGCCTTTGTGCATAATCTTTCTTAAATGTTCTTTAAGTATTTTATATATTATTTTAACTTGATGTAAGTCTACTAAAACTCGTTCGTGTTTCAATTTTACCTCATTTGTGAACAAAATGAATGCCGGAAACAGATCGAAACAACAAATGTTTCAACCACGATATACGTAAATTGTAAAATTAAACAGTAGAGATCAAGTCGTAAAGACAAGATATAAAATTGCGACGAAAGATTTTTTAAATAATTTGTACGAGGAAAATATCTTTATTTGCATTTAGTTTCGTTCAACGGTTAGATATTGTAAACATCAAAATCAAGATTAAGTTTAGCATGCACATGAAGAGATCCCTTGTAAAGGAGACCATTGAAAAAGTCTCTTAACTACCTTTACTTCACAAATATAACGCAAAGATGACGAGAAAGTCTGTAAGGCAGTCATAAGGGAAATAATTTTGATATTTTGTGCTCTTTAGATCAGTCAATGTCATTCTAACCCTTCATAATCCTCCGCTAATATCTCGTGTCCATTTCCTTCCTTAAGGACAATCCTAAAAGCCCTGAGATGGATTTATTTCTTGCGCGCGGCTGTCGCATGGCAACGATGAAAATCCCATGAAACATTTCTTGACATGATTTTGACTATTTCTTTTCTTTTATGATATATATATTTTTCACATAAAAAGAGATTATCGGATAATAGCGTTTTTCAAACACTAAAATATATCAACACATCAATTGTGGTCCAGCTAAAATCGAATGGGCCGATATCGTATAAATCTATCGGTAGTTCCATTAATATCCATTAACGGGGGATTTTGTCGTCTCCTTTTATCAAGTTAACTTGGCCTGATACTGGTGGTAAATAATTTACTAAAGGACGTGTAATCTGTGACGATTTCCTTGTTTGAGCTCATCTACAAACTCGAAACTAGAGTCATTCGGATAATTACTTCACCTGATTCTGGACCGATAAGTAGATATATCCATGTGTCATCTGTGACCTCAATTAGTACATATAAACTCATTTAACGACAGTTTTATGTGTGATTCTTTTCAGCAGGCTAGCAAAATAACGATGTTTTTAAAAATAATAACCAACCAAGTAAGGTCAGTTTTATCAAGAATCATTTTGAATTAAATTAACGGATATAAAGATTAAGATTATATAAATATATAAATGTTTAAGATGCTCAACCGCCGACAGAGCATAAATGATATTCATCATTTGAACAATAATTGGTGTTTAATCGTGTATATGTATGCCTAATTAACATAAAAAATAATATAGAATAATTTATTTCGTCTTTGGTGCCTGCGCAATCAGTACTTCGTTCCATATAGGATATAGTGATACAGATTTTTTTCGGGATGCAATTAATTATTTTTCATATGTTTAACTTGAAGTAAAGTAAGAAGCTTAAACTTTTCAATGATGGTAATGGTGTAAAGTAAGTAACTTTTGTAAGTGAAGAAAAATACTAAATCGTCTGATCCTGTTTTTGATAGTGAAAAAAATACCATTTGTCAGCCATGGAGCATCTTTAATACTGCTAAAATGATATCTTACCTAACTAATGAACATACTACAAATGATGAAATACTATCTAATAAATGACTGCTGTACTTAAAGCTTCGATGTTTGATTTTTTTTTTTTTTTTTTTCATAAACAGAAAAAAAATCAACGTATCGTTAGACGGTGGCCCAGCAGATAGGGCGTTATAATTGTACCTGCTGCCCTATTGCATGATCGTAAAAGGAGACTTAATTTAGGATTTTATCTTTTCTTTCCTCCTAACGGACTTGCTCTTTCCTAATGCCTCCCTTGGCGCCGCGTCACTTTTGGCCTTTGGTTGAGCGTACGCCCCTGTGACTGTGAAGAAGGTTCTAGGTTTTGTCCCCTAGCCGAGACACACCAAGTCTATAAAAGTGGTAGTTTCTGCCCCTGCTTAGCTCTCAACATACAGGGTGTGGGACGACTGGTTCGCCCGTTGTCAGTATAATGTGACCAGGTGGGGAGTGTTGCTTGGTGTCTTCGTTGGCATGCTAAATGATATATAGTACTATAAAAGGGCAACAGTTCCACTATACAAGAACACACAACATGAATATACCTCGCACTACATACACGCAACACACCGCATACATGGAAGGCCGTCCATGACTATATCTGTTAATAGGACGTTAATTAATCAAACAAACAAATCGTCAGACGGATTGACGAACACGAGACAAACAGTTTGTATTGATTGATGCAGAAAAGAGCATCGATGATAAACAAATACATCTCTATCTGTCGAATACATCACTAAGCATATATACCAATATCATGGTATTTTAGGATTCCTTGTTTGTCTACAAAAAGGAGATCATCAATGATGATAGATTGTAACATTGCGATTATATTCACGGATGTAGCCGATATGTTATATATGAAGTGGCTAACCTAGATTACTCTATACATTCTATTTGTTTAATTGTGTTGTTTGTCGTGATAGTTGTCTATTTACTTATGACAGATATTGGTTTGTCCTGCAGGAAGGGCGTTAGAATTATGATTGCTGCCCAACATTACATAGTGAAAGGCGACTAAATTTGGAATCCTATATTTTCTCTTCTTCCACCGACTCAAGTTACACCGCCCTAAATAAGGCACTCTGGGCAACGTATTGAGCGTTCGCTTCTGTGAGGAAGGCCGAGACATAACATTTTCTATAAAAATGGTAGTTTCCACTCTTGCTTAGCGCTCGGCAGAAATGAATTGGAATGACAGGATTGCTCGTTGTCAGTAAAATGTGACCAGGTGGGGAGCATAATTCATTGAGATCGCACACGTTTCACACATGCAACACATCGCGTACACGAGAGGACCACGACCTTGAAATACCCTTGCTATATGAGCCAACTGAAAATTATGATAACAGCAAGTCAATAGCTACTGTATACATTTCAATTTCCAAATATTTTATCGACAAAAAAGATATTAAATGTCAATAGGTTTATTGCTTCTCATCACAAAAAATCTACATTGTATACTAAGATGGGATGGAGACAGACCTAGATTGGTCTCCTATGTCAAATGTCAATAGAAACGAAAGGTGCGTAATCATCAGTAGCGGCAATAAAATATAAGCAACACTAGAAGCAGATTGAGCAGATTGCAATGTAGGTACAGTGGATATAAGTAGCATTGATGAATATGACTAAACCAGTTACAGATAAAGTTAAGTCATACTGGGGATATATTATCCATGTCTGCAACGATTACACCACTGGCCTTCAATGATAATAAACACGGCTTCGACGAGTCCCAAAAATAATGGTTAAAATAAAAATGATAACATTTTATCAACATCTTGATGTATTGATAATAAAGCAGGATCAAAATAGGTAAAATTCCTGTATAGGAATCATCATTCGTATTCTACTGAAGATTAAGGCATCAGCGAGTATATTCTGAATATATGTAAATGCATATCACTGAGTGCGTTTGCGTAATTTTGATTTATCCGTGTTACTTCCGTCAGTACTTGGAGTGCAACGTAACTTTGGATGGTTTGCGTGTGTGTGAAATGTTTAAAAAAGTGGACCGTGATTTACATTCTTGTCTCATCAGTACAGGATGTGAAAACGAATGATAATGTAAAGCAACGAAGGGAATTTTAAACTTTGGATGGTTACAACCATGTTATACATCAGGTTACTGCTAGGTTAAATTGAAATGTAGGGCGTTAAAAAAGTGTAAAAGGCGACTAAATTTAGGATCTTATCTTTTCTATTCTCCTAAAACTTTATCCTTCCTAATGTCCCTGCACCGCCTCATCAGTTGAGCGTTCGCCCTGTGAGGAAGGCTCTGGGTTCTGTCCCCTGGCCGAGACACACCAAAACTGTAAAATGTAGTTTTGCTCCTGCTTAGCGCTCAGCAAAAAGGAGTGGGACGAAGTATAATGTGACCGGGTGGGGTGTGTTGCTTGGTGTCTTCGGCGGCATGCTTTTATAGCACTATAAAAAGGGCACAGTTCCACTATCATGAATTACCGAAACACCACCTCGCTACAACCACCGTTATACATGGGAGGCCGTCCTTACATGACCATAGCTGTTAATGGGACGTTAATTAAACAAACAAACAAACAAATTAATTTTTCATTCTAATTTTGAAACAGTGACGTGTTCAATCTAAATTAAAACATTATTCTTCAGTATGCACTATATTTCAAATCTTGATTCCCGTAGTTATAAAATTGCTTTTAATGAAGATCTTTATTAAGTACACGAAAATAAATAAAAATAGTGTAATACAATGTATAATAAATAATTTATGATGAAGACTTGTATAAGAATGAGCATACGGACAAAATTACTGTCAAATTAATGCATGTTTACACATTTGAAATTACCAAAATTCCACTTTGACTTCAGTTCCAACAGGAATCCATTATTTTTTATTTGTTCATTTCACTGCTTATATCCTTTTATCCTGCAACTGCCGCACATACTGACGGATAACTACTGCCGGATAAACTTGTGCTTTATCCGTCAATACGAAATGCTTTATCCGCCAATGTGATCACGTGAATTCGTTCCAAATCTGACGGAACATTTTCTAACTTGACCCCGAACCTTTACCTTTCGTTGAATAAAACGTCAGTCAGTCCCGCTAAAACGTGACGTCACATTCACTGGGATGACGACATTTTTACGATATCGAAAATCTCGAATGGCGGTGTCGTCTCTTTCTTTTTTGCTTGTTTGTTTGATTGATTAACGTCCTATTAACAGCTATGGTCGTGTAAGAAGGGCCGCCATGCGGTGTATTGCGTGTAAGTTGTGCGAGATGCGTGTTGTGGGAGACTGCGGTATATTTATGTTGTGTCTTCTTGTATAGTGGAACTGTTGCCCATTTTATAGTGCTATATCACTGAAACATGCCGCCGAAGACACCAAGCATTATACCCCACCCGGTCACATTATACTGACAACGGGCAAACCAGTCGTCCCACTCCTTGTATGCTGAGCGCTAAGCAGGAGCAGAAACTACCACTTTTAAAGACTTTGGTGTGTCTCGGGGACAGAACACAGAGCCTTCCTCACAGGGGCGAACTTTCTTCGCTCATGGCAAAGGTTTGTATTGTAAAGTACATAATTGTAATTCTTTGATTGGTAATTATTGTTTTTTTTTATTATTTTCGTATTGTTTCAGTCATATTACACACTGAATACTGTCAGTATAATATGACCGGGTGGGGTGTGTTGCTTGGTGTCTTCGGCGGCATAAAGGCAACAGTTCCACTATACAAGAAGACACAACACGAACATACCGCAGTCTCCCAGTACACTCACCTCGCACAACATACAAGCAACACTTTTTGTTTGTTTGTTTGTTTGATTTATTAACGTCCTATTAACAGCTATGGTCATGTAAGGACGGCCTCCCATGTATGCGGTGTGTTGCGTGTATGTTGTGCGAGGTGAGTGTACTGGGAGACTGCGGTATCTTCGTGTTGTGTCTTCTTGTATAGTGGAACTGTTGCCCTTTTTATAGTGCTATATCACTGAAGCATGCCGCCGAAGACACCAAGCAACACACCCCACCCGGTCACATTATACTGACAACGGGCGAACCAGTCGTCCCACTCCCTGTATGCTGAACGCTAAGCAGGAGCAGAAACTACCACTTTTATAGACTTTGGTGTGTCTCGGCCAGGGGACAGATCCCAGAGCCTTCCTCACAGGGGCGAACGCTCAACTCAAGGCCAAAAGTGAGGCGGTGCCAAGGGAGGCATTAGGAAAGATAAACTAATGCCTCCCTTGGCACCGCCTCATTTTTGGCCTTGAGTTGAGCGTTCGCCCCTGTGAGGAAGGCTCTGGGTTCTGTCCCCTGGCCGAGACACACCAAAGTCTATAAAAGTGGTAGTTTCTGCTCCTGCTTAGCGTTCAGCATACAGGGAGTGGGACGACTGGTTCGCCCGTTGTCAGTATATTGGGTTCTGTCCCCTGGCCGAGACACACCAAAGTCTATAAAAGTGGTAGTTTCTGCTCCTGCTTAGCGCTCAGCAAAAAGGGAGTGGGACGACTGGTTCGCCCGTTGTCAGTATAATGTGACCGGGTGGGGTGTGTTGCTTGGTGTCTTCGGCGGCATGGTCCAGTGATATAGCACTATAAAAAGGGCAAAAGTTTCACTATACAAGAAGACACAACATGAATATACCGCAGTCTCCCAAGACACGCACCTCGCACAACATACACGCAACACACCACATACATGGGAAGCCGTCCTTACATGACCATAGCTGTTAATAGGACGTTAATTAATCAAACAAACAAGGAAAGATAAAGTCAGTTAGGAAGAAGAGAAAAGATAAGATCCTAAATTTAGTCGCCTTTTACGATCATGCAATAGGGGCAGCAGGTACAATTCTAACGCCCTACCTGCAGGGCCAACAAGCAACACACCGCATACATGGGAGGTCGTCCTTACATGACCATAGCTGTTAGTAGGACGTTAATAAATCAAACAAACAAACATTCGGCGGCATGCTTCAGTGATGTAGCACTATAAAAAGGGCAACAGTTCCACAATACAAGATGGCCCTGCAGGTAGGGCGTTAGAATTGTACCTGCTGCCCCTATTGCATGATCGTAAAAGGCGACTAAATTTAGGATCTTATCTTTTCCTTTCTTCCTAACTGACTTTATCCTTCCTAATGCCTCCCTTGGCACCGCCTCACTTTTGGCCCTGAGTTGAGCGTTCGCCCCTGTGAGGAAGGCTCTGGGTTCTGTCCCCTGGCCGAGACACACCAAAGTCTGTAAAAGTGGTAGTTTCTGCTCCTGCTTAGCGCTCAGCAAAAAGGGAGTGGGACGACTGGTTCGCCCGTTGTCAGTATAATGTGACCGGGTGGGTTGTGTTGCTTGGTGTCTTCGGCGGCATGCTTCAGTGATATAGCACTATAAAAAGGGCAAAAGTTCCACTATACAAGAAGACACAACATGAATATACCGCAGTCTCCCGAAACACGCACCTCGTACAACATACACGCAACACACCGCATACATGGGAGGCCGTCCTTACATGACCATAGCTGTTAATAGGACGTTAATTAATCAAACAAACAAACAAACAAACAATACAAGAAGACACAACTCGAATATACCACAGTCTCCCAAAACACGCACCTCGCACAACATACACGCAACACACCTCATTCATTATTTATTTAATGAGATTGAAACATTAATACCATCCATATTTGTCTAAAAGCATATGACTTAAAAAGTACACTATCTTCGGGCCCCAAATGACATAATTTAAACACAACTAGTCCTGTATATGAATATCTGTAGACCATTAAGACCATGTTTTTGTCCTTTTATTAATCTTTATATAAGTTTATAGAATTTGTTCTTTCTGTAATATACGACGTAGAATAATTGCACGCCATAGTAAATGTCTGCAAACAGCAATATATCTACACACAAAGGAAATCGAGTTGTCTGAAGTATGCAATAACATTTGCAGACAGGTTACGGATATTAACGTTTTGTTTGCTGACACTTCCACAACAAGGACACGGCTATTTTACATTTATTATGACGACATCTAGCAGTCAGCGGCCACGTTCGTTGTGCAAAGGATATGAGATAGAAATGCAGCGGGTTTGGAAAAACTTCAAAGGGATGCTATAGTCGTTTTTTCATGTAGCAGCGAAGACTCAAGGAAACTGTTGCTCGAGGGTTCCTTGATACCACCTGTTAATGATTTGACTGTTCCCGAAGAAACAAGTGATCTGTTATTTTACTCTCAATTTAAATAATGTTGGCAGTAAAGCGTGACTCGAACATTATTATCGGTACCTTCACAATTTTTGAGAATAGACAAAAACAAAACAAAATCGTATTGATTGAATGCCAATAGGCCAAGGATTAACATTTACATGTGTAATATGATTTATATGGGGACAGTCCTAATGCTTTATATATTCTTAAATGGAATGTTAGATAATAAATCAGTTTGTGTCTATCCTTGTAGCAAACACCATGTAACGACAGATAATGTATTTAATGTGATCGTACGCGCGTTTACTAATGGATGACTTGTTGTTTGGCCCTATATGACCCTAGCTATCGATGGGCCAAAATACTCAAACAACCAAACAAATCGTACATGTGTCTGGTAGATTGTTATATATTGTATCTTCTTGCGAAATCGTAACTATGGTGTTAATTTTACTGCAGTATACTGCACATCACCACGCAACACAACTTATCCTTATACATACGCATATTATTGAAATAAGAAATATACGGATCACCCGATCTTGCAAAGAATCACAAAAGATACATCGTATTACACGAAGGGAACGCAGGTGGTCCATGTCGTTTCGCTTAAAGGGAACTGTTGATTGACATAGGGTTTTCAATTATACAAGTTGAGTGCTAAATATCCTACCGATCAGAAATTTCGTTTTTAAGTTAAACAAAATATAAAGTTTTGTGACAGTTAAAAATGTGCTTAGGGTAGTCATTGTATCAACTAGTTGCTGCCGTTTTAAGCTAAAAATAGAGACATTACGTAAGTCTACCTTCTTATTTTGTTAAGATATATTGGTGTCCTGCTCTTTTGTCGGCTTTGTGTTTAGTCTTGCAACAGTTGGAATTGTTATTGCATACATCTACAATATTAGTGAAACAAAACGTTTCGTTAAATTGACGAGGAGACTCAATATGAATATACCGCAGCCTCCCAAAAAAATGCACGCACGGTAACCCACACATGGGAGGCCGTCCTGAAATTTCTCGGACTGTTTATAGGACTAAATATCTGATATACCAACGAACCAATCGTTAAACTGAAAATGATTTGAGCTTTAAACAATACACGTAATCTATATACCACAAATAATATATTGTAATCGACAAAATAAAAAAACAACGAACAATAATTGGTTCACACTATAACACAAATGTTTTCCCCAAAGATTGATATCATTGACACCATTCCATTCATTGTCTTATAACACATTAATCAAACAGAACGAACGCCTAAACAAGGTTCTACTAGCAAGGTATAGCCACGTGCAACAATACATAACACCGTGTAGGCAGTGACTGACACTATAAACTACTAACCGTACAACTTGTTTATGAGTAAATAATTCAGAAATCAAGAGCAATAACAACACAGAAAATTACCTGTAACAAAGGGTCATAAAAGAGTCAAATCTTCATGCAAAACAATAGTAAAGATTGCATTGTCTTTCATCTATGATGAATTGTTTGAAGTGGAAAATAGACATTTTCATTTAGCGGAAATGTTGGCGCCGTGGGAAATCTCACGTGGAAACAGTTAAAATATCCTACTGTATAGTAGAGAATATTAATAGTTTGTCAATACCATGGTTAATTGAACTTTTGAAGCTATAGACTGAATATCGGAGGTTATATTAATCAATTCGATACAATAGTAAACTGCTGTGACACAAGACAAAAATACTCGTTCGATAAAGTCCTACCGTGCATTGTTCTTTGTTGGTATCTAAAATCAGTGTCATGTCACCAGCTCTTAACCGAAAGTGACGTCAGTAGTAAGTGAAGCAACTACTTCAGAATAGGATTGGCAATATCATATGACGTTCGGCTGAGAATAATGTTTTCGCAAAAAGTGTTCAGTTTATTTCTAAGCTTGAACCTAACAATGCTAATTATAAGCCCCAAAGCGTGTTTGCGGTGACCGTCCGGGGCAGCGAGATGAGTATCTTCCAAGATGTGAACAATGCATGTTGATTAGATATGGAACGTACATGATGAAGCTTGGATAAGACCAATGAATACGAAAATATACTTGAATATACACACGGGCTTGATCAAAAGGCATAGAGGCATTAATACATGACTGTGAAGAGTTAGAATAATACTGCAACAGCGAAGAGATGATGATGTAGCCCAAACGGAACGAATCATTTGTAGATAGGATTAATCCGATACAAATGCACCCATACAAGAGTCATACAGCTTACAGAAATCCGAATTATTGCAAAAAGTAATCCTAATATAATGTCCTTTAATTAATATATCAAGTCGGCCCTTAATCTCTAATTACAACGGACATGTATTTGTATATAAGCATAGTATGGAACCCTGCTAGTGCCACATGAAGTAAAGTTTAATTCATGTGGCACAGATAGGTTTCCTTAGCATAGCATGTAGCTATAGTTTTGTTGTGCTATTTTTTCTTCCGCAATCTATTGTAACCCATAGGTTTGGATGAATTAAGCTGTGAAAATCATTCAAAGGCACGAAAAAAATGTATGATTCTTTATAGACATTAGTTACAACAATTAAGTTATGCACCGTGATGATAAATAAGGTTTTTTTTTTTTTTTTTACATTTTATGCATGTTTAATTGAAATCATATCTGAAGATAATGTAACTTTTACAACTGTGGAAATGTGAAGTGAAATGGTGGACCGTATCTTGGCTTCTTGGTTTGACTTTTCACACTCATTTTACTGCACCGTCAACGTAAATATCATGACTTTAAGTATTACTGCGAATATTAATTTTGAGCTCTTATTTGACTTTGTAAAATAAAAACCTATTCATTGTAAGTCCTTTAATTAATACAATATTGGTAACATTTTGTGGTGAATAACATATCAAAAGTTCTTTTGGATTTATGACCGTGTATATTGCGGCACATATAACTTTCAAAATACGGCATTTGTTGACGAAGACCTCCAAGACTCATATGAGCTGGAACTAGAAACGTCGGGCGATAGAATTGTACCTGCTGCCCCTATTGCATGATGGTTAAAGCCGACTAAATTTAGGATATTTTCTTTTCTCTTCTTCTTAACCGACTTTATCTTTCCTAATGCCTCCCTTGACACCGCCTCACTTTTGGCCTGGAGTTGAGCGTTCGCTCCTGTGAGGAAGGCTCTGGGTTCTGTCCTCTGGCCGAGACACACCAAAGTCTATATATAAAAGTGGTATTTTCTGCTCCTGCTTAGCGCTCAGCATACAGGGAATGGGACGACTGGTTCGCCCGTTGTTAGTATAATGTGACCGGGTGAGGTGTGTTGCTTGGTGTCTTCGGCGGCATGCATCAGTGATATAGCACTATAAAAGGGCAACAGTTCCACTATACAAGAAGACACAACACGAACATACCACAGTCTCCCAACACAAGCACCTCACACAACATACACGCATCACACCGCAAACATGGGAGGCCGTCGTTACATAACCATAGCTGTTAATAGGATGCTAATGATTCCAGCAAAGAATGGAACTAGAAACGCAATGTTAGGCTCCAGTGAAATGAGTCAAAGGGTCATCGGTGGGATAAATCGGTTAAATATATTGTTTTTCATCGGCGATACGGATAAATATTAGGTCCATAAAATGCTGTATTGAAAAAAAACAATGTTCAGTGTAAATAATTTACTGTACCATCCCTGTAAAACACTAAATAACTAATATTACCCATAAAGCCAATTGCAATTGATACCTGTTTGAATGTGAGGGTGATATTATTAAGTTTGACGAAATCCATGTATTGACCAAGATCAAAACAAATGGCTTATTTGTACTGAGATTATTGACGGATGTACCTAGTGATTCTCTTTCAAATATGGACGTGACGTACATACATTACAACATATACATCCTTTAATTAGATTTCATGGTTGTTAACTAATGAACAATCCCATTATGAGCTCTCCATTTCCTTAAATACATTCTAATTTCAATTATAAAATGGAGGATACACACTGATGGTTGTTTGATATGAAATTTATTCCACACTCTAAGTATAATTAGTATTCAACTTTCACAATTTGATAGAGATACCTCTATGACAAAACCTTTTAGGTAGGAGTAAATATAGGATAATTATTTTGACTTTGTGAATTTTGTTTTGATATACTTCTCACTGAGCATGCGTACGTTACGGTGCCGTTGACGCTCCCGTCGAATAATAATCAAACCACTGTGTTCATATCCGAACCAATACGGGTTATATGTGTTATGGTCAATTTTATAACACTAATGGAAACTATGATGTATTTAGGCACAATAACACGTCCGCTTTCACCAATAGTCTATATATGAACATAAAATGGCGGTCAGACCACATTAAAACGACGTCACTTTATTATTGTTAACGATTAGTAAAATATTGTTGCCGTTTCTTCTTCACACCAACGAATACAATGGAATACGATGATAGATAAGTTATTGAAATCGCTGCTAGTAGAGATTTTGGTATCTAAGAGTTAATGATACTGTTTTAATTTGTCAAACGATTTCGGTTTTTCTCTCTCGATAAATTGTAATCTCTATGTCTCTGCAATGTCTATCAATATATTAAATTATGATGCCAAGTTATTAAAGGATTAATATCGTGATCTCTGTTCATTTTTGAAAAAAAATCAAATGACAATAAATTTTTGTTTGGATTATTAGTTAAACGGTCCCCCATCAGTGCAATGTATTGCATATAAGCTCTACCTGGTTAAGTAAGGATGTCAACTAAAGACTTTTTTGTCTTGTTTATACACTACAAATATAGTGTTACATAATATTTGTCTGCTGCAGCTTCACAGACGACGTGATAAGGTTCTCCTTGGACCAAATTATGGTGTTGATACGGCTTTCACGGCAGAACACCAGCGACATTAACTATAATTATTCAATGCAAAATTCCATAATAACATCGCATATGCATGTAAACATTCAATATTCTATTGAATTAGTCCACGTACTACTATCGTAAGTTGCCGAACATGTTATTTAAGCATATATCATTTTAGAAATGTTGTATGCAAATAATTGAATGCCAAAGATAATGAATTTAAACATAAATTTCAACCACACATAATACCAGAGCATATATATGGTAACAAAATTATAAATCATCACGATTCAGTTATGACATTAAACACTTTCGATTCCGCTCCAGCATTCAGTTTTTTTAACACAAAATCGACCTTATAACCCTTGTGACACCTTAATTCATACTAAATTATATATTCCGAAAAAGTTTGTAACGTCAATCAATTAAAAAATAAATGATGGTTTTGTCCTTCTGTGAGTTTTATCGTCAATACTGTTCAGTTATGAAAACATAGCTGTGAATCGGCAGCAATTCAACAAAGATTCCTTCTAAAAGTAAAACATTAAACCGATTTGGTAAAAACAACAATGACGGTTAATCATGGATTAGCACACACAGACATTTCAAGTTTAAGTTTACATTATTGAATATCATATTTTAGTTATTCATATTGAGTTAGTGAAATATTTTTTGAGGGGGGTGAGTGGGTTGATGAGTACATGTATATATTATATTTTTTCATTACATGTTTTGTTGGAAATGATTTATATAAAATTGATCTCGATATTTCTACAATTTATAAAACGTTATCTGCGTCATTGGGGATCTCCGAACGCTCATTAGCGATTACTTTTACCATCCCACTAAATGTGTTCAATGATAGTATTTCATAGTTGCATCAGCGGTATGTTAACCTTACACTTTTGTAATGTACTTTATATAGCTGATCTAGATTTTAACAGAATCTGATTTCAGATTTATTTGAAGCAATATCAATTGAAAAGGTGTTTTGGGATATTGTTAAACAAATATTTGAAAATTTTAATAAGTTCTTTACAAAGCATGCGTTTTTTATCACACAAAACGCTTCATACCTAGTGACTTCGTCCATGTAATATCTTTTTTTAATATGTCACTTGGGTAATCTAACCTGAAGGGCCTTTAAGATCCTACATGTATAAACAAATATATGGAATGATACTAGAGTATTAGGATATGGGGCTGAACCGCATACAACTATTTCATGTAGTGATTCTAAGAATCAGAAAAAAATATTATAAACCATCTTATTTTCTCTTGGACTTCATTTCGTAATTTCATGGGTCTGGACGTTTTTCAAGGCGTTGTTTTTACAGTTATAACATAGTGTTGTATATACATATATATATTATTTCTTTCCGTCAATTCGCCGCGAATACGGGGACAGAAGATCACGAAATTTAATAATTTTTCAGCATTACTGTTATTAGACAGCGATATATCGCAGGTAGAGTTGAATAAACCTATCATTAAACAGTAATCTAATATATTTACTAATGTGATATTTGTGCCAGAATTGAAGTAGTAATAAACATCGAATGATCCAGATCGAAATAGAATTAAGAGGTGACAATGGAATATGACATTAAATTTTAAAAAGCACGTGGAAAAGCCTTTATTTAGTTTCTCAGGTACTGCTGAAAATAGTATAAAGGAGTTTAGATATGTAAAGATTAACATGATCTTGCAATATTTACTTTAATACTTTTAGATAATAGATATGAATAATTGTTTTTTTGTATCATTTGAATGTGTAATTTGGTTTGTTATTTAGTTTTACGTTCCATTAGCATTCAGGGTCGTGTAAGGAAGTGCTAAGTTTGTTAGTGGAGGAAACCCGGAGTACTCGGAGAAAAAACACCGATCAACGGTCAGAACATACCAACTACCTCACACGGGATTCGAATTCGAGTGAATATGTCGGAACAGCTTAACCACTCGACCACAGCGGCCCCTCAAGTGGTAGAAACCGCGGAAAAACTGACATAAAGTAACGGTTGTACTCATTGTGAAGAAGTAGGCAACTTTCCTTTCAATTACAATAACTTCTCTTTCATATTTCATGAAAGATTCAGGTGCCATTTCACTGTTTTGTTATCCATGTGCGTGTTGATGTACCGATAACTAACTCATCCCTTTAAAGTTTATCAATAAATTAAGACAGCGCATTTTACGACAAAGCTACCTGATAGGGACTATCCTAGCTGTTGAAGGAGCTCAACATTACCTGTGGACAAAGTATCAGACACTAGAACCTACTTCTGTTATCTGTTCCAGAAGAGATCAAGTGTTGACAATTATTCTTGTTTATATTTCTAGCTCTAATAACCCCTAAAGTTGAGTATCACACACATTTTAATGCGAAATGCAACGCCGGTCCTTTGATAATCTTGTGCAACATGTAAGCCTACTTAACTGATACCTTTTAACTCGCCAACCCGTATATAGTAGGTACAGTGGAAATATAGTCCGGACCGACCGGAACTCGATTTTATGTTGACAATCTGTTTACAATGTAAATGGTTCCTTTATCAACAAGTCTCATCTCTTCCACGAACGTCCCACTTCCGTCAAACGATGGATGTTACACATTAATTGACCACTGCTATTGACAGTTGTCACCGTGCTACCTTGCGTTCTATAGGCGACAGGAGAGATCTGCTTCAACATATCTTGAAACGGCACTCTCCGCAATAGGAGGATCGATCGAGTGGGTGTCACGTGATCTTATCAGCCAAGCTCTTTGATTTCAGAGGTGGCAACTGTTATAGGTTTAGTTTAACCGGAAGTCGAGGAAGCGCGTCAGAATTCATTTACAACATTGGGTGTCCAAAGGTACTAAGTGTAGGTGTAGAATAGGTTAGTTCCTCCTGACGTATGCGGACTCGTAAGTGTGTCGTTTATATAGTGTGAGAACTTAGACAATCATTGGACATTGTAGAACCGATCTAACAAGTCACACAAACTTACAGGTAAGTTGGAATATTTTTTCTTTTTTTCTTTCACACTTTAAAACTTTTGTTTCAGTTGTATGCATGTAAAACTTTCCGACTAAATTTTATATCCCTTGGATGTGCAACGTGTGGAATTACATAGTATATTGAACAACAGTAATATTTTACAAAATGGAATAATATAATAGTCGTTTTTTATTACAAAGGGTTGCTTTCTCTTCAATATTGAATTGAGAATTAACATGTTTTCTTCATATAAAATATTTAGTAAAACAAATTAATTTTAAAAATATTTTTGACGATAATGCAATACCCTATATAGGATCCTATCATGTTGATATATCGTCGTGCGGTTAGTATAACTAGCATGTAAGGGTTCAGAGAGTTTGGTATTGATCCTTTGTACACATGCATAACAAAAACACTTAACACAGAACTTGTGCATTTTTTATGTTTTGATAATTATATATTTGTTTCCGAAATAAAAATCTGTAATTCAAATAGACGATGTTGATAAATAATTGCAATATGCAACGAAATATTTTTTTACTACGTTATTATGATTTTGAGACCAAATGTATTGACATTTCGTTTAAACAAAAGTCACGAAAAAGAAAGCATTAAATATTTTATTCAACCGTAAATGCATAATTGATTTCAATTTCAAATGTTAAGTATGTTGCTAAGCCGGGTTTATTTTCTATTCGACGCAATGCATATTCCCTGTGTGTCTCCGGCACCTGTCCACAGGTTGTCGTTAAAATAATGTATAGGTAAAGTCTGTGCGTTTTGTTGATTGATTTTGAACTGTGCTATTCATTGTTGATTGATTTTAAACTGTGCTATTCATCCGAGAATCAGTTACACAATTCGTCCTTGAACTAGAGACAAAAAGTCCATTTGATCTATCGACTATTATGAGATGTGGGATATGCTACTTTATTGCAAACAACGTGTCTGGAAAATAAGGTTTTACTTCACTGGGCAAATACAAAATTATATTTGGAAAAGTTTCGACATCACGATATCTTTTTATAAAATCTAAGAAAAATCCCATTATGACTGGTGGTTTGTTAAATGAAAAGCTGATCAACCACCAGCATATTTGTTTCTATTACAATATATAGTTTCACCTGTACGGAATCGATTCGATAAGGTCAAAAAAATGTAATTTACTATGACATTCACTATAGTCTGGTCCAAACGCTATATCATCCGGAAAACTTAAATGAAAGGTTTTGAATATGGAAAATGCTCGAAATATAAATGAAGGTTTTGAATATGGAAAATGCTCGAAATATAAATGAACGCTTTGTCATAAACATAACGTTTTCGATACTTTTACCAGAATTAATCCAACTCTCGAGCACAAGGTGATGTACTAACGGTAGAATGACATGTACACTAATGAGGGATTACATGGTATAAACCATATACTGTAGAACATTTTTAAGGAGCTACGCGGTAGAAACAATTTATGGTAAACCTAACTTAAGGAACTACGTGGCAGAAATTATATACTGTAAACCATACTTAAGAAACTACGTTGTAGAAACTATATACTGTAAACTAAACTTATGGAACTACGTGGTAGAAACTATATATGGCAGACCATACTTAAGGAACTACGTGGTAGAAACTCTATACTGTAGACCATACTTAAGGAACTATGTGGTAGAAATTATATAATGTAGACCATACTTAAGGAACTACGTGGTAGGAACTATTTACTATAAACCATACTTAAGAATCCAAACGTACGGAACTACGTGGTAGAAACCTATACTATAAACCATCCTATGGGAACTACGTGGTAGAAACTTTATACTATAAACCATACTTAAGGAACTACGTAGTAGACACTATACTGTAAACCATACTTAAGAAACCACGTGGTAGAATGTTAATACTATAAACCATACTTAAGAAACTACGTGGTAGAAACTTTATACTGTGATTCATACTTTAGAAACTACGTGGTAGAATCTTTATGCTATGAACCATACTTAAGAAACTACGTGGTAGAAATTATATACTATAAACAATCCTAAAGGAACTACGTGATGGAAACTTTATACTGTTAACCATACGTAAGGAACTACGCCGTAGACAATATATACTGTAAACCACACTTAGGAAACGACGTGGGAGAAACTTATACTATAAACCATACTTAAGAAACTACGTGGTAGAAATTTTATACTATAAACCATACATAAGAAGCTACGTGGTAGAAAATATATACTATAAACCTTACTTAAGAAACTTCGCGGTAGAAAAATATATACTGTAGACCAAACTTAAGAAACTACGTGGTAGAAACTTTGTACTGTAAACCATACTTAAGAAACTACGTGATAGGAACTATATTCTGTAAGCCATACTTCAGAAACCACGTGGTAGAAACTTTATACTATAAACCATACTTAAGAAACTACGTGGGAGAAACTTTATACTATAAACCATACTTAAGAAACTATATTGTAGAAAATTTATACTATAAACCATACTTAAGAAAATACGCGGTAGAAAAAATATATACTATAAACCATACTTAAGAAACTACGTGGTAGAAAATATATACTTTAAACCAAACTAAAGGAACTAAGTGGTAGAAACTATGTCAGTAAACCAAACGTAAGGAGCTACGTGGTAGAAACTATATACTGTAGACCAAAATTAAGGAACTACGTGGTAGGAACTATATACTATAAACCAAACTTAACATCACGACGACAACTTAATGTCTGGTTGTTATGCCTACCGCCATTTTCACTGCCATTTAATTCCGTTCTTTAGAGAAACATAGTTACATTTTCCATGTCCTAGGAACATTTTGCGGCAATTGATTTTCGCGGTTTCTTACAGCTCGCAAAATACGCAAAATTAGTCGCACGCAAAAAAATGTTTGTTTACAGTATTACCTAAAAAATCGGAAACGAATGATTTTTCTTAGCATCAGTGACTTTATTTGCATATATGAGGCTTTATTGAGAAAAAAAATGCAAAACCAAATCAAGTCACTTTAGCATTCATTATCGTTTTTTCGACAGCCTATATATATATATATATATATTTCCTCCCACGTCTAACGAAAATTAGCATTGATACCATTCTGTTATGATTTTGTACTATAATGTAATAACATAGGATTGTTTCTTTCTTATTAATTGGGCATGATGTACGCTATTAAATTCTGAAAGACAAACAGTTCAATAAGATCGCTCAAAAACATCGCAGAATTTTGCCTAGGAAACCTTTTCCAATATCGGTCAGTTCCGTAGAATGTTAGGTTTCCCATTCTTTTCACTATAAATATATTATTAACTATCGACGATAAATTCATAACTGTGACAACAGCGACGTTCGTTGTCATGGTGACCAATATGGTCACTCAAGTACGTTTTTCCTTTTCCTAGGCAACACGTGATCAGGATAGATGGAACCATATCGATGTCGACAAATCCATATTGGTTTTGTGTTCATATCGAGATTTCACCTCAACTTGATTAATCGTATTAATTTTCTTTATATTGTACAATATATTGTTGGGCGCATTCCATATTGAATTCTTAAGGCATCCTTTTTAATCTTTCTTTTAAATGGGCTATTGAAGTTAGACCGAAGTGGTGCTTAGTTGAAATTATCGTAATTATTATCGAATATGTTCTACATTATAATAGACCGTTATAAATTTCAAGAAATGTAACAAAATGCATACTTCAATTCCATGACATTCTGTTAATAACGCTGAAATATGGTTCTTTAGCATGTATTCTTAAAAACAATGAAACTTCATATTAATGCACGAATTCACCTTGAGGTCTATCGATTGGCGAATCCTAGAATATATCCCTGGTACCAATGACGTATTTGAGAAGGATTAAACAGGCTTGATGTGTCACCAACGTTACAGGAGGATACTACGAAAAACATAAGCGCTTTACGATGTCCCTCCCATCGATGTTATAGTCGTTTTACTGTACAGTTGCTCAAATTAGCGGGGTTGTAATTTCGCTAAATTCGCGGATTCCCTAAAAGTTGTAAAATTTGATATATCGTGATTTTTTTCAAACAAAAATTGTGGTTTTACAAATTAGGCGAATCACGCTTTCAAAGATTACAAAGGAGCCGCCGCGAATAATTTCCTAATAGTAAATCACTCGTATAATTGGACAACGTTATGCGCTTTTTTGGCCTTCATTTGAGCGCTCGCCCCTGTAAGGAAGTCTCATCATAAATGCAGTGGGATTGCTGGTTTGCCCGTTGTCAGTGTAAAGTGATGTTTGTTTTGTGTCTTTCGTGACATGCTTCAGTGAGATAGCACTATAAAATGGACAAAAGTTCCAATATAACAATAAGGAACACCACAAATATACTACAGCCCCCCCCCCCCCCCCCCCCAAAAAAAAAAAAAAAAAAAAGAAAAGAAAAAAAAAGACTCCCGTTCTTAACACATACACAATACACAAAGCGGGAGGCCGTCATTAAACAAACTTGGCTGTTAATAGGATGTTAGGAGTAGTCAACTAATCAACCAATCAACTATATATTTGCAATGTAAGCATTACAAGTATATGCAACCATCCTTTACGTATTGTGATATTCAACGTTCAAATTTATTAAAACCGACCTTCTCTACTATGCTGCAATGTAATGCCATCCAGTATAGTAATGAAATCTACATTTCAATGTGATGAACCTAATTGTTTACTCAGGTGTGCAATCAATGAATGCATTTTATTGGTTTATTTTTATTTGCATATGAATTTATTATCTGAATCGCAAAGAAATTTATCAATAAATCAGGACAGTTCAGAATGTCATTTTTATATTTTATTATGAAAGTTTTGTATATGAAATGTATACCTGAACATATGTTACTTCCAGCCCTCTCTGTATATATCGGTTACGCTCTCTGATTTTCTACGAAAAGGCAAGTTTGGCATAATTTATTCAAATCGTTGGCGTCAATTAGCATGTGCAATTCTGTTTGTATTGCATGTAAACTAAATCATCGCAAAACGTTTTTCTTTGTCGAATGCCCTACGGTATATGTTTTGTTCTGTCAGTAATTGAAATGCATTACACTATTCGTGAACTAACGTGAGATTGCTTCAATATATATATTTCAGTAGTTGCAACTGATGCTTATCATCAGCTAATAGAAAGAGTAACAGGAAATTGAACCAAATGAAATGGTCATCTGTTTTAAAATTCTTTTTCAAGACTGGATGGTGCTAATTAGACACGTTATATCGATTTACTGTATAACGCTTCAAATTAGAGGGTTTATGTTTCGCGGTTTCCTATACAGGTCATATGCACGGATGTTAAATTTGGCAGATCACCGAATCATTTAATTTGTTGGAAAATAAACCACTGTTAAATATTCCTAGGTATGTCAACACTTTTCCTAAATATTTCGTTGATGTTTGGATCTCATTTAAAATTGTAATATAGCGAAAATAATCCATTCGCGAAAAGTAACCGTGATGCAGTAATTGAGATAACGTAAAATGATTCATGCAGAAGTGGATATTCTGATATCATGATCACAACGCATTTTATCACACGGAGTGGTAGATTGTGAACTAAGTGAAATAATATACCTAGCATATGGCAAATGAAACCCCTTATTTGATATGATATTTGTAGCAAGGTGATAAGTCACGTTTTTCATATAAAATAGTTGTAATATTCCATCGATTAAGGTTGGAACTGAATCTAACAATTAAATATATAATCTTTTTATGAACTGGGTCTTTTTTAAACACAAAAATACATTTAAACCCCCCGACATATTATACATCTGGAGGCTGCAAATGTTGGGGCTTTTGGTCAGCCTTTAAAAATATAAACAAAATGAATTGGATCTTAGTATTAATGAAGTTCAGTATATTATACAAAACGAGTTTTTTGTTTCTCTTTTTAAACCAAGTGAAAAGCACTTTAATTTATATTAATTTATATTAATTGATAATCGATCTAAATATATTAAATTAAGTATTCGCTTTAAGTACGCTGATTGGTCGTTATCGCAATTTTCAAAGAAAGTAAATAAGCATATACTGAAAATGCAGTTTATTATTGCGAGCGGATAGGGGTGGATTTCTCGCGACGGTATGTCAAGCACATGTCAAATAAATCTTTTTAACATAAAATCGCGACGAAAAAGTAGTTGGACAGAAAAACGTGAAATGAAGTCACCGCTAAGGTAAGTCGGTTAAACAGAAGGATTTCTTCGTTAGTTGAGCAGTGCTTCAAATGCTGGCATGTTATATATATATTTGAACAGTATGTCTCGTCGACAAAGAATGGACTCGCAACATATAAGCAGTCAGTATTCGTTACTTTCATTGCCGGTCGAGATGCTTCTGAAAAATAAAAATAAAATCCACGTACTGAATATTTCAAAGTCGTCTAATGCGATAGAAGCAGACCATCAGATAACATTTCATTTATGTGGGTATTTTTATGTCCAGACGAGTTCAGCGATCGTTACAGGGGCTTTCTAGTGGAATTACGTGGTCTCGCCTGTAATCAATGCAAATTGTCACAGATCTATACCGATAACCAATATTATTTGATTCAGCGATGTGAGGTCGACTACTGAATTCAATAAAACGGTATCCTTGTAATGTAGTCACATGTAAGAACAATTCCATTCCCAACTGATTCCGAACATTCTATGGTATCATCTCATTGCAAATTGCATCAAAAGAAACGTGTTGTGTGAACTCTTGAATCGCCTATTTGTTTTCACAATTGTATTTATTTTGTTGGTTGATTGGGCCTAACATCCTATTAACAGCTATTGTCATTTTAGGATGACCATCCTTGAATGTAATGTGTTGGATTAGTGAATGCATGTGTGTCTTGGGAGCCTGCTGTGTATTCGAGTTGTGTCCCTTGTAATATATGTTTTTAGGCTCCTGTTGCCCTATATAGTGCTACGTAGCCTTCAAAGACACCGAATAATATACCCCACTTGGTCACACAATACTGACAACGGGCAAAATAATCGTCATAATCCCTTTTTGCATTCAGCGTTCAACAAGAGTGTTCGAAATAAAACTTCAAATATACTTTTGTAAAGTATATTCAGAATTGCTTTATGTTTTATTAATTTTGCAAGGGCTTCCTATGAAACGTGTACTCAGCCAAAAGTCCAGAAGGACTAAGCTCCAAGAGCAAGTAATTAGGCCTGCTACAATGTTGACAAAACTAATTTGTATGGTACAACTTTACACCAGAGTACACATTGAAACACCTCGTAATCTATATCAAACACTAAACGACATAAATAGTGCTCCACTATCTCTGCCTTATCAATGTATCAACAAAACTATAGATCCGTTTTGTGTTACATAGTAATGGTCAAAGATTACTCAAACGATCTGCTAGCAGTGATTTGGTTATCAGTCAGTTAATCAGTATCCAAGTGTCTCTTATTTCGCTAATCAACAGTATTAATGGATAACTCATATTTGGCCAAAGAGTAACAATCATGGCTCACATTTAGCCAACCATCATTATTCATGAATAACTCACATATAGCTATTTACAATAAATCATAACTCACAATCAGACAATTATTAGTAATCGTTTGCCACTTTTCGTTAATCGGTGAAAATGGCAGCTCTTATTTAGCATAATTCTTATTTGTACAAAACTAGTATATAGTAGTGGACATACCGGTTAATTACCTGGTTATGAATAAACATTGTGTAAATGTCTTCGAAATGTTATTAAAGCCTATTGTACAAATTGTACAAAACGTGTCTTTCCATTAATTGTTTTCCCTCTGTATACTGATAGAGATAGTATAAATAACATTGTTGACAACAATATCTACAAACGCAATATAATTGACCTAATTTCTCGGTTTCAATGTATCCCTCTCGTTTGAATATGTTATTAATGTGCGTATGAAAATTGTTGAAATATGTTCGTCGTTTTTATTTGTTGCTAACACGAACATCTCGCGTGATTATCTCTCTTTGTAATTGTGCTTTGTCTTTCACCACGACGATAAACACCAATTTATAGTAACTATTGGTAATGTATAAAAATCCACTCCTCTTCCGTTCAAATCAGTTGATCACCGTGTAGAATGAATAAAGTGCGAATCTGGAAACATTCATGACACTCCTTGTGTTTCATATTAACTGCTATTAGGTGACCTTTGGTGTTTCGAAGAGATAGAGTATGAACAGCAATCAATCTTCAGATATAGGGCTATTTGCATTGTACTATATCCACGTTGCTGTTCACAGTTCACTAAATCATGTATTGAAGTGAACATTTATCACATAACCAGTGCCACTGAATCTGGACGAGATAAGGGTTGGGTGAGAGAAACAATGCTTCGAATTTAGATCTGTTAATTGTTTTTAACAAAGCTTGAAACTAAATCATAGTAAGGTGTATATAGCACCTCTAATGGCGCAAAACCATGCGTCATATCCAGGAAATTCATTTCAATAAATAGACATTGGTGTTATAGTGTTATACTAACATTTAAGTTTATCAAAAATCCTCACACATTTAAGGAATAAAGAAATAAATTAAAAATTTAATTAATTTGAAACGGTTATGATAGTTAAGCGTTGTACCTACAATCAAAATGTCATGAAAATATTCAGACCTGAAGAATCACTTCGTTGGTATCAGGAAATGGACTTGTAAGCCCTGTAGATTAGTGCACCTTATTACTGTAATGGAAAGGTCAGAAAGCAAACCTTTGGGTTGAAAAGCATGGTTTAGAAAATGCCATGTAGTTGAAAGAGTGGAGTTAGTGCTTCCGGAACAGTCAATCCCCTGGCGCATTAATTCAAGAAAACCAAAAAGTGAAATATGATGATGTTAAGAGCGACAACCTATTTTGTATGGGTTTTTATTGAACTGTGCATTTGAAATGAGATGTGCCTGTGATGAAATAGTGTTGCAAATATATCAGAAACATCTACACCTTCATGATTAACTGTTATTCGAAAAAAAGAATTTGTTAAAATTCCTAAACAAATGTGTTTTGTCATCTTGTACATTGATACTACTAACACAAAACTACTGCAAAACGTTGTTCAATTATTCATCTAAATGGCATAATGCTTCGTAGATCAAGAGAAAAACGTTATCTTTGGATTAATATACTCATAAATTAATTCAGAAAAAATACAAAGTGATATTTGTTATGATGATCGTCATTTTAAATTCAATCGATTTGGTTTTCATATTGCTATCATAAATATGTTCCGTGTGGTTTATGTGTGTTTTAATTGCAAATGAAATTTTGTTTATGTGGGTTGAGCACTAAGTTATGTGTCATTACACGCACGTGTTGATTGAGATAAACTGAATCAAATACCACTGAACTAGCGGGGAGCAAGACTGTATTTTCACCATTTATTTCACTTTAAACTTTAAATCATCGTATTTTTTTTTATCAAAACATTTTTTTCATTTTCATTTTTTTAAAATTTATTTTCTATTATCATGAATATAATAAATATTTATGTTGACCAAAATCCTACAGTTATTATTACGACTACTACATTACATTTAACCCACTGATCCTCTTGCAAAATGTCTCTCTTTTATAATTTAGAGCATTGGAATAAGTATCAGCATCTGGTAATTCATCATCCAGAACTTCAGCATATAATATAACTAATCGTCTGGCATGTCAGTTTTTGACTTTGGTTTATTGGATAAATTAGGGTCTGATCGAATTATTAGATATATCGATGCATGGTTCGATTTTCATTTCTGTCTATCCATGAGCCAAGCAATAGCCTAAGGGTGCCTGATATTCCGATATTAGTATTTTTTAGAGGACAAAGGCCATATTGACACGAATCATTACATTTGTCGAAATAAATATAAATCAAATAGATACCAATAGTAAAATCTAAACAGGTAAAGCGTTCTACCTTAACACACAAATGTTTTAATATCTGCGAGAAATACTCATTAAAGAACAACACGGCAAGCGGTGAACTCTCTTAAAGTTATGAGCCCACATCTTTGGGATTCAAATCAAGATCGTGGTTTCTTTATTATTGTAAATCGGTATCAGGGAGACGCTTCCATCCTAATTAACACTGGGTATTTTATCAATGCCCGTTTCAAAGATTTTGAAATTGATCAAATGTTCTAGCTAACAGATACTTGTTATGTTCTATGTAGGCATGTCGTTAAATACCAAAAACAGAATGTACTTTGTAAGAAGGTAAGGTCCAATAGATATGCACTGAAAACAGGTCGGCTAGTCAGTAAACCATGGCGAGATGATGAATGATAGATAGGCGTTCTGGATTTGTATGACAGACTTCGGATTGCCATCTTAAAGTAAAGTATACCTCGCGAACCTTGACGCACCCAGAGCTCCATTGCCCTAACTCCGCCTTTTTCAAATGAGGCAAGCCGACACTGAAAGAGCAATAGTTGTTGTAAGGGACCATGTACTACCAGCAGGGAATACATTAATAATAGTCTCATGGAGAAAAACTAATTAGGAAATATTTGCCTTGTGTTTGTCCCTGAAAGGCCGTCAATCAACGTTTCTCATTAATGTTAATGTCGCCAAGGTCATATAACGCACTTTAGCAATAACGTTTTAACTAGTCGTGTATTACAGTTACTGCGCATAGGGCAAATAAATACATAAATATTTGAAAGGGAAGGTTGAACAAACGATAGAAAAGATACCATATAGCTTGTAGATCTCGATCTACCTTACATCGATAATATCCAATGTTACAATGAGTTAAAAGTACATAATCTGGCGTCCGATTAAATTTCATGTACTTTGCGGTCAATTTGAAATCTCGAAAATTAATCGAAACGAAACTGAGAAAGTTCATCGCCATTAGAAAAAGCTGTCAGGCATTGAAATACGAAAGTGAACCAGCCCAAAATAAATTAATGGAGAATTTATATTCAGGCCGTAATACGCTCTTACTTACTAGAACAACAGAAACAGGAAGACGATATCATTTTTAATATGCAAACAATATCATTGGCTGAAACTATATTTCTCAATAATGATGTAAGTTTTGGAAATATTATTTTCAGCTAAACTCAGTAGTCTCAACAAATTTCGTAATTTTATCATTCCTGGAGAATACTTTTTGCGAAATGAAAATTGGATAGGATTAACTTTCAATCATAGTTAAATGAGAGTTGGTTTACATTGTAAAAGTAGAGTACTGTTTTTTTTAAATTTAACTTCGCAAACTATCAATATTTGCGAAAATGTTATCCTCTATATATTACGTAGATACGCATATATTCTACAGTACGGAAATGGAAGCCTCTCATGAGAAAAATATAGGCTGATGCAAAGAGAGACCGATATCATAATGCATTTTAATACTATTTGAGCTATCATACAAAATACACACGCAAATAAGTAGCTAACCAATGACGTCACAATATATTTTGTTGACCTGATTAGGAAAGCCTTTTTCACTATATTTGAGTACAGCCTGGTCCTTTTGAAATATTCAACTTTTGTATTAATAAAAAACAGGATATACACAACTGCGCTACCTTGGGATCCATTCAATCCACCTCATTCAAAACAGGAAGAGAAAATGTAGCTCCAGCTAATGAAAACGAGCACCAAAACACGACCATATAATGAAAAGTAATATTACCGCCTGTTATTTAGTAATATATGTTTACACTTTGCAACGTAGGTTTGAAACAAACACTTATCAAATCAATTGTTTGTTTTATGAATGAGTGGTTCCATTTTCAACTAGAACACTGACACGTCAGAAAGGGCCCCGCTATGTGTCTGACGTGCCAAGATGACTGATTTGCAGCCTTTTTGATTCTAATCATATCATGTAGCCATTTTGATTCAAATCATATTGACTTTAATTAATATATTAAGCAATGAATAATCTTATTTATTATGTCATAACAAATTGTTAATAAGTCCAAAAATGGAAAATGTGTCCACAACCTTTGATGCAGTGACCCCATGATCTTACCTTTGGTCAGTCAAAACTTTGGTGAGTTGACTTCTTGTTTAATTCTGAACAACTCTGCTTCATTATAAATGTTGTAGCAAAATGTTCATGAGAAAATATTTTTTTTTTTAAATTTGACCTTGACCTTTGACTTAGTAACCTTGGCCCATGACCTTACCATTGGACAGTCAACTCCTTGTTTAATTCTGAACAACTTTGCATCATAATATTATAACAAAATGTTTATCAGTTATAACAAAATGTTTATCAGTTAAGAGCAACAACATTGTGATTTTTTTAAATGTTAAAATCCAAGATGGCCGATTTTTTAATTTAATTTCAGCCTGAAAACTTACCAAGCAGATCTAGGATGGATGGGGAATCATCATGTAAAATATGGGGAAAATACTCCACTCCCTTCCATCATTAATGTGCAAAAGAAAAAAAACGGACAGACGGACGGACGGACAGACAGACGGACGGACAACCTGATTACTATAGGGCACCCGCATCTCGATGCGGGGCCCTAATTATGTTTTATGATAAAATATTTATCTTGGGTGGGGATTTTCTCATGACAGAAACAGCCATAACAACTTGCCTTTAATGTTAATATAAATCTCTATGGTATCAACAATGTAGTATATTTATACGGTGATTGTACTAATTAATCATGCATGTGGAATATCTCTTCGTGCTATCAACTAAAATATTTTTAATTAAACTCCTTTTTCAACAGTGAGTCAATTCTACTGGATATTAGGATTAAACAATGTTCCGAAAACGTACCGAAGATAATCAGTGTAAATTTGAAATTTAAAGCCACAAGGTGGATTATTGTTTAAGTATATATTATGAAAGTTGTTGCGCATGATTCCATGAAACTGAAAATTAATCAAGCGACTTCCTTTACGATTTGAATGATTGAAGGCAATGTAAATAATTCAATAGTATATTTTTATGATGTATACGTTTATAGTAACCAATAACCGTCTTTAAAGCCTGTTAACACTAGAAGATAGCAAAATTAAGTTCAAAAGGTGTTTTTTTTAAACTATGTTTGCCTACACAGCTTTGTCAAATTCTGTACATTAAACTTAACAAGACTAAACAGCTGAAACAAGAAATGATTTTTAAAAATATCATATGACAACAGAATAAAATCATTACCAAAAATGGAACAGTCCGTAATTAACAATCATAATTTTAAAACGTTTTATGCTTCCTTTTGGCAGCATATGCAACTTACGTTAAATTTTTCAATCTGTATCTCGAGTGTTTTTTCGTATGATATAAGAATAAGATCTGTTTAGGCAATCCAATACGAAATGCGTCACTGATTCTTTTCATCGTTTATATACTATATATGGGGGTTAACATCTCCCTAAGGACTACCCAAGGTTTCCAGAAGGAACTCAAAACACCAAGTACAATTGCATTATCATTCTATTTGGATTAGACACAATTCGTGATGATCCCAACGTGGTCTCGGTCGCACCACAAGTGTCCTACCCACTTTAACACCAACACATTTTAACTTTTAACAAGCTTCCTTGGTTGATTTCTTATCTCTCTTGTCCTTGAGAAGTTTCTGATGCATTTGAAAGGTGATGGTACATATCGATTTAAATATAGTTAGAAAAGCGTGTGATAAAGGTAGTTACATTTACATTTGAAAGCACATATTGATACTGTCTACACCTCCATACTATGTCATAGTGCAATTAGCAGCATTATCTATATCATAGGTTGTATGCATTGTGACTAGAATGTGATATGCTCTGACTGTGAAAAGAAACAGGGAATTTTACTTGCAGCGGATTATTTTATCTAAATAGGTTTAAACAGGTTAAAAATGTCATATCGCGAACACTAGCGATTACCATAGGTATAATATGTAACATTGTTTTTTCTCTTTTAATTGAATGCTTTCTCGAAAAGGTGCTAAAAACATTTATCTATGTTTCATAAGATGCACAGTTAACGATTACCGTCTTATTGAACGTACTCGTTGAAAACAGGATTATTCCGTTGCTTCTGTCAAGTAATACATAATATGTTATGCTAGAAAACTTTGAACTTAAATATCAGAGAGAACGCACTGTTTTCCCAGTCACAAAACAAACGGGTTACTCCTGTTCAATATGTACATGTGGAGAATTTCAACTTGCCTTCCTAACACTAACCATTTAGTGAACTCTTGACGCTAGAATCCGTTAGCAAGGTATCTATTAACGTTGGGGTATTGTGAAGTATGTTCATATTGGTGAGATTTCGTGCAAACATCAACAGTGAGTAATATGAAACTTGTAGTTGAAGGGATCATCTACACGCAGAATTTGACTCATAGCGGACAAATCATTAGTTAGGATCAAACTTCTGTGAATCAGACACGATTTATTTGAATTTACAGCTCAACTGTAGAACAACAAACTATATTTAGTTCTAACTATCATGTTTCTTCGCTGATATTGAATGTCATGACGGGTCTCAATATTTTCCTCAAAAGAAATTGAAAATATGAACACGTATCGAAATAGATTAAAAATCGTTGACGTGAAATTCAATATCTATATCAATATACCAAGACAATGGTAGATACGAGTTCTATAATCCGGCGGATAGCTGCTGCCGCCCTATTTCTTCAGTCATCACCAAGAGATAATTACTAGAATTAGGTTCTTGAGCGTTAAAATAAAATCGTCTCTATTTTCTAAATAAACACTAATTTTGAAAAATAAACAAACGTAACATTATGAAAGTGTTTTTGAATGGTCTGCCATATCTATATACTGTATAACCGGCTAGTTTAGCGGGTCTAATTTTTTCGCGATTTTGACTTAATCCATAAAAATTAGAATTCATTTTCAAGTTTGCAAATTTCACAATTTATTTTTTAGTCATTTTCTATATTTCGCGAATCAAGTGTTCGTGATCAAAGCAATGCCCCGACGAAATCTTGAAAATAACTACAGTAAAACATGTGTCTATGTAAATGCTATTATGATTGAAAAAGGGGCAATTAGTAACTCTCTGATAGCTAATTTGGTGTACTCCGGCTCGAGAACTGGTACATATTATACCTATAGTAACCTTTTTTCGTGGTTAGGTGTGAACATTTGCTTCACTGAAATGTCCGTTTAAGTGATAACTACGTGTACATATAAAGTGAAGACTTTATTGCAATCTTGATGTCGTGTGATAATATTTTAGATTTCCGATATTCAAGTCTCTTATGCTATATTCAATAGTAAAAGACAATTTCTATGTTTAAAGGGACAATTCGGTCTAAGAGAACATTAAAATTTGTACATATATTGGAAACAAACCAGTTCTAATGGAAATTAGATCAGTCGGTTTTACTGTGATATGCCAGAAAAGCCCATGGTGTTGAAATGTGTGTGAAATATTCAAACTCGCTCGCTGTCCGCCATTACACATTGTGGTCAAAAGTCTTGTATGCCGAACCATGTCCCTTGCTCGTAAAGTAATGCAACTTTTGTCTAGAACTGCTCAAATCGCTCTGACAGTAGTGTGTTTACCTTATTAGGTGAATTGTCTTACCTAAAAATCATTTTATCACCTCCTCAGTGGTTATGTAGTTCATTTGTTTAGCGTGCGTGACTTTGGCTCGGGTAAGGGTACAACGTATACATGTACCTGCTTTATCGTATTGATCAACGATTTGTAATTTCAATGGTATCAATTAAAATACTTTACAATGACGGGGAATTTGTCAATATTTTATGTTATATGTTTCATAAGAAAGGTAGAACAATACATTTATGCCATATTTTGCTTCTTGGTTATGTAATAGAATAAGCCTCAGTGAATTGTCCCTTTAATAATACGTTGTATATTCATTAGATCGACAATGTGTCGTGAAAGTTTCATGATATTTGTTTTCTGTAATCAGCGTTTGGCATGTTCTATATCTATTCATAAATCTTGATTTAAAGACGATAGTTACTTTTGTGCTTTTGATTCAATCACCTTACTGGTATTTGAATTATTTTAATTGCGTTGATATAAATCAACTTAAAAATCAAATTTTTATCACTGACACAAAATCTACCTATTTTTGCAAAATAGAAATTACCGGAAATTGGTTTGAATAAACAAAAGCCGTTTGCTGATTTACGAGAACGTATTTAATTGTCTGTTCGTCGTTCATAATCATACAAACCCCAGGCTAGCTAACGGTATCCGAGTCCGGCTACGTTTTACAAATTACTCGTAGCGTGCGATAAGAAATCCGTATATGGGGTCGACAATTCTATAATACAGATATAATATTTTGTATATATGATATGAGAAATAAATCATATGTTTTATTGATAATATGGATTTTATGACAATGGCACTTCCGGCGCCTGATAGTGATAAGCATCATATGTGACGCGGAGTTGGCTTTCTAAATTCGAAAATAACTGATAACATATCTACTCGTATAAATCAGTTCGATAGATACTATAATATATCCACATTAACAATTCAGATCAAAAGACGAAAATGCCGTATATTAATTAGTATTTGGTGAATCAATAAATCTTAAAGGTCATGAAGTACTCTGTTCACTAGATGACAAAATTACAAAAATGTTAATAATGAATTCATGCCTCGCTCGAGAAATATCACTTTTCAGCAAGAAATAGTTTTCATGGAATGTTATTTGGGTAAAAACGTTAGTGAGGGATTCTACAGGCTTCCGTAAGTGACGTGCATGTTGCGTTTGCGCATAAATAACAAGCTAGTGACGTCACCATTTTGCTGTGCAGTTTGTTCTTTTCTATCTTTCCTTGCATGACTAACGTATGACTATGAAATTTTGTCTTCATTCTAAACATTTGGCTGATAAACAAGCAAAGTGACGAATACAAGCCAAACAAAGACGAACCTTATAGACATAGATAGTTTGCTAAAGTTCAAGCAAACTGCTTTTTTGAAACCTGTCTTATTTTATTAGGTTTCCCAGGTAGATAAAATGTTACATATATAGACAATGATCGAAAAACGCCACAGACAGCAAACCAAGATGTGACTACTGCGAACATACTTATTTCCGCGTACCATTACATTTCGTCGTCGATTAGAAACCGCAAAAATAAATTGTCTTTAACACTTTATTAGCACAGGTTTATATGATCCATAAGGCTCCAAATCGCGAAATCAGATCTTCGTGGAAAAAAAAGCTGTGAGGTTAGAAAATACGAAACCGAGACACCGCGAAAATAATTTTTGTGACGGAATTCGGATAATTCCTGTTCGGATTGACGAACGTCGGCCACAGGATAATTCTAACTGTAGGAATACAAAACATCATTACCGGTTACAATAATTCGAACTGAGAGGCTCTGATCCCTCAGATACATCTGTAATAACTACGGGTGATTTTGCCTTGTGCGTGCTGCAGGAGCTGCGTTATAAATCGTTTACAACCGCCGAGAGCCTACTCGACGGGTTAAGTGATCCAATAATAGGAATCACTTCGGCCACAATGCGCGCCAAATGGATGGTCAGTCGTGTGCTAGTCCCGAGTCCCACCCTAATAATGTCCTCCTCATCCCTAGGGCCACCGGTCATATTTGTCTCTAGTATGTGTCGAAAGTGGTACGCGGACAAAGCCATTCTTGTATTCTAAAAATCAAGTTTATTGTGTAAATCGTGACCCGACGACCTTATTTGGCTTTCACAAAGGGTTACACAGTCCAGAAAATCATGGAGAAACCCTGCGGAAGGGTTTAAATCATCACAGAATACTTAATGTTGTAGAACTTATATGATTTAATATAACAATAAAGGTATGACAATGAAAGCGATATACATAATACAAGTAAACGATACGCATATTTAGTACAACTTAATTAACATACCTTAATCATCTGTGCAAATTCCCGGAAAAAAAACAAGTTGGCAAACATATTCAATATGGCGGAATTCTAATATATTGATGTCATGTTGGTACTAACACTGTTTTTTTTCTAGAACTACAGTATGTCTGGTTTGGTAAAGTATAAGGTTACATTATATTGGTATCAATATCGGATGCAATGCATTTTGATAGTACTATAAAATGAACGAGAATTTCACTTTTACAAATATGAACCGGTTTCGGTTTCGCTGTCTCCCTACAAAGCACAAAACATCGTATACATGAGAGGACATTCTAAAATGACATTAGCTGTTAATAGGTCGTTAAACATCAACAAATCAACACACTAAAATTTCATATTATCAATTGCTGTCAAAACTACCACACTAAAACAGTAATCTTTTGTCTTCTTGGATCGAAGATACCGCCTGCAGTCTCAATTAGGTTCATACAATGCAAAGGAAAGTGGAGTTAAAATATTGACAACAATTTTGGCGGCAATGTCACGCATTGTCTCAAATCCTAAAGTTTCACGTTGTTCCGGACTTCGAGTAACGAGAGGCAGCAGATCCGTTACCGGAAGTTGAGTGACACCAGCACGCACGTCCTAGTCCGGATCCGATAGCCGACACAGGAATCATTGAAAATCAAATACGATGCCATTCGTAGTGTTATCACTCTCTGATATCTGTACACGTGCCTTTTGGAAACTTTGTTAATTTCGTGTGTCATCTCGATGTCGATGGTGATGTATTTCTTTCATTCATAATTACTTTAGTGAACATTTTTATAGTTTTTAGCTTTGATGAACAATGGTTATTCCCATAACGACTTCCTCGTAATTATAATCATTATGATAAAGTCACGATTTACATTTGTCATAATGCAATTTTTATTTGTTTAAAGCATCATTAAGACGCTTGCATCTCGTTTGACTTGCCATGATGTTTCTTCCTTTTTTAAACGTAATCAGTGTATCTTTAAAGTCGAAAAACTTTTTTTGTAAACAGTTCTGTCAGAACACGAAACGTCTATTGGGGATTCGGCAATGACAGATCTAGTAGCCACATTTACGAAACCCAAATCTAATGTTTCCAGTTCGGTTGACATTCAATGCGTACCTTTTGAAAATTCAGGGTAATATCACAGCATCGGCATAAATTTTGCAGCTAAAATTTAGATTTTGTGTAAAAAATCTTTATATTTCATTTAATAAAACAGAAAAAACAAAAAAAACGTTTTTTTTCTCTCACAAAAGCTAATACGTCGAAGTTTATCATGAACAATTGGTTTGGCTTAGTTTATTGTAATTATGGTAATGCTATTAAAGGATAGTCTCCCATGTATGCGGTGTCGCGTGTCTGTAGAGTACGATGTGTGTGTTTTGGTAGACTATGGTATATTCGTGTTGTGTCGTCTCGTATAGTGAAACTCCTGCCCGTTTCATAGTGCTATATCTCTTAAGTATGCTGCCGAAGACACCAAATAACACATTCCACCCGGTCACATTAAACTTTCGAACCAGTCGTCCCACTCCCATTAATGCTAAACGCTGAGCCGGAGCAGAATCATGGATAAAGCCAAAAACCCAATAATTATGGCAAATGGTTAGATATCGTGTCTGGAGTAGAGGTTGTGTAACATCCCTTTTTATAACACGTTAGTGAAGAATGGGGCAAAGGTAACCTGCTTTAAAAAAAATATCAGCAATGAATCAGTCAGCCTTTTTTTTTTATAAAGGAACGAAAAAGGTTTCTGATATTATATTCACGAATATATCATTCTGTTCTATAAGAGTTACTTCCCTTGATTTTATTCTAGATCGGCATGGAATACTTGAATCAAGTCTAGTCAAATCACTAATAAATCGATGCAGTTTTTAGATAACGCAGTTGTATACTATATTTTCAGATTAGATTAAAACAGTACAGTTAAAGCTTTTAACATTTTTAGACATTTAATGGATCTCTCCTCACACACAATATATGACCCAGTGGCATATCTAAATATATTTGATAAATCAGCCGAAACAAAAACAAAACATTTAACAACTTTCATCATTTCTAGAAACTTTCATCATTTCTTGATCAACAACAAGTCTTTGTCAGTTAAACAATAGTACATGTGCAGCATGCTCAATCTAGCAGGTCTTCTGAAGTTTTGTAACCAAAGGACATTTAAGCGTGTGGATCACGCAGATCACACTATTGTATTTGGATCACGTTTGAACTCGTTATCCATGTTTGATGTTGGTCTACGTTTGTCATATCAACACAATTGTTCTTAATTCCCAAAACAAGTGTCAAAGTTCTAAAAGGTATATAGAGAGTAATGGAGCATTCCACATTTTGAAATGACTAGGGTATTTAAAGCACATTGGGATTCCCCTAAGGCTCTAACATAAATTAAAACCAGTAGCGATTTATATTACGTTTTTTAGCACACATTTTTTCCTATTTGATGTTTGACGGAGAAAACATTAGGCAAAAACTCTTCCTATAGCTTATGCCTCACAAATCGTTACATTTTCCTTGATTTTGGTTCCAAGAGATGAACTGATAGTTATGGATTGTCATACGCGTCGATCACTCATTGTGACCCAGATTCAGTTGAACAAATATCAATGATAGTGATAATCCACGTAGTTATTTCCTTTGACATTTTAAGTTTAATATACATATAATGAGCATTTTCACACTGAAGAATCATCTCGATGAACAAAACGAATAATATCCACCCTCACAAAAGGATAGTTTTGTCGTAAAATAAGAAAAAAAACCTTATTACGCAAATGTCATCAAAGTGATTAACTATCCTTTACATAATATCTTAGAAATTAAAATGACCTTATGTGGAAACTTATTATGCTCGAAATACTGAAATTTATTGACTGACTTTAATTTGCATTCACGTGAGAGGATTACTAATTTAAAATAAGAATTGATTTGTTGAACTTTTAAGAAATAGGCTTTATATAACATTTAAGTGATTGAAGATTTGTTCGACAATCTCAAGCCTGAAAATGGCTTTCTGTTGAATGTAAAATAAAACCTTGATGCATATTGCAAGTTGTCTATCTTGTCACACCTATGCTTCAGCTGTGAAGAACAGGCATCTCATGTAGTCATGTCTTGAAACTCACGTGTCAACAAACTTGTTTAGTTTAAGATGTTTTTTTTTCGTAATTCTAAGTTTAACAAAAAGGTGGTCTTTGGTGAAAATCATTCAACAAAGGTCGCATAATGTTTTATTTCCGTTACAATTAATGTTTATTGTAAGATTATATCTAACATCCTATATGCTAAGTAAGGATTAATAAAGAAAGAACTGAGAAATATGTATGTAATATGTTGCATGTGAAGCTGCTTGCTAATGTGATTAGGGAGGCTGCGGTATATTTGTTATTGACGTATACTGCCACCCCGATAAACTTATATTTACCATTATACTGACTGACAATTGACAAAGATAAATCAGTCGTCCCACTGGACGTTACGCAGCATCAGGGTATCTTAATATAGCCACATTAAGTGGTGGGTGACTTGATATTTCAAAACATGACTGACAACCTTTTTGCACAAAACCACACCACACCAGTGAAACACAATATGGTGCGTTGAAGATCTATCTTAAACAATGTGTATAATAGGTTTTCATAGGAGTCACATTTTAGCGGTTGATTATGAAATCATTGCAGCATACATATAATTTCATTATCAACCAAAGGGCGTCATGGCTTCAATATGCTAGTTACAACAAGTGCCTAACATCTCCAGCTATTTCGTTTACAAGTTGTTCAATAATCAATTGCTGTTCTATCATCACGTGACATATGTCAACTACAGGAATTAAGAAATCAAAACCACACAATTTTAGATAATTTGATTGGTGCAGAACAAGGAAATTGTATTGCCATTATCTCTATCCTATTTCTCAATCATACTCGATAGTTCTAATGTATATTGACTTTAAGCGTCTTTGCGTGGGATATTTGCGGTTAAGTACGCAAAAACCCAAAAAATGAATAAATAGAACGAATTACAAAAGAACAAACAATATGCGAACAATTATCCGAGCGAATTTGTATCAAAGATAAGTATGTATTATATGCCTTTATGTGATCCATATTTGACGGTTGTTAAAATGAATACTTGTACCGAAATCAAGAAGAGGACGTAGCTTCAACCTAAAATCTATAAAATACAAGAAAAATGTAGTTGTCGTTGGTACCGCGGGAAACCACCACTTGTTCATGTGGTCTTTATCGATGTATTAACCAAAATACTCATTACTGCTATAGCCAATAGACTATTTTTTGTAGAAATGATGAAAAATGTAATATTCATAAGCTTTAAAGTTTGATTTGGTTTATTCAGTAGATTTAACGTCATATTAACAGCTAAGGAATTTAAGGACGTCATCATTTTATGTAATGGTTAGCGTGTATGAGTGTCAGTATTTTTACGTGTATTGTTTGTGGTATATTTATTATGTGTCTCCTTTTAATAATTTAATAAACAACACACCTTCTCGGTCACGTTAAAGAGTGTCAAATGTAAAGTGATTTTATTAAAAAAGATGCAAGATAAAACGAAATTATTTGCAGTTGTAAAGGAGCTCTACGGTATTACAGTGGAATAACAAAAAAATGTCCTGCATATACGTTTAAAAGTACATTCAGTACAAAGCGATCACCAGGGGTTCATTTCACGAAATGGATGAAATGGACAGAGTGTGAGAGAGTACATGTACAGTTATAGATCTGAAACAAACGATCGCACTCTCTCGTGATCAAGTGTAACATTACTATCATCGTAACGGTCTTCGTGGTTTTAATTAATTCTACGATATCTATATCAAAGTAACATCTAAGCTTGTTCTTTGAAATGGCAAACAATAACGATTCCGTTGTCATGCATGACCATTTTAATCAAATGTTATGATATTTTAACTTCTTTGTCAAAGGCCTTGATGTTTAGATGCGATGGGCAAAGGCGAGACATCTGGGCTTTATTTCCATTCGACCGTAGTGACACACGTAGGAATACTATATTGTTATCATAGATTTTAGTCCTAATGACATTTTCATACTCTTGTGAATACGCACCCACAACTATTCCTATTTTTATTATTTTTGCACTCCAATAGTCGAATGAATGTAGAGAGGTTGCTTCATCATAAAATAGTTTCTAAATTTTGAAAAAGTGTGTGATTGTTTTCATTCCTTTAAGTATTTGTATTGTCGTCAATGCCATTATTCTCATAAGAACATAATATCATATTATTACATATTTAATTCAAAATCAGATTGTTTGTTATAAATTTACAGCTAATATATAGCTAAGGACATTGAGAGCCAAACTATTATCTTTGTATAAAAACAACATTTACAATATTTTAAAGGATTTTAATGGAGTTAAAATGTAGATTTAGTGTATCACAAAAGATGTACTATGGCGAAGATTAAACATTTGTAATAGATGTAACTATTCTTCAGGTGAAATATGATGAATGTTTTGGAAATTGATAAGCTTAGGAAAATGGAAGAATACTATTAAAGGAGATACTATCATGTGGTTGTAGTTAGGATGTAAGGCTTGTGGGATTTCCATTGCTGACGAAGTACAAAGGTGGTAATTCCGCTCACCCATCAACTATTGAATGAAGATTTATTAAATAGTAAAAATAAAACTGCTACAAAGGCGAAAGAACTCCCTCATAAATACTCGGACACCATGCGCACTCGAAAGGTTAGTTTCTGTCCTAGAACAGTGGACTAATTGATTATCACTCTAAGTATTGGATGTAATCACTCATAACAATCACGGCATCAGGAATCATGAGAATTACTTTAAACCCATTATTCATCTTGGTTAATACATTAAATTGCCTCTTATTTCAAAGTCGACAATAGTCAAATCAATTATCAATCTCCTCTGTACATCTATACAGGTGTTACATGCTAATTGTGGAACTCAAAGTATTGTTGAATTTACACCGGAAGAAACATTGTATAGCAACTAAAGGTCACAATGACAAATAAATGGGACAAGTCGGAAGGGGTGTTTTAATTGACCAACAAATCTAATAGATTAAGCATTTAGCTATGTGATTTCGGTGTTGAAATAAACTTGCGGTGAGTCCAAGTTTCCGGGGCATGCTATTAAAGATCAATATTTAAGTACTCATTACATTTGTAATTAATCATTGGCTAATTATTTGCACGTGCGGGTCCAGTTCGGTCTTACTAACATAATGAACCGAGATTTATTGATAGCTGATGTGGTCAAGTGGTCAAGGCTGGTGACTTTCAACTTAGACGTCCGCCAGTTAATGACAAGTTCTGTGTTTGATATTTGCAGTAGCCTCTCCACTCCAGCTATTGACAGTCTGAAAACTCGATATAAGGTAGGATAAATGGAAGGCCCGTATCTCTATACAAAAAAAACATTACACGTTCCCTCACCGTATATTAACGTCGGGAAGCTAACGCACCTCCTCTAAATGGATAAAATCAATGAATTCGAATAGTACTGGTAGTTCTTTGATGGCATTTTGTATACAGATAATAAGTGTGTTGGTTAAAATATGGTAAAAGTGTGCTCTTCCTTCTTGTTTTACGATCTAAAACATCGGGGAGTAACCAATGCTGAACAGAAGATATACAATGTACTGTACCAAACAGTTTAGGACACTCTTTGTCTAATTTAAAAGCTCGCCTACACAAGGTGTTTACGTGGTGATTATTTCTGTTTATATAGGCTTTGTATTTTGGAAGAACCACCTAGGAAGCCAATTATTTTTTAGACAAGTACCTAATGATTTATGCATGTAGACTAATAAAGTATTAAAAAATGCACGCGTCTTATGGAAAAAAGTTTTAATTTAAATCAAAGCAAAGAATCTTTCACAAAAAAAACCCGTAAAAATAAATTGGATTCATAGAATTAAAATCACCCTCATGATTAATTCTGTATATAGATTAGATTCAAGATTTTTAAAGCAAGAGAAATCTCTTGGGCTTCCTTAAACCTCTAAATTGCAGCTAGTTGGCAGTATTTTAATATACAATATATACATATATATATTTGTCTTGGCGCCATTCTTTCTGTAAATAATGTAAAGTTGGATCTCTCTTTAATTAAAAAACGTTTTGAAATGTTTATGGTCTACATTTTTTGTTCAAAAAGGCGTTGTTAATTCAACATATCCTTGGTTAAGGCGTTTTATTTATTCTGTTGAATACTGTAAGAAATAAATAGAAAATGCATATCAACAGCATTAAGCAGAACCGAGAGTTAAAATAATTGTCTTTTGTACGTCCCCGGCGTTGGTGACCTCAGGGGAAGAAAATAGCTATATTGAATTGTCACGCGCAGAGGTAAACGAATTACCGAAACACCCCAGGGATCTTGAGATATCCGTATACACCCAGGAAAGGCGTGTTTTAAAGCTATATTAATACATATCTATAATGGGCTAAACCGCGTCCCGAGGACAGGTGACTTGTCATAACAGTGTTAAATCTCCTGTCAAAACTGTGAAAACTGTCTCCAAAAAGGAATTGGGAGAGAATACATTCTCTCTGAAGACACAGGCAAATTCGATAACATCTTTAAGGCAAATTGGGCCAAGGTCCCAGGACTGCGTTATGCCTCAGGCTACGAAAGATTCGTGTATAATCTCTGCTTAGGAAAAATAAAATCACATAAACTATTGTTAAATGAGTGTGCTTTTTAATATAAGATATCATAATGAAATGAGTCTATGTAAATGAGAACTTTGTTTTTGTTGATTATCTTATTACCATCGTGTTGTTCTGGTGTTAATCCGTTGCTGTTGGGCTTTTAACACTGATTAATAATATTATGCTGTTCTAGAGTTCGACAATATATATTTTAACCTTTTTATGTTTTCATTGAATGGAAACTGAGATTGACTGTTAAAAATTACCATTAAATATACTTCTTGACAAAGCATGAATTTCTAATACTTTGTCAAAGACGCAAAATATTCCAGCATTCTTTAAATAATAGATACTCATATAACGGTATTCATTCTCATAACCAAATGCCGTTCCCTCGTTTGTAGATCCCGTATAATCTCGCGAGGTTTTCATCTCTCCTTAACGTAGATACCAATGTGAAAGTTCTAGATAGATGATATATTCCAACATGAATAAAACGTTGTTGAATTTTCACCGAATTTCATATAAAAATTTCCACGTTTAGAGTATAATTTAACGTAGTAGGTCTCGATAAGACTGAAAATATTCTCTTCCAAATAATACCTATTTTCCACTACGGTAAAGTATTTTATCCCTTAACTATTAATACATGTTTTACAATGGGGAAAATTGTGTGATGAATTCCATAGCAGTTGGTTATCTCTTATGTTTCCAAATACCTACGGTACTTCTGATTGGTCAACTCTCTTGATTCTGTGTTCTACCACGAATAATTGTTATGTTTACTGAAAAAATTATCCCGTTGCACAATAAAATGTCAAAACCCACATTTAGATAGTTTACCATTTAAATGCGCATTTCAAATATACGTTATTTCTCAACTCAACTCGATTACACACATAACTATATCAAACAACTGTCATTTCTACCGATGAGTACATATACACTTTAACAAGTAGAGACATTTATGTCATTAATGTATTTTATATTGCTATGGTAAATGCTAAGCTTCCAGACTAGTGCTGCTGGATATACCCCTCTGGCGTATACTTTTTATGTCCGATCATTTGATCTTTTAGAATTAAAAACAACTTGCGCAGTATCCGGAAAGAATATTTTATATAACTACTGTTCAAATGTCGAAAGAGATGACTCATTGGCAAGTCGTTTAGAAAAAGAAAATGGCTTAGCTGGTTTCTTAGCCGGGTTAATTGCAATGTTAAGAGGCTGACTAATTTAAAATGTTATAGTTGGCTTGCTTTCATGGGGCATTTTAATGTTTGAATTTAGTCATAATGTGTTAGTCTTGGTTTTTTCTGACTCTCGTTTGTCTACAATGTAAGGTTGGTTATATGCTAAAATGTTGCGATTTGGTTATTTAAAAAAAGGCAAATAAAACCAAACATGACCATAGCTGTTAATAGGACGTTAATTAATCAAACAAACAAACAAAATCTTCGGCAGCATGCTTCAGTGATATAGCACTATAAAAAGGGCAACAGTTCCACTATACAAGAAGACACAACATGAATATACCGCAGTCTCCCAAAACATGCACCTCGCACTACATACACCCAACACACCGCATACAAGGGAGACCGTCCTAACATGACCATAGCTGTTAATATGACGTTAATTATTAATGAAACAAACAAACTTTAGCATTGTACCTGCTGCCCAATTGCATTATCGGAAAAGGCGACTAAATTCAGGATATTATCGTTTCTCTGTGAGGAAGGCTCTGGATTCTGTCCCCCTGGCCGAGATGCACCACCGTCTAGTAAAGTTGTAGCTTCTGCCTGCGGTTGTTTAAAAGGGGTGGTTAGACTGGCTTGCCCTAAAGAGACACTGGCCGTAAATATGACGTTGATTTATTCAAACAAACACCATAAACAATTCTGACCGTGTTTTTTCATTGTAGCATATTGCTGGAGACCACCTTCATACAGTGACATAAAACCAACAACGAACGAACTAGTCGCCCTTTACTCGTTATTCTGAACGTCAACAAAAGCAGAAACTACCACTTTCATAAATGTCTTTTCGAAAAATAAAATGTATGTCAGCGTTGATGCCTCCGTATCTGTACTATATCTCTAGCACCTACATCCTAACCTAGAGAGATGCCAAAAATTATGGCTTTTTTACGGCGTCCAATCCGAAACAAAAACCATTCTTAACATCAACAACATCATTGTTAATAAAAAGTAAAAGAAAATGCTTTTAAAGTGATTACTCGAGATTAAACACAAGGTATTATCTCTTAAAGATTCCATTTGATGATCTGCAGTGTAATTGAATCTGGTATGGTTGCTACTCAGAGACAAGAAGATAACGCCTGTGTTTAGAGATGGAATACAATAGTTAACTCCAGAAACCCGTCAAAAACAGGTGATTGCGTGCTGTGATAAATATGTTATGTAATATAAACTAGCGAACTGAAGAATTGAATTATTTATATGTCAAACTACATCAGATAAACTAATAAAAACTACCATGATATTAGCAGAAACGCTGACTAGCAAGTTATTTTCGAGAGTCAAAATTTTGCTATTTTCTTTTCAGAAAAGAAAAATAAATTTTAATGAAATCGCTACACATTCATCGTTTGGAAATAATCCGCACATATAATCGCAGTTTGTTATATACAAGGATCATTTCCTTTTCGCTGGATACTTCCCTAGGGCAACTGCTAGTGGAGGACGACATAAAAATCAAATATTATAATCGGCCATTAATGTCCATTCTTTCGCTAATTATGACCAACGTCTAGACATTTTCTTTTGACAATTTTAATATACATTGTCAGTTTATTATGTCATAAAGCTTATGACATTTTATGACATAGCCAATTGACAATAGCTCAATACGCCTTGTGTTTTCTCTTTATACTACTAGTATAACCAACAGCGAATCTGGTTATGTTGAATAAAATATCTTGGTGTATCAGGTTCAGAATTGTCTCTTTGAAGTTTGTTTGTTTGCTTATGTTTTGATTAATTAACATCCTATTAACAGCCAGGGTTATAAGGAAGGCCTACCATGTATGCGGTGGGTAGCGTGTGTGAAGTACGAGGTGCGTATTTTGGGAGACTGCGGTATGTTCGTGTAGGGTCTTTTTGTATAGTGGAACTCTTGCCCTTTTTATAGTGCTATATCACTGCAGCATGCTACCGAAGGCATCAACCAACACACCCCACCCGGTCACATCATACTGACAACGGGCGAACCAGTCGTCCCACTCCATGTATACTGGGCACTTAGCAAGAGCAGAAACTACCACTTTATGGTTTCTGCTGTGTCTTTGAATGAGTACGTACAAGTGCGTTGTCTCTAGAAAAATAAAAATATTTGTTTATGCATTTCTGTCTAGATCCGATTCCATGTTCTAGAGAATGTGGATATATAAATAAACTTTTCGCAAAATTTCGGTCAAACGAAGTTTGTAATCATATTATTGATGATAATATTATTTTCAAGTCTTGGAGGAAAATTTAGTTTCATTTCGGCGTTTTTTAAATTCATTTCAAGCGATAACACCACATTCGTGTAGAGAATACAATATCTTTTCCGGTAAATCTTTGTTCTTCAGTGATTCAATGACCAAGAAAATCTGTTGTATCGTGTGTTTACTATATATGCTCATAAAAAATTAATAAAAGTCATTGATACATTTAAATTTATTGGTAATTTGGATGGTTTCAGCTGTTCTCCCCGAGCGCTGGCTTTGTGTATGATACATTAATAAAATTTTCTTCAAATTGAATCTTATCGAGCTGAATGACAGTCTCAGTGAAGTACAAAAAATTCTCCGTCTGTTTTTTCGTAATTTCCTTATCATTATAAGTAACTGTTCTTGACTTACGATTGTTCGCACATTTTTGTACATCTATGTGCCGTTAACATATTATACAATAAATCTATTAACTTTGAATAAAACCTCAGAAGATGTCGACTTTATATGTATTAGTGCCACATATAATGTAATTGTCACATCGTCTAGATCTTTTCCTCACTGGTTAATACACTCTAAACGCTTCATAACCCGTCGGGGTTTGTCGGGCTTATATGTCCAACAAAGAATTCAATTGCTCTGCCCATGGGAAATTGTGTGCGATTTCTTTATTAGATTCCTATTCCATGTATAACACACGTTTGTTCTGCGATAGTATATTGCAAGTGACACGTTTGTAATAGGATGGGTTTTACATCGATGTGAACATGGGTAAAGTGCAGCATTTCTCGCAATTTTTATTCAACATCTTCATCCTTTTCCTCTTCTTTCTTCCCATCCTCCTTCCCATTCCAAACGCACCAATCGGAAAATTTTTTAAAATGCTGGTATCAAGGAATATTCTCCAATAGGAAAATATACCATTGTGGACTTTCTTGTGTCTGACTAAAACAGGGATGAATCGCTCAGAAAAAAAATAAATGCAGGCAGCTAATATATAATACTTTCGAAATACCTCGAATGCAACGCCACTCTATCGTATGATATGTTTGTTCGATGCGGGAAATGGTTCATAGAATGTAATATATTGCCTTTATATAATACTTGAAAACATGTTGCAAAGGGTTCCTGAGAAGAAGCATATACTGTAAACCAAAATATTGTCACGTTCAATTCAATTTCGCGGGTGATAAGAAATAGCAAATATAAATGTCTGCAAAATTGTTTGAAGCATTAGTATAATACACGGAAATATATATTCTTATATAAATAGAAATATATCATAGATCATATTTTGACTGTTTTCCGCGAAATGAAATCCCCACGAATAAGTCACTAGGCATGACATCGCGAAATCAAGATGCCGCGAAGATGATTTGGGTTGCAGTAAACAATATAACTAGTATGTTGATAATTTGATGATGTCATCGGTTTAATTCTTACAGTTGTTGATGTCTTTTCATGATCTAGTTTACCGTAAAATCAATTCTTTTTCACATAATCCCTGTTTCTTTTTAAGTGATTATTTATATAGTTTCCATTGTCTATGATTAAAATTCCACGATAATTGATTAGACAATAAAATGTTCTATACTGCGGATGTGAAATCAATTGACCTATTTAGAACACTTTTGTAATAGTCAAGGTTATTGGTCGATGACCTAATTCGAAAGGTTGCCGTGAATACATCTTATCACTTATCTATGCATCTGTTTCATGTGGTGTGGAGCCGGACGAGGGTCATCGCTACTGATGTTGTTTATTTGTAATTACTTAATTGGAATTGATTGTTTCCAAACCACGCTTCTACTGTTCCGGTCCTAGGGTAATGGCCGGTTTTTAGGACATTTGTTTTTTGGTTTATTGCTTCCGGTTATTCAGTTTATAGATCGTTTATATTTCTTTAATAGAGGCGTTGAATTGTGTTTTTCATTATTCTTTTAAGTATCGTGATAAGTCGTACAAAAATGTTGCTCACGAATCGTATTTGCATATCATACTGTTATGACGTAATATGATTTTCATTATGCCCATTTCTATTGTGTCCCGTAATAAAATGGGTTATTTTGAACTTTGTTTTGCGTAGGAAATAATCTTCATTAATATATACATGACTACAAATTTTGATTTCTTTAAAATGCCAAATTGAGTAAAAAACAAGAGGTCCATGGGTCTTAACGGTCACCCGATTTCGGATATAGAATGAAGTCGAAAATGTAAATAGTTAATCGTCGCATGACGGACGACGGACAAAAGGCGATTAGAATAGGTCACCATGAGAATTCGTTTCAGGTGACCTAAAACTCCTGTTCAAAATTATATGTCTATGCATATTATAGACAGAGAAACAACAAAACATTTTCCCTATGTATCATGACAGTACGATAGTTTTATTTACGAATAAAACATTAGGAGACATTTTTATTTTTTGCGAATAAAACATTAGCAGACATGTTTATTTACAAATAAAATACTAGTAAGATTTTTATTTTTCATAAGACAAAAACGATTGTATCAAGAGAATTGTCTACATCTCTCGTTAAGACCAAGCAACCTAGAGCAGGATGGGTTTATGTCAAGGTATTTTAAAGCAATATATCTGTCTTTCGGAAATTGGTATCAAGTGAAAATCACTTGAAACATGAAACATATCGTTCAGCGTCCTCATCCGTACCGTGGGTGTTGACGTGGCACTGACAACTGGATAGGACACCACCTAATAAGGACGCCTCGAGCATAGTATAACATTCCACTAGGAACTGTCATTCCCAGAACAATAATAACATGTGAAACATATTTTACGTATAATATATGGTGAAAAGAGTGTAAAAAATGTACGATGGTTTGACTTCTACTTATTTTAAGTTTGGGTTATCTCGCTAACGATAGTAAGAATGTTCGCTTAGGGATGATGAAATGTTCAATCTTGTACAAATCAGCATTTCGGTCATACTTTGTATTGTCAAAACTAGTTATCTAACACTTCTTTATTTCAGCTATAATACCATCGCTTTTTTCCATAAAGTCACTTTGGTGGCAATGAAATCACCATGTTCATTTCATTTCAGCTGTACAAGTAAAATGATTGTATGTTATATCGTATCTCATCACCATTTTATACCTTATGGAAAAACTTAAGGAGTTGGAAAGCTGTGTCATTTAATTATTACTATCATCAGGTGCAGAAAAATCGATAGGAATACTACATATAAATTACGTTTTAACACCGTGGATAATATATATGAGGCAAAAAAAACTAACGATAATTTTTCATTTTACTTGCAGAAAGAACAAGATGAATTCGATTCAGACCTTATGTGTTGTGGCACTTTTGTTGTGTTTATGTGGACACACAGTTTCGAGGAGTATCGAATGTTCCACCTTGTGCACACAAGGTTACTCCATTGCATATTGTGAATGCAGCAGATTCAAGGTCAAGCTACCCTTCCGATTCGGTAAAAGAGCGGGAAGGCTTCCATTCAGATACGGAAAACGCGATTCACCTGTGATATCATCATACGACAGTAGTTTAGAAAAGTAAGTATTAGTTTGGGAATGATAATGGCGCGTCAGCACATCCGCTCTGATAGGTAGGTATCGATTGTGATGTCTTCTGTGAGATCGAAACACGCATTGTCTTATCTGAAAATAGAGAATTCAATAATATGGATATATGAAATAGGAAAATAGTAGTGAAATATTTACTTTCATTAAAGCACTGGTGTCATTTTTTAAAAATTGCATAACAATTCCATTTTGTTCTGTTTATCTTGATGAGAAGATATGTTTCGTATTATAAATGTCTTGATACAAATAAATGAATTTATCATTGATGATTCCATATATATCAATATATCGAACGCTCAACCCCTTAAAAAATCAACTCTATCTTCAACCCTATCAAACTGTTACCTGTCAAGGTCTAGTATACGGACGTGTGATTGAAGCATTATATAGGATAGCAAATTATTAGAGGGGCAAAATTTAAAACGACGGGACAAATTTCATAAAATATCAAATATAATGCATACTGAAATACTTTTCATCCAATAAATACAAGAACCTGCATTTTGGAGAATTTCACCGTTAAAAGTGTTTCAAAAATCCAGCAGAGGCAGACATTTTGTCACGCCGTCTTCGAATCATGATGTTACATCGTTATTTCCTTACGTCACGCAGCCAATGGAAATCATTCCGCGATAGATTACGTCACACAGCCAATGGAAATCATTCCGCGATAGATTACGTTAGTAACAAGTTTCAAAACAATGATACATGGGCAAAGTTAGTGGATATAGGGGTGATAAGGTGATATATATGTTATGTTACACAATAAATTGTGTGTGTTTCATATGTGACATTTGCCTGACGAATGTGGATGTGTTCACATCTTACTATTCATCGAAACGTCACACATGAAATACTCACTGGTTGAAAAAAATATGAAATAGAAATATCATTACGTAAACAATATTTTTCAACTCAAATAAAATGTTTTAAAATACGTGTATAATATTCTTGATATAGGTCAAAAGCACGATATCTATATTCAGGAAAGTCACATTGCAGTGCGTGAATTACGTGAATGTGAAATAATCGATATTAATTAAGGCTGCATTCTTCGTGAAGTGATGCTAGCACTATTAATGCCCATTTGATATCATTGAAAATTAATCTGTCTGTCTTAATGTGTTACATTAGGCCTGGGTAATTGTCTCCTGCTTCCGTAACAATGTGTCTCTAATAAGGAACAAAGTGCACGTTATGTTCTGACAATGGCGTTGATGTGGATATACATGTATCCAGCCACCATATATCATCTCGACACACTATAGCAACAAGAGATGTCATCCTATATCTGGTTTTCAAATCAACTCCTATTTCAACATCGACGATAATATAATATTACACGTTCTGAAACCGTATGTTATTTTCGCGTGGATGATATACTTGTGATTTTACTAAACATTGGTGTGACCTCGAAAATTTGATCCGCGAAATACAGAGAAATCGTTGGCATATAGACCCTGAAGGCCAGACCGCAAAATATAAAACAGCTAAAAATTAATTTGCATGTTTTTACTTGAATTCGCGAAAATGTTGACCCTCCTAATTAACCGGATAGACGGCATTTCATTTAATATAATACAGATAGCAGAAAGTGGGACATGTACTCCAGTAGCTTCATGCCAACTAAATATTTTATTCCATTTAAGAATTGATCCTTGCTTTGATCAATTTCATGGGAGTGATGAATTGAGTTCCTCTTGAAATAAACTGAATGAACTGCGAAGAGTTCATGTTCATAAAAATTCGGTGTTCTTAAAATTGTAGAATCTGTCCGTGGTGTTTGCATTTATTGAAACAACCAATTTACATCTAAGCCTTTTAGAAAGCTACGCCTACGTAATGTTGGTCTAGAATAATTTCTTTGGCGAAAACTGATGTTAATCTACTCAAGTTAATGAGCAAATGAAACATGATGTATTAAGTAATTCTATTGAGTCCAAATTCAGTGAAAATTGAAATATGTATAAATGTGTTTCCTTTCTAATGTTATTATTCGGAATGATCATATTTATACTCGTTAATGACTGTTACTTTCTAACAAAAGTTAGAAACCAATCGACAGTATTCGGATCTAAACATTTGTGAAAAGGTTCTTTAGACACTCCATATCAGTAAAATACCGATTCCGTTATTTCACAATACTAATGAATTAGATCGTGGTATCGATCACGATTTTTTCCATTAAAGCATCATAGGGAGTGTCTTAAAAGTAGAGAACTTAAAATGTTCTTTACATGCGGCCTTAGCCATTGTTTGCTTAATGGTCGATATTCCATGTTGCTTGATCCCGCGGGCACGTGTTTCAACAATCTTACGTTCAACATACTTTATAATGCTTTACAAAATATTCGATACCAATTTCGTTTAATTATACAGATTATTGTGACACAAGAGTCATCTTAAAGAAGAAGAAAAAGTATTCAGGTTTCATCTCCCTTTTTGTTATATATTTGTACCTCGTTGATGTGTTAATGATTATTTTTAAAATGATTTAGAAGAAACTAGCGATGCTATCTTTAAGTATAACGGCTAACATATTTTATAAAACATAATTATTTTCTAAAAGTAATCACATCTGGGGCGACCTATGATAGCAAACACAACAATCTTCTTAAATGGGAAATAAAATGTATTATTCATCGGGGCAAGTCACAAAGCGTCCGGAAATCCCAACATAACAAATAGGATTTTGTCGAGTTGGTGATTAGATGCCTTCTTCCGTATCCGACACAACGGATTATGATACGACAAGGAATGCTTGTAGAATTGGCGTCATCGTTAATCTGCTAAGATTCTCGACTGGCTTTTCTTTTTTGTTCTTGAATTCGTAATTCAATTCTTCTATGTGATCAGTCTGGGATTATAAATGAGTGTGGAATTTTTTACGGTATTCAGATTCAAGATCAGTTAAACCAAATTATATAGGTTTCTATTTGCAAATATTTATGCAATATTATTTTTGAAAAAAAATCATCGCAAGGCAGTCAACGTGTTACTTATAAAGAATAATGCTACGTGTTTATACCCAATTGAACACACCTAACCTCCAGTGATTGTTAAAGAGAAATCCAATGTGTTTTATATCAATATTCTACGTTTACCCTTGATTCTATTAATTCAATGATTTTACCGCATACAGCCAATGTAGGGGTTACACAAGATCGATGTCACTACGAGGACGTCCCCATTGCGTTAAATACCCTGCGGATAATCCGGAAGAGCAGTTGAAACTGCCAAGGCCGCGCGTGATAATTAATTTCCTAAATTGCTGATAGTTTTTACTCTTACTGGAGTCATAACATTTACAGCAATAAATCATAGAGGTTGAACTGAACATTACGCTTTAGATAAAAATATCACTTAGAGAAATGTATTAATCAGGAAAATCACATGATCCGATAAAATTACAAATGTGAAATGTCATGGATTGAATTTGATTCAAAAAACTGTTTTTAAAACAAAGAGTTATTATATTTATTGAATACTGAAAATTAGTTGCTTTGTTGTATTTGCAATGAAAGTCGCATGAAGGAAGATGGCACAATATATATAAAAATATAAATGTTGCCATAGACAACGAAACACAAATACAGATGTATGTTGATCATAAGAAATTCCCGGTTTTGCTGCAAAGTTTAACAATAATTCATAAACATATATCATAAGTATGGTCTGGATGTTTTAGTATATGTTTCACAGCAAATTAACAAAATGTTATTCTGAAGATATATGATCTCTTTCCACTTTCAATGACCGGGACAGCCCCAAGATTTCGATAATAAAACAACCCGAACTGATAAAATTTTACAAAGATATTTTGGATGGATCTTCAAGGTCCAAAATATCATGCAATGATCCATTAGTATACACGTAAGTGGCAAATGGTAGTATGACATTTGTATTAATAACTTTTAAAAAGTAACCTTAAATGTTTTAACATCTTTAAGTAAAATTTATTAATTGGGTATGCAAAATAATAAAACGCTTTTTTAAATTTACAGACCAAGTTATGACGATGTTTTGGATTTACTCCGTAACTACGCATTTGATGAATACTAACTTCCGAGGAGTAGCAGGTCTGGATCATAGAATTGTTTGAATCAACGTCTCTTGGAACCTTGTAATGTCACACTTAAGTGCCTAATGGGTCGTCTCAACACCATATTACAGTAACCCGAATCCGGTGCTGCAATACAATTGTGCAGGTCTGTTAAGGAGAGTTAACGAACGTTTATTTGGTTCAAAAGAGGCGTACAAAAAGATTATTCGAAAATGTGTGGTGAAGATAGCTTAGAAATGTTCACGTTACATTTTGACGTCTGTAACAACTCCACCAGATTACATGAATGAAATGAAAGAAAATTACAATAGTCCGGAGTCCAATCAACGTGTTTGCTTTTATAGTTTTTTTTTTAACTTGTCATTGTTTTATCTAATACACTCTGTATTGTAAAGCACACAATCACACTTTGACAATTCAGTATCTAGGTATAGGAAGTAAAATATATGGATGGACATCATATGGTGATAACATTTCTCGCTGTGTTCACGTTGGAACCACACAACACCTTTGTGCTAAATCCAATATTACAAAAGCCTACAAAAAAAAACAACAGGAAAAGGACACAAAATTAAGCTTTTCATCTGGACAGAAGTCCAAATGTCGCTGACGTTTTTTGAGCAAGTGAGTGCGCTGTACACTTTAATATTGATTTGTGAGCATTAAATATTCAGATCCACTATCTCTCATCTACATCCTCATATATTTGTAAATCTTAAGTTAATTGTGAACTTTTGTGTACTTTTGTGTAGAGAGGAAAAAATAAAATTATATTTGGAAGAGATCCTGCATGGAACATCTGTATACTTTAATAACCACAATTGTTCCTTCATATCGATATCTGTAAGAACTGTTAAAGAAACATTAACAGTGAATTAATGGGTACTAGGGCTTGGTATAATGAACACTAATCTTGACCACATGGGGATTTATAATCATCATCGAAAGACATGTAATGGTTCGCAAAGGTAAGGAGTTCAATGAATAACGTTATGTCTCTCATTCATGATTTCCGACATGCTTTATGATTAATTGTCTTGATTTCGATTTCATGTTACAAATATTGATTTTTCTTGAACAAGAGCAATTGTGCTTAGGCATGCGAAAGTGAATAATTAAGACTTTTAGAAGAAGAAAATAGTCGGCAATATTTTTCATTTTAGTATTTATTTATTGGACTAGAAATTTTATGATTAAGAATTCTGTGTATATCGTCTCACTCTTTATGATAAGTGCAACTCTTTAGTTTTATTCTTCTTTTGCTTATCTTTTCATTCAAACATCTTATCGGTAAAATGATATCTTTCTTCTTTCTGCACGAAAGGCTACTCTGTAGTTCTAAAACACAGATGACGATAGCAACAAGATACGGTTATTTATTGGACTTGGTCAGTGAAGGTTCAGAGATTCTCCATCTGCATTTCATCGTTAACTACAAGACACGGGTGACATTCAAGACAAATACATGTAAAGATACCAACCTTTCTAATCAGAAATACATACGTCATCCATTTCCATGGTGACTTAGAATGAGGTTTGTAGATTATCGCTTCTTTAAAGAGATACTGTTTCTTCATTATGGCTATAGTCTTTACGTATTCATTGTCTGGGAGTTTATTTCAGAAATTATTGAGGTCAAATTATTACCATCGCGTGGGCTTATAAGAGGATAAAACATGTTTTTCGTTTCGTTTCTTAAAAGGGAGATAATTCAATAAGTTATATACCCATGTAGCCATGCTTATTTTTTACTACATCGGTACCCATGACAACTGATAATCTTTATTTCAGATAAAAAATAAACCTTTATTTAAATGGCAAATCATTTTGATTTAAGTCAAAATTGACGGAACAGAACGTATATAGGATTTTTAATACCATGTCGGAGAAAAAACAAAAGGTTTCTTAGTAACAGTGTTCATGGGTTTTGTGTATGTTATGTACACTAGGCAAGCTATAACCCCATTGCCCTTTCTCTTTGTGTGATTATTTCATATTTTAATGTCACAACTGTATTTCACCCAATCTTTTTTTATAATTTCTCCGCTAGTGCTAGGTTTAAGTTTACACCATTTCTTTTATTACATTTAATTACATTTAATGTCATCACGAAAACAGACTTTGAATACGACGAATAAAGAGATTTGTCTACATGAAGAAATGTTGACCACATAATGTAGACGGTGTATTACACACGTTTATAGAATGTAGATACACCTGTAAAATCATATATATATATTGGAAATGAATATATTTTGGAACAATTTTTTTACATTATGACTGGTTAAGAATTACAGCAATCTATCCTCATTAAAAGATTAACAGACATATTCTGATACATAACAGTTATGTGTTATGTTATGCTATGATACCACCAAAATATGTTCATTTATAATATTCGAGAAGTTATATGTCATTTTGTGGTCATTTAACAAACGTTTTGTATAATCCGCATTTCCATATTACAGAGTTATCTGCACTTAATGATACGCATTAATTGTGTGCCACGTGTTTACGAGCGCAACGTCATATTTTTGGAAGAAAAAACGTCGTGAGTTTCGCTTACAGAATACTGACGGCACAATAGATACCAATATTCGTGAGCAGATAACGATGTCATATGAAAAAGATATAATAAGCAGGATCGGTTTAGTGTTAGGTTCCGAATTAACACTGTCCACTTCACCAGTTAGAAGGTGACATCGGGCGAGATTCAAATGTTCTACGTTGTCTACAAGCCTGTGACATTTATTTTCTTACATGAAAATAATTAAAAGATGATAAAAAATTCTTGTGTGCTTTTATTTTATTATTATTAACAACCAGGGTCATTTAAGGACGACTCCCATGTATGCAGTATATTGCACGTGTAAATTTCTGTATGTTTTGGGAGGCTGCAGAATAATCATGTAGTGGAGGGAATCTGACTGTCTCACTGAAGCATGCCACCAAAACATATCCTTTCCGGTTATAATAAGAGGAGAAACGATAGTATCCTCAATTTAGCCCTTTACGATCATGCGGGAGTGCAAACGGTACAATTTTAACGCCCTACCCTCAACTTTTTTTTTACTTAATGGAAATTATATGACATTATGTAAGATTGAATAAAAAGATTTTTGTTAAAAAAATTAAAAAAAAAATTAATTGGATAATGTTTTTATTTAAAAAAAAAAACAAACAAAAAAAACCCCACTTAGATTAGAGAAATAAATTAAGTTATTCAAAACTGTTGGCAAGATTTATGCACGACCATGTCACATAGCAGATTTTGTTTTAATGATATGAAAGTTAAAAAAGTTAAATGGTTAAGAACCGAGTTGTAACAACTCAATTTTTATATTTTATTTGAAACATGACCTTGTTTGTTTAACGGTGCCATCAATGACGTAGCAGGTGTCACTGTGACCTACATTTTTATGTCGAAAGTCGCTTTGACCTAAATTTATACGACTAGTGTCATTATGGCCCAGCGACCTATCTTTGTATAACGATTGTCGCTGTGGCTAAGATTTGTATCACAATGACGACAATGAAACAGCGAAAGCTTGATTTTTTATGAGAATATTTTTACTTCAATAACATCCGTACGTATCTATATTGAGAACAATGCTGAAAGCTAACTGATTAAATTTCGCAGGTGTTGCAAATCGCGAAAATCAGTCAGTTAACAGAATTTGTGTAATTTATTCTTAGGTTTTTTATTGTATCATTATTCAATATTGCTTAGTACAGTATCCCAAGACTAGCCGATTTTCTGGTTTATTCAATCTGATTAAATCAAAGGTTCATGATGTGTACTTTACTTACTTTGGAAACCATGAACAGACCACTTTAATCAGATTGCAGGCCTACCATAAAATAGAATGTCGGCAGATTCGACAGTTTTCACGCTGTATATTAAAGAAAGGAGTGTTCGACTACATGGATAATGTACTTTCTAACAATCGTGTATTTATATCACGTGACTCACTTTACAGTTACAGCAGTTTCTAATCTAGACCCTATTAAAAGCTGAAGTATTGCGTGTACGCGTGCTTGCTTTTGATATGAGATATTCCAGTATGTTTGTGCCGTGTCTCTCGAGCGTCCAAACATCTCTTTTGACATCCCCTCACTTTTGGCCTTCTGTTGAGCGCTCGCCCCTCTGAGGAAGGCTGTGGGTTCTGTCCCATGGCCGAGACTCACCAAAGTCTATAAAAGTGGTACTATATGCTCCTTCTTAGAGCTCAGCATCAAGGGAATGGCACGACTGGTTGTCAGTATAATTTGACCGAGTGTGATGTGTTAATTGGTATCTTCGGTTGCATGCTTGATAGATATAGCACTATAAAAAGGGTAAGAGTTCCATTATACATTGAGACACAACACGAATATACCACAGCCTCCCAAAACGCACACTCGCACTTCATATTACACACAACACACCGCATACATGGGAGGCCGTCCTTGACCCTGGTTGTTAATAGGACGTTAATTAATCAAACAAACAAACAAAAATTGTGAACTCAAAACGCCGATGTGAAAAATGAGTGCCGCTATGAGAACATCGATACTACTAACGTGTTAATACATTAAAACAACTTAATAGTTGAGTCTAGACAGGTTACTCTAGCTTACTGTTATCCATTTAGCTTGAAGTTCAATCATGTCGGCGCCAAAAAGCTTTTCGGAGCAGAGTCGGGCAGCTTATGGTATTGCTGTCTTCTTTACAGTAAAGGGTAGATGGACTTAATTGAGTGATATTTATGAAAAAAGTTGCAAATTGCATAATAAAAATTTTCTTACACGTAAAAACTTGTGAACATAAATTAAGCTGCAGTGAACATAAAAACCAAAACTCTTAATTATCAAATATGATGATTTATTCTAGTAATAAAAGCACAATGACGAAACGAAATGTCATTACAAAATGATTTAGTACAACACATTGTATGAGCATTAAAGAAGCATGATTGGGCATTTTAGAGTAGAGTTTTCATTTAACGCAGGAATAAAGCGGTTGATTATAATCAATGAAGTCTAAACATTAATTAATACGTCGCATAAATAACTACAGGAGACGAATTTGATCCAAATAAAAAAAACCAGCAACGATCATACAGTTTGTTATAAACAATTCTTGTACTATTCTTGATGTCACTAGGAAACGTGTAATTTATTAAATATAATTATCAATGATAAAAGAGTAATAAAATCGATTATGAATCAGAAAGGTTTTTAAATAGATACTGCTGTTGTTTGAAAAAAAAGATTCATGAATTTTATTTTCTTGCATCGAAAATTAAAGAAACATCTATTATACATTACGAGTACAATGGAATTACACAAAAGTGATATCTTATGTAGATAATTTTTCTTAAATGCCATACTCCAAGATTATCAGTTCAGAAAATTAAAACAAAAATCTTCAATTACGAGTAAAAAGGAAGTACACGAAAGTAATATCTTATGTAGATATAGATTCTTAAATTCCAAGATCATAAGTCCAAAAATTACACACGATTGTCAGAATTATTCCCCTAATAAAGTAAGTCTGGTATTCGTCACAGTAGTTTTACATTGATATAAATACATCACATGCTAATGGAATCCAAATGTATTATCTATAAAATACGACTGTCTGTTCATATAGTTTTACGTGAACTCATATATTTTATTCCAAGGGATTATATTTCTGTGCATCAAGTACAACGTTGTAGTTTATCATACGTATTGAAGAAGCTACCAGGAAAGGAATGAAGAGGAAATAAGACGGCGTACCGCCCGTTGTGACTTGTCATGTTTTAATCTTATCAGGGCCGTGCAAAGCCGGCTTTCAGGCCCGACACATTAACAGGTTTCTTTATTATATACACTCTTATTATGACGGAAATCAAAACGCGAAAAAAAGGATCGCCATATGACTGACATCTTGCCAATGTTCTGGTAACTGACATTAACATACCGGGATCGCCATCTCGGAAACAGATGCGCCTACATTGTGGTATCGGAGTTTTCTTAGAATAACTGTAATATCTGTTATAACAACTGTGTATAATTCATTTTACAATGTCGTAGGCTCGAATACAGTTTTGGATTTCGCTAAATCTCAAATATGAATATACAGATTACTTTTAGCACTCTTTTAAGGAAACGCAGGAAAAATTACAAACAAATCCATTTAAAGAAACCCAAACAGTGGATATATTCGACATTTCCTCGAGAGAAAAGAAAGTACGATTCCAGATTTAGTCGCCTTTTACGGTTGGTTGATTGTTTTAGTAATGTCCTATTAGAAGCTATGGTCATTTGTATGAAGGTCAGCATCGTTTCAAATTTGGGAGGCTGCGGTATATTCATGTTTTTTGCAATTGTGGAAATTCTTGATCATTTCATAGTGCTAACTTGCTGACGTCAGGTATGCTGCTAGAGACACCAGATAACACGGTCACACTACACTTACCACGGGCTAACCAGTCGTCATACTCCCTTTATGCCGAACGCTAAGCAGTCCAGCACAATATATGGTCATGCACACGCAATAATCCTAATCCATTAACTTTGCTGCTCAACAATCTATTACATGTATTCACTATGACCAGTTTAAATCACGGTAAAGTCATTATTATAATGCCCACCTTTGAAAAGAGGAAACAGAAAGCCAAAAGTGAGGCGTTGTCAAGAGAGACGTTAGGAAGAGGAAGACATACCATGCATGTCACGTAAATGACGCTTCCAAATGCTAAGGAAGCGATTCGCGAAAATGATTCCTGCGAATAAGCTGCAAGCAGTAAATCGGGCAAATATACATTGTATATATACAATGTAACAGCAATCCGGTATAATGCATATGTTCTATCTATGCAGGGTTGAGCGATGTTAAACAATCTAATACTGAAACAAATCATTCAACAGCATCCGAACAGATTACTGACGTACATGTACACGTAGGAACCGTTTGGTGAATCTGTTAAATTAATCAGCCTGCACAGTGTATTCACCGCGTAAGATAAAACTTGAGGAATTAAATCACCAAGCGAGTTTCAAATGTGGTAACGGTATCTCTGCAGCGATATCTACATTTGAAGCATTACAATATCAAATGATATGTAATAGACATGAAGTTTGTCGTTAAATGCATACATATTGTACCTGCTGAAAACCATCAGTTTTTAAATGACGACCAAATTGGGGTCTTCTATTGATCTTTTTTTTAAACGTTATTTTCTTCTCAATATCTTGACATACTGTCTAACATTTAGTCATGAATTTGAGCATTTACTCATCTGAGGAAGGTTCTGGGTCCTTAACCACGGCTGAGACACACTATAGACTTAAAGCCCGTACTTTAAGTGTGTTTACAGTGGCATATAACATACCACTGTCTTCCGAAACACAAAAGTACTCTAAAGTTCTTTAAGTCGCATGCAAAATATCAGAAGTAAAGCTTTATTAAAATCCAAATCAACACTATCACAAGCTTAGCTTAAAGACTTTTAACACATGATCACAATAACTCAGTAGTTCATGTGTATTCCATTGCCAACATAGTTGCTATCATCTGCAATGAGTAATTGTTATGCTATTTTACAATGACAAATGTACCTTAATAGGCATTGTCAGAGTGCAAAGGTTGAATACATTACGTTACACTTCAGTAAATATTATTTCAGGAATTCCTCACGCTACACACCGCATACATGGGAGGCTGTCTTTACATGACCCTGGCTGTTAATAGGACGTAAATTAATAAAAAAAACAACAAACAAGCAATCACCTATATGCAGAGCTTTGTGCGTACATGTTTTGAGAGGCTGCGGTATAATCATATTGTGTTATCTCTTTCCCAATTTATAGTACTGTCTCGTGTTTAGCATATCGCCAGAGACACCGGACAGTGCAACACTGTCCGGTCACATTATACTGACAACGGACAAAACCTAGCGCTCCACTCCCGTTCTGCTAAGCTATGAGCAGGAGCAGAAATGATTACGTTTATAAACAATAGTGTATCCCCGCCAGGGACAGAACGCAGAAACTTCCCTTGCACGTGCGAACGCTAGATCAAGACCAAACAAGTGGTGGTGATTTCACTCTCCATATCCATTTCGTCGCTTAAACAGAAGCAAAGAAAAAAATAATCAATTGCCAAAATTAAATGAAAAGAGAAAAGGCGAATTCAAATCTTTTTGTCAGCTGAGTTGGAGTCAGAATGTTGCCCCAATTAGAAATGTCATTTCGAAGATATTTTGACGGAATGTATAACAGGACTTTGTTCCACTTCTGCATCAGAGATAACGCGTATGGCATAAAAGCTCATTTGTCATTCGGTTAGGTGGACATGGAAATGGAGAATATAACATCCAGGTAAAATTATTCCGGATAAAATCGTTCCTTATCTGCAACTAGGCGTAGAGCTTCCAGACAAGTCGATCGATATGTTGACAAAAGATATGGTATTTGTGTTTAGTAAATATGTAATTTCAACTGAGGAAATAATATAGAGTACGGCTAGAACAGATTTTTTTAAAAACTTTTCTCATTTCTGTACGTCTGGAATAAAACAATATCTTTATAGAAATACCAGTGCTTTTGTGTTATTGTTTTGTAAAACTTATATTAGAGTTGCTCAGCAAATGTAACATGCACTGGCTATTACAAGGTCTTGTCGCCGAAAAAAGTCAAATCAATTATGATATATTAATGATTTTTCTTTTTAGGGTTTAGTTATTAAAATACAGATACATAAAATATAACACCAGCTACACTGCACCTACAACACGGTTAATAGATAAGAACCATTATGCACTGCTTCACGTCATTTTGCCATTAGCCCAAAGATTACCTTTTCAAATATTGGAAGGTGTAGGTCAAGGAGGTGGTCCTCCATTCAATTCGTTATTAGAAAATCAACGCTTTTAAATTTTTATCGTTACAATTGATATTGCTTAAAAAATGTTCTGTAGCAATATATGTTTAAGAGAAACATCGCCTTCTTTATATAAATAAGCATATACTTTACTATTAGATGGACATTCATGTGTTCATAAGTGAACAATTGTGATATTGAATTATGATTAATTTAGATCATTATGAAAAGTATTATTACACAGTCACTAATGTTTTTATTCCGTCGTTTGATTTTCATTCCACTGTTCACTGGTGAGCAAGAGGCATGCACTTGATAAGAGAGTTCAGATACAAATGGATTCCGAGGACGGAACCCTGGAGAATTCCTTAAACATGTACTGTTGGTGAGCTGATGGGTGAGTTTACTCGGTCAAGTAGAACTGATTGTCTCCTGTCTGATCAATATTTTTTATCACATGATCCGCCTGGTAATCAGCGACTTTGCCCACGTTACATATATATCAATAGGCGCTTTTCGTTGGCTGTAAACAATGGCGTCGCGTCTGGATTCGGGAACGTCGTGACAAAATGGCGGCCTTCGCTGGATTGTTGAAATACGTTTTGAAGATGAAATTTTTCGAAATTTAGGTTTAAGTAGTTATGTGATAACCATTATCGTGATTCTAACCCATAGGCACGACGGGTCATGTTAATAAGATCTTGATGAAAACTATTGTTAAGTGCATATATCGTTGTAAGTCTTAAGTTCGGGAAGATAACCTAGAGCTGTGTCTGCCATGACCCTTAATAACGACTCAAGGGAAACTTATTAAACTTTGGAAATGAAAATGGAATAATTTGTTAGACGTTAGTGCAAGATATCTTCAGAAGACGATGTAATGGCGATAACATAATGGACAAACATTGTAAAACACACACTCGCCATGGTAACATCATGGAAATAGACTGTGCTTTAGATTGGTGACAATCGGTTCTGCTCGGACATTCTTGAACAAAAAATCGAGATTGTCGGAAAAGCCAGATAATGTCCTATTGCTTTGGAGGCTGTTCGGTTAAACTTTTCTTTCAAGGGAAAGTAATCAACATGATATAGAAATAGATGGTAACATAACCAATACATACATTAAGGGTAAGTTCATACAATTTGATAACATGATGGACATTCTACATACATTTTTTGTTTAATGCCGCGAGGGCAAAGAATATCGTGAATTTTACAAGTGTTACGATGCATGTAACATAATGGACAATATGTTACATAACAATATGAAAGTTTAGGACGAATAATTATGAGAACACAACGAATCCACACACAAGGTAACGTAATGGACATTCTATAAAAGCTGTTAGGGCAAATGCTATAAATCGTAACGACATGACAGGGATAAAGAGAGAGAGAGAGAGAGAGCTCGAAAAAAATGATGGCTTTAAGTACTAGCATTTCTAATAACGATTTATTAATTACCGTCAACCATGTTAACTTGGAAATTTCCCTATATCGGCCCGTTAACATGACAGTTGGGAAAGGCGTCGTCCATTACGATAATTTCGAGTCTATGAAATGATTAATGGCACAGCATCAATAGCATGGCGGCACCGCCGCTTCAAATATCCTCCATGCTGGTTGCCATAACAATTACATGACCCGAGATTCGGTAGTCGCGATTCCTGTGGTATCAGCTTTATCCAAGATGGCGACTGAAAGAAACTAATTACCGCAATGCAGTGCGCGTGTCCGATCAGGCTGATTTTATAACAATACATGCATTCAAGATATACCATTATCATTAGCACGTGTTGAAATCAGCACAAAAACGAGGGTGGAAATAAATAAATTGATACACGTCAAGTAAACCAATGTGCAGCCACTGAATGAAAAACGGGAGTGGATCGTGCTACACACCTTCTACAAACACATAATTATGGTAATGGCACCAGATAAAGTCTGTTATAGTGCTAAACTGGAAACAGCATTTCCGGAGATACCAATGGGCACAGCCCGGATAAGGGATAGGGATAGAATAGTGACACACCTCACGATGTCTAGTTTATATATGGAAGTGATTGAACCAATTCACATGGCTGATAATGTTCCATTTATTTCTATTTTTTCACTTCCTTAATCAGTATATCAAGTTTCGGACCAGTCAGTAAAACACACATATGATATATGTTTCTAGTTAAGCTGCTCCGACATTCCATTGATAATTACTAACGCGCTACATTGAATATGTCTTTATTCCATTGCGTTCATACCACCTTTAACGCAATCAAAACATTGTTCAATCTCTAGTTTAACACAGCAAAATGTGTGAAAGAAACGTGGGCGAAACCCACCTTTAAACAGTTTACACAGAGTTTTAAGATCTCTAAGCAGTTATGTTGAGCGCTCCTCTTCAAGATAGATAGACCTAGACGCCGTAAACAATCTTATTTTGCGTTTTCTTGTCTAACAACCTTTTTACGGCGATTTGATTTCGTGATGTAGATTCGTATAGTTTAATCCGATTAGGCTTTAAAAACTAATATAAAGGCAAGTTTAGCGGACTGGGTTTTATTGTGCCTGTGCTGGGACATATTGCGGATATTAATTTTGGCGATTTCTACTCGCTAAAGAAATCCATTTGCTCGCGATATTACGCCAACGAAGTCCATTTGCTCGCGATAATACGCCAACGAAATCAATTTGCTCGCGATAATAAGTTTGTTTATGATTGTATAATATTTTCTAAATACTGTATCTGCCTGTGATTATTCCCCGGGAATCGCTTTGCTGGGGATATATGATGCTTTTACGGGCTATAACACCAAACCGTTCAACTAAGCCGTGAAACTGCATATATATTTATCAGGCTAGTACCCTAATTATGCCTTTTTGCTCATGGATCCGTTACCATGGAAGTTAGTCAAAAATGCTAAACTAGCTAGGGTTCCCTTTTTTCCAGGCTGTAACTTCAAAATCGTCCAACATGCATTTAGATCTATATATCAGGCTCGTGTCCGAGTTGTGCCTTTTGCTATTGAATGCGTTCCATTTTCGATCCTTTTTCCCATTACCAAGGAAATATTTTTTTTACCAAACTACCGTTTTCTTTCGTTTCCGGGCCAAATAACTTTTTCTTGCGTTTCCGGGCCGTGACCACAAAAACATTGAATAACTAGTTTTATATAATTTTCTGTATGTATTACGCTAGTACCCTAGTTGTTCCGATGGTTTCTTTATCTAGATATATATACATCGAAACATATATACTACTGCAGGGGGCAGGGGATATTGCCATGCTTTTTTGGCACGTTGTTTATTATTGTTTTCTAATTTTGATCTATAAATGCGTTTTCTTACGAAAGTGTCTAGTGTTTCTAAATTGATTATAAATATTCTACACCAACGTTAACTTGGCTAGCCAAGGGTATTCAGCCGATTCTCTCTACAAGGGAGAGCATTGGACTGAATGCCCTTGGCTAGCGAGGTTCATACTACACCTACCACCACCTACCATCAGCAACCTTTAGTTTTCTAACCATGACACTGGCAGTATTAAATCAAACTCAGAGTTGGTTTATCGAACATCTAACACAAGTAGGCTTGAACACAGGATTAGATCAAAAAAGTTCAGGAAGAGCTTAACCTAAAAAAATTTCTCAACCTTATTGAATCTATCAGTTTATTGAGTGGAACCTCTTTTCACAAAATAACTTTTCCAATGTATATATCCCCGTTTTATAATTTCTATAAAATATTTCAGAGTTTTTATTTCCGATTTTAACGGTTCTACTAAAATCCTATCATTGTTGGTTTTCTGGTATTTACTTGCAGTTATCAGTTATTCTGTATGGTGTAGCAAGGTATATGTAGATATATATATATTTACAATTGTAAAGATGTTCCACCACTGACGAATGCTTTTTTTTCACTATCAAAAACAGGATCAGACGAATTAGTATTTTTCTTCAGTTACAAAATTTACTTACTTTACATCATTACCATCACTGAAAAGGTTTTTTTTTTAATTTTATTTCAAGATAAAAATATTAAAAGTAATTAATTGCGTCCCGAAAAAATTCCATGACACTATGGCCTACATAGAATGAAGTACTAATTGCGCATGTCCCAAAATGAAAATAAATTATTTATATGTACTTTTTTGTATAAATAAGACACGTATATATATCATTAAACATCAGTTGTTTAAACGATAAATATCGTTTACGCTCCGTTGGCGGTGAAACATCTTTCATCTTTTTATGATATCTCTGACTGGTACGATACTGAAAGTAGGCCCCAAACGAATGAAAGTGAATTGCTATGAGAATTCATATCTTTACCCGAAAATCTTGAAATGGTGGGTCGTTTAATAGTTAACAATTAATGATCCCAGCTAGATATCCATGTTATTTTTTCATATCTATTAGATAAACCAATATACTACGCCCCCCCCCCCCCCCACACAAACAACATACGTTAACACACGCAACTAATAAGGGAGGTCGTTCTTAAAATACATACTTGTTAAACGATGCGAGTCCAATCATCGCCTCCTGTGATAGAAGGGAGGCAACTTCTTAACCTGACATTCCACACTGGATCCGTATCCATGTAATACATAAAACCAAATTTAAAGATCTCAGACCTTGGTAGCTTAAGAATGAGAAGATTATCTAGTCTCTACTTTCTCTTATTTTTTCCATATGCAAATATATGTAGTCAAGGTCATCCACTTATTTTTGGTAGTCCTTCTTCCCAGCATGCTACTGGCCCACTTCAATTAAGACTGTAGACCACTTGGTTACTAAGAATATACTGTTAAAAGATTCCAATGCACTTCACACTGATCACCAAAACTTGGAAAGGGGATCATTCCTTTAACAAACTGGTCAGTTGGTTGGTTTTGTTTAACCTTCTATCAACAGCTAAGGTTATATATGGACTGTAGTTTTTCTCTCTCTGGGCATTGAAGCTTTCTCTAAAATCTGACACGTCCTCCAAGATTTTGCTGTATAATGAAATTTAAAAAAACCAAACCAAATAACTAATGATTTTAATTATCATTTTATTGACATGATTTTGAGTTCGTTAATATATCATACACTTTTTACAAAATTTACAAAATGCCATATATAGTAAATGTGTTATATATAATATTTATTTTCCGTGAAGTTTTTGTCTTGATTATGTAGTAGAATATAGAAAATATGAATACATACCATCATCATGACAAGATAGATCATCAACAATGACAATTGGATAAGCTATCATACAGAATTGCACCAATTATTGCTGAGTATAAACAATGCTAATAGGACCTTAACAATTTCATGCGCAACATTCGACATTTTCAACAACACAGCTATGAGTGTGTGGTTCTTAAAACACAACTATGAGTAGAAGAAAGATTAAACTTCAAAAACAATTTAGGTAACATTTTCTTACAATTATCATAGTCAACCGAAAAAACACCCCTCCCTCTTTTGAAGATCTCAAAAGCACTTACTTTATACTTTGTGCAATAATCATTAAATATCAAAATTCTACTTGAAAAATTTGGTATCATAATTAACGGAACCTTCATTTTTCAAAAAACCACGGATGAATATGGCATAATCATGATAATTAATACCAATTATTCCTAGGCACAAAGTTAAGGGTATGACTGCTGGAGAGCTGGTGTGATGATCAATTGTAAGGTCACTGCATTTTAGGGTCCATGTCACATTTATTTCAGAACATTTCAGAACAACGATGGCTTCTACTATTTAAAGTTTTGTTTTCTAAATGAAATGCTTTAATTTTCATCACAGATTATAATTCCTAAATATCTCAGATATGTAGTAATTGTTCTTAGCACCAAAGCCATCATTGTTTTAAGTCAATATCTGTTATCTTACATTAACTTGATTTTACAACTGTTCAATCATCATCCTCATCACTTTCAATCCTGTTTTTCTTACTTAACACCTGTCGCAGTGGTATGTTGTCATCAAGCTCGGAGTCAGAGTTTTCTCCCATCTCTAAGCTAAATTGAGTTGCTGGGAAAGAGGCTGAAGCTGAAAACAAAAATTGCACATAACTTTTATAATTATATTGAAAATCGAAATATGTCTGTTAGACATTAAGACAAATACATCTTAGTACATATATATGGTTTGAAAGGTTCGCGTCATGAAATCACAGTGAAATCTATTAAACAGTATAAGACACTGACTTCCGGTATCACGTGCGCAGTTGGAATCTGCACATAGCGGATGTACACAGACCCTACACACGACAATGAAAATAATAGTGCGAGTACGCTCGCACTAAAAATGTTCAATAAGGATTGAAAGGATGAACAGAGGCAACCTTGTGGTCTTTTAATTTAAATATCAAAGGGAAACAACTAAGCTATATTGAAACATATTTGTTAATGTAATTGATGTGAGATTCAAGTATATTACATACTGTAGTGTTAGTTGGTCAGAAACAGTTGCCCAAACAAAATTGATTAAAAACAGAACCACACTGTAGCTTATTCAGTCTTCTTTTAAAGGGGATACATGAGTAATAATGAAATTTTGTTGGTGGTTGGTATTTTACGTATAATACACGGGAATAGCAATTATAAATGTATCATTCTTACTGTCTTAGGTTTAAAATTTAACGAGGTATGTTCAGTTAAGGAAAGTGGACATTTATGCCATATATTTTTTTCTCTCCATTCAAACATCATAAAAGTTTTAAAATTCCACACCTAGAATAAATACTAATTTAAAGTTTATTAAAGTATTAGAATGAGTTGCAACATCTATGAATAAGCATACAGATGTTGATTATTATTAAATCTTACCTTGCTTGACCTTTGACATTAGGGGAACATCATCATCACTGTCAGAGTCTGACTGTATTTGAACACGATTCCTTGGCTGTGTTGGTTTTTCTGCCGCACTTTCCGAATGAATTGTGACATCTATCAATAATATCATAATTATTTTAATGGTGCCAAAAATGAATGAATCAGCATACAGATGTTCTAAGTTTTCCTTGTTCTGTGTGGTAATTTGGGTCAAATTCATTTTTTTAGGATTTAATTCTTAAAGAACTTTTCCGCTATTAAACCTGAGTGTAACAATGTAGAAATTATGTAAACATTACACTTTCACTGTCCAGGAAAATACATATCTATCATTTAGTCCATTTCAACACTCTAACACCACTTCAGATGAAAACACGTCCCTTTCAAGGTTCATACAGAAATCAAGATATGAAATTCAAGGCTTTTCAAGGCCTTTTCAAGGCTTTTGATGATAAAATTCAAGGCACTTATAGCCATATTATAAGCATAAGAATTTCATATTGACAAGAAAATAAAAATGTTTCTTTCATTCTTCTCACATTAATCCTTCATATTGATGATATCTGAGGAATTTGCAGACAATTTTAAGTGAACAAATAATTTGAGAAATTTCAATCTAACAATCACATCATTGTCAAATAAAAACTAGAAAGCCAGACTCTTAGTCTTCCGTTATAACTTCAATTTGCTTGAACATTGCAGATGCTTCAATTCCTCTAACTTTCCCATACATTGCTATATCTAACTCATAACCATCCCTCTCTCACCCTATATCTCAACATCTGTAAAAAGGTCCCGATCTTTCGGAGATTGTACCGTCTCAAAATACTGATATTTAACTATGATTTTACCATCTCAAATTGCCGATCTTTAACTATTAATTGCCTTGAACAATATCTAAAGAAAACCATTAAACTAATCCAACTCACTGTCAGAATTTAATAAGATATCAAAATACAGTCATCATTATTGTCCTCACCTAGCTTCTGGCAGTAGCCAGGCTCCCCGCCATGTTTTTGTAGCCGGCTAGTGATGCTGACTGATCCAGCTCAGTTATCTGTCTATATCTTATTATTACTTAACCCCTCATAAATAACAAACCCACAGAAGACCCTGATTCTTCTTTTATTAGATAGTGATAAAACCAGATGTGTTCCGAGTATCATATTACCGATAACAGGTGGTACATTCTAGAGACTCCACAAACATCATTTTCATTTTCTTGTCAATATGCCGTGATAAGTGTGGTAAGGGTTAAGGAAATTTTAACGATTTTTCTGCAATTAACAATCAAAATTAGAAGATGTCTGTGATAATTTAAGTAAATTCAAGGCCTATAATTATGTTTTCAAGGCTATAAGACCATTTTTCAAGGCCTTTCAAGGCCCTATATCAATTTCAAGGCCTTTCAAGGCAGACACTCAAAACTCAAGGCCTTTTCAAGCCTGTGCGAACCCTGCCTTTTTTCAATTATTTTCAAATTTTACCTTGCTTGACCTTTGACATTAGGGGAACATCATCATCGCTGTCAGACTCCGACTGAATTTGAACATGTTTCGTTGGCTGTGTTGGTTTTTCTGCCTCACTTTCCGAATCAGATTGGATTTTTGCAGGTCTGTTTGTCTTTAATGGTGTATCAGCATCACTGTCATTGTCAGATGATTGTGTGCTATTTTTAGAATCACCCGAAGGGATTCTGGCTCGCTTGGCAGGCTGTAATGGTTCATCATCGTCACTACTGTCGCCTAGATCTAGAGGGCGCTTCTGTGACTGACTGGCCTCCTCGTCACTGGCTGGGGCCATATCGTCATCAATGAGTAGGGCTGGTCCAGTGTCACTGTTAATCATAAATGTAACTATCAGATACATGTAACATTGTTGTTTTCAAGCATGGAAGTCATTTTTTATCAAAGTTTATTAGATAATGTGGCATGCGGCTATTCACTTAAATGATGTATCATTTGTGTTATGTGATCAAATTACAAGCTAGAGGACAGCAAAATGATACAAGTGTTATTCATGTGTCCCATTTTTTTATCCATTGAAAACACTTAACTGTAAATAGGTAATTATATTTATGTGTTGCAAACTTAATATCCAAAACGCTTAAATTCTACTGGGATATATAACAGCACAAAATTGTTATTCATAGCTAAGACTTTACCACTGGTTATATAGCAACGCCAAATCTTTGACAACAATTCAAGCATTACAATAACCTAATCAAACTGCTACCTTTAGCATATCACAGAGTTATTGAACAAGACACAGGTGTTGCTTTTTTGTCACTAAATATAAATTAAAGAACTATGATCATTTTCACCTGTCTTCACTATCAGAGTCTTGGATGCGTTTGATGCGTGACTTTTTCTTCAAAGGTGGAGTAACTTTTGTTGTACTACTGTGACTTGGTGTATCAGTCACCTCTGCGTTTTGATGACCTTGACCTTCAGTGTCTTCAAGGTCGACATTATCATCACTATCATCTGCCACTATAGGAGGTGAAGCAGACATTCTTTTTCTATGAATATAAAAAGCCAATATTATATCAAAGATGAAAATCTGGTTCATAAGGTAGCATTCAATATTTTTTATCAAACTATTAAAAAGTTGTAGGAAATACGAAAAATATGTGAACAGAATATTTTTTAAGGTTAAGGACAGAGGTTACTAGGTTTACAATATTATAATCTAATTATTCCATTCACCCCAAAGGCTTATTAGGACTCTTCTATATCAAAGTTTGGAATTATCCATTATATAATTTTAGGGGGTTTAGAGTCAAGAAATTAATACAAAAGTTATTACCTTGATCTATCTCTCTTGGGTTTCTTTCCCTTATCCTGCTGTCGTTGTTTAGCCATGGCTTTTAACCTCTCCATCCTTTCTGAAGTTTTCTTGTTATCCTTCTTTCTCTCCACCTCCTTGGCTTTTGTTTTCCTCGGTTTGGGAGCAGGTGGTCTATGGACTTTGATGGTATGGGCCTGACTTGGGACCCCTTGGTCATCAAGTGTAAGCCCCTCCACCAACTGTCTTAGTTGGGCCGGGCTCCAGTCACCAGGGATACGCCAAAACATCTCCTGCAGGGCAAATAAATCAGACATTGTCTTTGTCTTATAGTAACGCATTTGATTTTATATAAGCCTTCTTGTGTTTACTGTGTCTGCATAAACAGTCAAATCTGTCTTAGTGACCACCTCTGTATAAAGACCACTTGCTTAATAAGACCACATTATTATGGTCCCAAATGTTGAATTTCAAACCAATTTGACTTCTTTACAGAGGTTTAACTGTACTGAGAGGAGACAGTATATTGTATACTTGTATTGTGATAAAATCCCTGTATTTACCTGTTCATTAGCTGGAGGACAAAAGCCAATTTTCTTTAAGAAGGACAGAAAGCATTCATCTTCCATTGCAGTCTCATTCTCCTCCGTCAGTGGGACAATGGGAACTGGCATAGCACTGGCTAAAATCAAAATTATAGAGGCAATACAGGTTAAACGTCATGAAAGATAGATGTTCAAGATTGTCAGTACAGTTATCCCTTGACCTATCGCCACTCGATAATACTGCCATCTTGTCCCTAAGAACTGCAACCCGTTTCGAATTCAAGTACATAAGTTCCTGGTACCCCAAATCTATCGCCACATTATCTACCATTCTTGACTGGAATATCATTGATACCACTCTTCAGGGCCTTCAGTCACGCGTAAATGACACCAGACAATAGACTTATTACCTATATGTATTGTAAAAAGTGTCAAAACTACTTACTGCATCGAAGTGGCAGGAAATGTTTTGATAGGCGGCTTCCATTGTTTGTTTTTGTTCTAATAAAGCCACATTAACAGATAAGAAAGATGATGCAAGTCATATTTCAGTTGTTTCCTTAAAATATACAATGTTTATGCATTTGTATCTAGTTTGTTAAGTTACTAAATGAACAAAAGCAGTAGGTCCCGATTGGTTGTGAAAGGGATTCCCCGTTATATTGCCAACTTCATTATACCGCAAAAACAGACTACTGTATGTCCTATTTTCAATTACTCAATTTTGCAGGTTTTCCCAAACAGCCAACTATACTAAATTAGACTCACGTGGATATTTTCACGATTCTGCGTGACATTGATATTTTTACAAAATTAAGATATATGTAACAGTAAAATTTGATCTCAAGTGAAACAATAACATATGTGTAAATTATATAAAAAGTCCTGAACCAGGGTTGCAAAATTTTTATTGATTTCTTTTTTATTTAAATAAAAAAATAACCGGCTTATATAGTATCCAACATGTTTTTAATTAACACAGAATTATGTTGGGTTACTTCTCCGACAGATAAAGCCAAAAAAAATTAATTCTTAGTTTCTCAGGCCCCGCCGCATCGACATTTACCCCCCGCACCAACGTTTTTTATGCGCCATAACTAAATATTAAAATTGAGACCGCCGCATCGAACGCACCCGAAATTTCCATTCGAACTCGCCCGAATTTCCATTCGAAAACGCACCCGGAAATTGGCTCCAATTTTAGTATGCACCTTTCATTTCCGGTAAAAAATGGCTGCCGATGTCAGCATTTGCTCAAAACGGAATGTTTCCTCCCAGGATTATGTATTTTCAACTGGTTTTCTGTGGATATGTGACGATTGAGATATTTAAAAGCTGTTCATAAAGACTGAGTAAGAATTAACATTTTCTACACGTGTTTTCATTGATTTTCATGTCCTTCAAGTGAGAAAAAATAAAATGTTATCTGCCGCATTTGTTTTCAGAGAAATAAAAAATAAAAAATTTCTCACCGTCCACACTGACTTTTTAAAAAAGTGGCCTAAGAAACTAACAATTAATTTTTTTTGGCCTAAATACATACCTGCATCTTCCTTATCACCGGCCGTCCGACTCATTCCACGCTGTATCCATTTGATCTGATCTCCGTAGCCTCAGCTAATATTTACATTTGACAATTTGCTCTAACCAAACTAAGAAGTCAATTTCCAAAAAAACCTTTTATATTAATTTGCAATCCAAATTTAATTGTGCTAGTTCTAACACAAAAAGGATAAAAACAGATATATAAACAAATTAAATGAAAAACCATTGAAGTAAATATCCTACAAAATGAAAGAAAGTATAGGTCATTCAAGTCAGTACAAGTCATGTACAAACATAGTTTATGATAAGAACTTCATAATACAATTCTGCCTTTAAGATTTCAGCAGATCATATTCATTCAGAGCCACAGATCTTAATATTATCATCTAAAAGTCAAAAGGGCCATGAAAAAGGTAAGAGATAAAGATTTACTGATATTTGAATCAATTCAATTTTATCAGAAGGTTCTTCAATTTTAACAGAAGGTTCTCCATAACACAAGATAATGACATATCTTAAGTATGTATGAATTTCCGGTACCTTTGCCCACAAGATCTGTGATTATGGCTGCCATATCATCCTGTCCCCCATACTTGTCTGTGTGACCTTGACCTTCATCTTCCTTATCAGCATCATCACCAGACACATCACCCTCGTCCGCAGAGGACAGCACTTCTTCCTCAAAGTCAGAAGGCAGCTCCTGGAAATCTGCAGAAAGAAGAGCATTCATACAGCACAATAGATAAAATTTGAAGCTTTTAAAAAAAAATATCTGATGAATCTACGTTCTATAATCTTGAAATGGGTTGGGATTGCCAATGTGCTTCATATTGAGGTAGTAGTTCAATGTTGACAACCCCATTATCACAAAGAGGGAAACAGGCCTGGATATCTACAAGATGGTTTCCCTTCAGTTGGTATATTATAATACTCTTTCATTTGTGGATATGAAGAATAGGGATATTCTACCCAAGGGTTACAAAATGTAGTAAAACCCATATCCACTTATGAAAGAGTATTTTTCTTTCATACTTCGACGTTTTATTGCAATTTTACAACTATAATTTCCCGCCATTTTGAAATAAATTTGAAGAAATCCACGACTGAAAGTCAAATTTTCCATTCCGTTGTTTACATGAAAAATCACGTGATATTTTCAACACAAATTCTGTTGTTTGCATCTTTTATAGTAAAACCAGTCAAGTTTGTGAAAAAAATGTTAAAATTTTACAGAGGAAAAAGAAATTATGTTGACGTCGTGACATCATGAGGCTTTATTGCATGGTTAGCCATGCAATACAGCCTCGGGCGACATGAGTGTATTGCCCTAGATCAGCCAGTATTACGTAAACCTGTAGGTATGAAAGAAAATTATATATATCCCTATCAAGTACATTTTTACTGTAAAACTTTCTAACATTCACAATCTGCAGCTTGAAAATCCAAAATGGACAGATAGGATGTGAATGAATTACTCTTTACATAGTATTTAGCTTAATTCCAGAGATTGTAGTGGCTTACATTTCAGGATTATGTATTAAATCTTTTGAATTCTAAACACTTCAAACCTTCTCTCTGTTGCATTCTGTCCATGTCGTCATCATTATCACTGTCCATCCCCGAGCCACGCCTTTTTCTCTGTCGTCGTTTGTACAGCTCCTTTCGGTCCTTCACTAGTCCCAAACTAAACAGTTTCTCAATGACTTTAGACTTGCTTCGTTTGACCTCCATGTGAGACGTAATACTACCGAGAGGATCTGAAATTATTGGACCAAGTGAAGTTATAAATTTATGTCATTGATACAAATTTTTATATTCATACATACATACACACACACACACACACACACAGCCACTTTTCAGTTACCGATAATCATACTGTATAGTTACTAATATTAACAAGGTTTTAATTTTGCAAAAACCTGAAATTTTACATCCGCAAAATTTCACAAATCTAAGGGTACAATTGAGGATCAAATCACTATGTATCCAAGATTTGGTTAATGAAATAATGTACGAAAGGAAAGTGTGACATCAGCTATACTACATGTTACTTTTTGATAATTTTGTGATATACCATATTCACCATAATCAGTGCCCAGGGTACTTAAATAATTGTAACAAAAGGGGGTGCTTATTAGCGAACCAAAACGTAAGTTGTACTAGCAAGTTCATGTTATATGCGCTACAATGCTGATGTTAGAGGCATCACATGTTGTGTAACATTGTTTTAAATCCATGGGATGGGGGCATTTATACAACTTCAACTCCTTCTACAGAAAAGGGGAGAGGCATGCACTTATATGGGGAGGGGCACTAATCACGGTAAATACAGTAGGTGGAATCACACTGTGAAGACTAACCATTGGTAGAATGAAATCTATCATAGAGGTTTGCCAAATCAAACTCCTCTTCTTCTGTCCATGGACCAGGTCGATTCCCCCTAAAAAATACAAGTGCCTTCATTAAAATTTACTCTATATGATAACAAGAGATCCAAAAAGGATCATGAATGATCTATATAACTCAAATGGGAGATAAATAGAATCATTCCCAACCATGAGGATGTACCAACAAAATCACAAATCTTAGGCCAGAGGAATTCTGAATTTCCAACCCAAGCAATTTTCAGATTACCCCCTCAGGTTTTGATTTCGTTGTCACACCCTCATGTAAGAATTGATGATTTTTCTCCCACGTACAAAAGAAAATAATTAAAGAGCAGTCTCAAAAGAAACCGACATGAACATGGTCGTCAGTATTATCCAAAAAAACAAGGGTAATCTTAAATTGTCAAACTATTAGAAATGCTGTCATCAGACTTGTCAAAAAAGCAATATTCATTACTGGCAATAGGCATATTATATAAAGGAAAAGCCATGAATAAAACTTGTGAAAGATCCCTTGAGAAGTATACAGACCCTTTCTTTCCTCTTTTGATGTCTTTGGCACTCCCAATCAGGCCTTGTTTTTTCAGCTCTCTAAGGACCTGTCCTCGTGTCTTTTTTGGGTCGGTGATTCTTTCCATAATACAGTCAACCACATCTTTACCTATAAATATAGAAAATGTGACATCGGTTACATCATGTTGGTAGAGGTGGAAATAAGTACATAGCTAGATGAACCAAAACTTATTATCAAACCAATATTTAATATACACAAAGTTGTCGATATGTATAATAATCATAATCCAAGTAAAAGAAAGATACGGCAACAAGCCTAGAACACAAAAACTTAGCAACTAATAAATATGATTTATAAATGTGAACCATAAATGTGAATCACGCCTAGAACACAAAAACTTAGCAACTAATAAATATGATTTATAAATGTGAATCATGCCTAGAACACAAAAACTTAGCAACTAATAAATATGATTTATAAATGTGAATCACGCCTAGAACACAAAAACTTAGCAACTAATAAATATGATTTATAAATGTGAATCAGCCTAGAACACAAAACTTAGCAACTAATAAATTTGATTTATAAATGTGAATCACGCCTAGAACACAAAAACTTAGCAACTAATAAATATGATTTTATAAATGTGAATCAAAATCTAGAACAACAAAAACTAAGCAACTAATAAATATGATTTTATGATTTATCTAAATGTGAATCATGCCTAGAACACAAAAACTTAGCAACTATAAAATATGATTTACAAATGTGAATCAAAATCTGAATTTGTGAAGATAAAATCGGAAGATTTTGTGAAGATAAAATGAAAACACCTAAAGGGAAACCCTATATAACTTTATTTATATTCTATTATATACAGTGAAACAATGATCAAGGAGACCAACTTATGCAACACGTGGCCAATAAATGAAGATATTGATTTGGAGTGTATTGAATAAGGTAAATGTGATTTCCTCTTACTTGTATCCTCCTGGTCCCTGTACTCCTCAAACAAGTGTCGTACTTCTGTCTCCAACTCCTCCGTCCACAACACCTTCGCCTTACTGCAAAAAATAAACAATTAAGTTTTTATGCTAGCTGTCAGACTGTGAGAAATTTAGTATTAAAGATTGTTTACATTAATTAATTTTTATGTCTTTCATCATTTTCATGATTTATAACAAATGTAAAATTCCTAGATATGATGAGGCCGCGTGGTTGAGATGTCCTCACATATCACCACAGGTCCTACACCTCTGAGTCGTGAGTTCGAATCCCATGACAGGGAGTTGCCAAGTACTGGCAACTGGTCAGTGATTTTTTCTTTTTTGGTAACTATTCACCAAGTCATCTAAAGATTAAATATCAATTGAAGAAATTTAGTTTTGGTTAGATGTAAACAATGCACTTACCTTTGGTAGGTACCATAGCCATCTATCAACTCTGTGGCTTCCTTGCTCGATTTCCAGAACAATAACTCCATGAAAGCTTTGGGATTCCTTTCTGCGGTCTCCACAAAATTCCTGACAGTGTATGTCGCAAATTTTACCAGCTCCTGTAACATATATTGTATCACAATTATGTAGGAATTATTTTTAATCAAGAAATTAACAAAAAAACACATCTATCTCACTATATATCTATATGTATCATGATATACATAAGCCTGATTTCAGTACCTGGATGTTTAAACTTTTTTTCTTTTTTTAGCTGAAACCCATTATCATATTTAAAATCATAACTCATTTACTTCTAAATCTTCGTCTTGTTAAGTAATGAAAATAAATTTTGTTTTGAAATATTTACTAAGATCGGTAAACCAACTTAATTTCGTGTGCTATATTAAATTGTGAAAATTAATTGCCACGAAAATGTCTCGGTAGATTCTTAATGGAGAAATTAAAAATTCTGTGAAAAAGTCATTGGGCATTAAAATGCGACATTAAGTCACTAAGGAAATAAGTTGGTTTACATTTCTCTCAAAAGTAAAATTATTCTGTGAGAGTGAGAATTAATTTGTTGTTTTTTTCTCTCTTTTCTTCTTTACCTTTTTTAACTTCATTATCACTTATCATGTTGTACATCCTATCAAAATGTGAGTGCCTACCTTATATCTGTCAAGCTTAGCCAGTGGACTAAGCAGTATACGCTGGAACAATCGGAACAGTGAAGCCTGAAACACCAGACCTGTGTGTCCAAGGTCGACACTTATACGATGTAACATCTTTATCACACAGTGGTTTGTGTGGGGGGCATTCTTATCAAAGTCGGCCAGCAGGAGGACATAGCACTTTAGGATATTACCCGAACTGAACCTGTATAAACAAGACATAAAATGCTATTACACTCAATAACTTACCTAGTAAGTCTTCTGAGCAATAAAGCATATATTATACTGTATAATATGGACACTTTTAAGTTTGGCAAAACACTTTAACCTTGGTAGATACATACTCCTTCTTCTAAATTGACCGACACAATCATTAGGTGGGTCCCATTTAGTCAAACAAACCAAAGTTAGTTGACATTGTAACGTCGTTGCCGAGAACGTCATGTGACTACAATAACTAGGTAACGTCTGTCCGGACTCTTCCGAGAATGGGCCATGAACTTTCTGACTTCCGTTCCGGCGACCAGTTTGAAATGAAGGCATGTTTACAACTATAGACTTTCAACAACTGCTGTGCCAAAGTTATTAAGAAATCATCATAAATATTCTTTTCAGGGAACTGATCTCTGATTTTGGTTTGTGCGATGTTGTATAAAATGTTTGACATGTTAGAACATACTTGTTCACAAATTCCTTGAAATTAAACTCCTGTTCGGACACAGCAACGGCCGTCATTTCTTCTTCTTCAACTGAAATAATACGTACAGTAATAAAACCCTTACCCAAGTGATATTTTCATTAGTTAGCTATAAATAAATATGCATATAAAATACTAGATTGATTTTATAAAAATAAATAATTTTCATACATTTAAGATATTACACAAGACCTTACTTCAGAAATTTCAAATAGAAAGAATATATAATTTCATGATTTCAAGGATTTTCAATGTAGAGATTACAATTTGTTCTAATCACTATGACATTGCATTTTCAATTCAATATCCAAAGTAACCACACTCTTAGGGCCAATTTAACCCATTTTTGGGACTGATTTGGTAAGGTTAACTCTCCTTTGTATTCATTTTTATGTGTGGGGAGACAAAGATGCTCCATCGATGACAAACGCCATTTTTTCTGTATCAAAAATAGGAGCAGACAATTTAGTAGTTTTCTTTGGTTGCAAAAGTTACTTACTTTACACCATTAGCCCCTTAAAAGCTTGAGCTTCTTATTTAATTTCAAGATAAAAATATTAAAAATAATTAATTCCAAACAGAAAAAATTCCGAGGCATTATCTCCTATATGGAATGAACTACTGATTGTGCATGCACCTAAAGCAAACTAATTCATGTTATATTACTTTTTGTGTCAAGTATTACATATATATTCACGATTTAACTCAAATTATTGTTCAAATTATGAACATCCTTTATGCTCTGTCGATGGTGGAGAATCTCCAAGGTGTCATACCTCAGAAACAACTTATATTATACAACATTTGAGCAGTATAAGTAGCCTACCTTCTGCCCCTTCATCATATCCTTCCAAGCCTGCTTCCTCCACCTGACTCTCCTGTGGGGCACCTACAAATCACAGGATCCAACCTTATAGCATTTTCAAATTCAACTGTGCACAGTTTTTAAACAAAACTATAAACAACTCAATTTTGGGAGATATTTTTATTTTTGCATAATATTATATGGAAGCTCTAACATGAATTCACATTGTGTTTCGTAAAAGTGTATACATGTATGTGAATGCACAATTTAATATATGCAAGAGCCCTTGATCATAAATTTACGAATAGGTAAACATGTTTAATATAATAATGCAAAAATTAAGTAGTTTACAATAAACCAGATACTAACTTCAGATCACATACTTCATTTTGTACACAGCAATAACAAACACTTATTATTTCATTGTTAATATTACAATAAATAGTTTTCATGGCTCATTTAAATTCAAAATATTATCAAGTAAAATGCAAACATAAGTTTCCTTAGATATACCATATTTTCCGGACAATAAACCGCACCTGAGTATAAGCCGCAGAGGCCTTTTTTTACGTTTTTTTTTCAGGTTTTGTACACGTATAAGACGCACCGTAATATAAGCCGCACCCAAAAGTTAGTGCCCATGCACCCACGTAACCGTCTGTGTTTCAGGTTTCTGATACGATCAATCTCTATTGAAGTACAGTAATGCTTATCGATGTTTATAATCACGAAAACTGTCTGTAAACTTATACTGTAAATATATAACAAATAAAAACTCACTACGGTGTAAATATCTTTAGCAAAATAGACTTGGTCATGTTTCTGTTCATTGTTTATTCTGCCATTACGTAAGCCTCCTAATAAGTTTCCCCCCTAGATATAATCGAGAGGGGGAATGAATCAGCTAGCCAATTATTTCCCCCTAGAATTAATCAAGAGGGGGGAATAATCAGCTAGCAAATAGTCTCCCCCACCCCCTGGAACAAGTTCGAGAGGGGGGAAAGAATCAGCTAGCCAATAGTTTCCCCGTAGATATAATCAAGAGGGGGAATAATCAGCTAGCCAATAGTTTTCCCCACCCCCTGGAAATAAATCGAGAGGGGGGAATGAATCAGCTAGCCAACAGTTTCTCCCCTAGATATAATCGAGACGGGGGAAAGAATCAGCTAGCCAATTGTTTCTCCCCTAGATATAATTTGTGAGGGGGGCAAGAATCAGCTAGCCAATAGTTTCCCTCTAGATATAATCAAGAGGGGGGGGAATGAATCAGCTAGCAAATAGTCTCCCCCACCCCCTGGAACAAGTTCGAGAGAGGGGAAAGAATCAGCTAGTCAATGGTTTTCCCCCTAAAACTAATCAAGAGGGGGGAAAGAATCAGCTAGCTAATTCTTTCCCCGGGGGATAAAAGTAATTAGGGGGGGGAAAGAATCAGCTAGCCTATTCTTTCCCCGGGGTAAAAAATCAGCTAGCCAGTTTTTTCCCCGGGGAAGAAATCAGCTAGCCAATTCTTTCCCCGGGGGAAACTATCAGAGGGGGAAAGAAATGGCTGCTACACCGGTTAAAATGCTTTCTTCAGTATGTATATGATTTTATTTTACCTCTATTTTGATATATTTCGTGTATTTATTATATTGATGTGTAAAGGATTACTATATTATCAAGGCTTGCATCATTAACCTGAAACTGACTTCGTTTAGAGTATTCTCGGTCAATTTGCCATCCCATGATAAAATTCACCGAAGCCTTATTTTTGTAAACTTCCGGATATTATTTCGTGGTGTTTGCTACAGAGATCGATTAAATGATTTTAATATGACTGTGCGGTGATTTACACTCGGTAAAATGTTCTTAATTACATGTGATTTACGTGTATAAACTTGATTGCTGATTATTTCATTAAAATCACGGCGACAGGATTTTTGGAAATTCCTCTGTTGACTGACATATGTGAAACACGTGTGCAAGTTTGATTTCATGCTTACTCTCGCTCATATTTCAGTACGCCGATATAAAATACTTTCCTCGGAAACGTTATGCATAGGAATGGATTATACAGTCGAAACTCGTTATCTCGAAATTCAACGGACCAACGAAAATAGTTCGACTCATCCGGAATTCGACTCAAACGTAATGCCATTAGGTTTGGTCAGAACGTGGTTTTCAACGGTCCTTAGATCTTATGACAGCCGGGTACATGCCTATTTCCGTGCTCAGCATATTATCGTGATTTTCCAACTTATAAAGTTTGTATTAAATCTTTTAAGTTATATGTTTTCAGATGTTTTGGGATTTAAAAAAAAAAAAAACATTTGTAAATAAAAAAATTGAATTACGATTATAGGCATGCACACTGATTTCCCGGTGGTTATACGTATACTGACTTCAATGGTTCATACATCAAACTTAAACGGAATGTAGTACCTGAACAAATAAAAACAAACATCTTTTTTCTTATTTCAGAATTTAATGGTATTTCGAAATTGTAAAATAAACAATAGTTTTCACCTACCGTGAGCAGACTACACTCTCCGTTTCTACCGGTTAATATAATTTACGGTAAATGAAACAAAAGTAGATTTCTATACCAACGAAGAAATACATTGTATGAATACTGTAGGCTAAGATACTAGTACATCTGCAACGACTAGTTAAACATTTAACATTGTGGGTTTGTTAAATTATTTTGCACTATCAACATTCCATACAAAACCTTAGAAAACACTTTCGTTTCTAATGATTCCTAAACAAACACGCTTCCGGTCATGATCAGCCACGCTGATCGAGCCATGCTGAGTGCGATTGTATAAACATACGTCGTGTTTATGTACAGGTTAGTCACAATTGTAAAGTGACACTAATAAGGAAGCCAGACTTGAGAGGATTATTAAACAATTATTAATTAGCAGTCATTGTTGTAGTATGTTCTCATAGGCCTGAATCTGCAAATACCAATCACGATATGTGCAGGTAAACCAATCACGTGTTACGACAAACCACAGGTGAATTTCAATTGTTTGTATCAATGTTATATTTACGTAATTGTTTTTGTTTTTTATTTATTTAAAATTTTGACTACAATTGAATTCGAGATAGCGACTATTTTTTTCGTTGAATATCCGTTCTAGGAACCAGGAATTGACTTTGACACAACCGGAGTTTCGAGTCATCGAAATTAGAGTCATCCGATCTTAAAATACATACACAAAGAAGGACAAAAAACGGGACTCGAAAATTTATTCGACTCAACAGGAATTTCGACTCAAGCGATTTTGAGATAACGAGTTTCGACTGTATATCTTTTTTGATATATTTTATGTGTTAAATATATCTTTGTGAAAAGAGTTACTGTATCAATCGACTTCGTTTAGAGTGTTCTTCCACTGTTTGTAAACTAGGTATCCCATGATGCAATTCACCGAAGCCTTATTTTTGTAAACTTCCCAATTATGACCTCGTGGTGTATGCCGCTACAGAGATTGATAATATGGTGTTTTATAGACTATTTGATGCTTATAACATTGCTATAATGTTCTATATAACATGTAAAAACACGCGAATAAACTTGATTGCTGATTATTTCATTGAAATCACAGCGACAGGATTCCGAGAAATACACATGTTGACCGAGTGTAACATGTGTGGAAGTTAGCAATAGCAGTCATTCAGAAGATATTTAAATAATATATTTAACTTATTGATTGATATTTGATGATTTTTGACGTTTTAATTATTATTTTCTTGGTAACAATCCTGCAGCAAATCGATAGCGAAATCAGTCCGCCATTTTGTTGTGACTGTAAACAATCACGCTTCAGTCGGCCGATTTTCCGCGAATTAAACAATTTCACGATTGATCATGTATCTGGTACGTTATTATTTATATCTTTATTATATTTTCATCACACATTATATCATTTAAACACTTTTTACAGTGATTTGGTTGATGTATAACTTAACAAAACTGGCGAGTAAAACTAACGATTTCCACACATGAATCACGACGTAATCATGCAAAAACATGGTCAGATTTTGGTTTTTGTCCACGGATAAGCCGCACTGATGTATAAGCCGCACTGCCGATTTTCAGGTAAAAAAGTAGCGGCTTATACTCCGGAAAATACGGTAATAACGCTTACGTGGTAGAGTAGCCATAAAGATTTCCCTCAGGGCCATGAACTCTTCCTCTGGACTGATGTCTGCACTTCCAAACTCATTCCTCTCCGGCCAGATCTCCCTGGAATTCACACGCTACTTGTCAATAACTGCTAAAGTTTTCAGCAATATATATTATAAGACTTGTGCTCTTACAGGCAGGGTGGGGTGTAAATATCTTTTTAACTGTGCATGTTATTTTTCTACATTCTTTCCCACCACATTTTTTAGCTCCATTTCTCAAATAAATTCCATGACTTAGACTGTACCCTTTACACCAAACCTGAAGTATCTGAGCTGTTTGACTGTTATAAAGAGAACAACCTAGAACAATTACCTACCTGGCAGCCCGCAGTAGAGCAATACCATTTCCTGGTTGGGAATGGCGCAGTGCATCTTGTATACTTATCATGGCATTCACCCTTCAAATAAGAACATATATTTTGAAAATAATTGAAGCAAACATCAGTTCAAAGAAGTGGCTTTGATCTAATACACTGACCTTGATACATTAGTTTTGTGTTTTAATTGACCATTTGGGATTCTGAAAAACTAGATAGTCTTTATACAGAGGTGGTCACTAAGGCAGATTCGACTGGATTTACAATTCAGTTTCACAATAATGTGTCAATTAATTCTGATGAATACCGCTGTTGTTCCTCCTCGATTTCTGAAGCGGCATCAAATGGAGAGACATCTGTTGGAATATCTCCTCGTCCCTGGAAGAGGGAAGACAACTCTGTTGATAGTTCGTCCCACATGTCCTCCAGCTGTTGCGGGTTGTAATCTTGAGGTTCTATGTTTTCTGTAGATAATTACATAATCATTCAATTAACGTTGATATCAAGTATACTTAATAGTAAGTTTAAAATTCATTTTTTTTTTATATTTACATTTAACTCCACATATGAGATGGAGTGGACGACCAAAAAAACATGAAATGTTCGTAGTGTAGAAACGTCATTGGGACCAGTACATTTAGCCAGTATACATATGTTCTGGATGAAACAAGTTTACGAATACTACGAATTAAGAAGAAATGTTTCAATACAAACAAACCAATATAGACAGGGATCCAGGTTAGACAATGACCGGTTTTGACAGGTTAATTCTGGTAAAAGACCATTGGACTAACATATCAAATATAAAACAGGAATTTTTACCGTGTTGCAACTTTTGAATTTTTTGTGTTTTGAATGCAGTCATATGGGTAAATTCACTTCACATTATTTGGCGTTCTAACCTTTTGCAACGTCCTTTTTCTGACGTTTCTTGCTCTTCTTCTTTTTGGACTGGACTACAAGATGAGAATTTCTCTTTGTTTCATTTTCAAGCATCTTCAAGAACAGGTGAGTTGTCTCTATGAGGTCTTTAAGATAAGTCCTGCAAAAAAAATATTCTTCAAATGTATTGAAAGTTTCCTTTTAATTACAAAGTGTGTACACAAATACACTTGCTATGATTTTAACATTTAACATTGATTGACAGAATTATCATTGCATACCATATAGAAAATGTATGTAATTGTGATGAAATACTATAAAACACTGTTTAGGGCTATGCCAGAATTATCCATGTGAGAGGAGCTGGGGGCACTTTCCTTATACTAATAACGTTTTAATATTTCATGGGTGCACCCCTCTCATGTGGATAATTTTGGAACTGCACTTACCATTACTATGGAAATTATCATAATTGCAATTACATGATAAACAAATCACATATAACATATCAAATTGAATGAAATTCTCTAAAATTTAAACGTTAATTTCTCATAATTAATGGGATCTACCACGACAGAAAAAGCAGGTGATACATTTAACTAATTGACCCCTGAAATTTCATAATGAACTGTTCTAGTCTTTGATTTAGAATGTTCTAAATATGTTTACAGGGGTGAATGAAGGTAATTGCAACTACATTATAACATGGTTATAGTGAACTCCTGGGAACCAACAAAATCACTTCGTTATAAGCATAGTTATACACATGTTGCAGACATCGTATAGGAACCTTGACGAGGAATGAAACTTTCTACGTTATGACCATGAATTAAAGTGTTTGCTATAAATGTGTTTTATTGTAAAACCAAAATTAAATTTTACGTATACACAGTGATAATAGCTGAAAACATTTACCTAGACTGTTGACTCTGATTAAACTTCCTGAGTAATGTGAGGAAGATATCCCTGAACTCCATCATGTAGAAAATGTTGCCCTTCAGAACTTTGGAACTCTCCATCAGCTGAGGGTTTTTAGACCGGTCCATTGAATCAAGTGTTAGCAGTAGTTCCTGATAGGCTTTTAGTGCTAGATGTACACTGGAATACAACGGCATCAAAAACTTTTTAAATGTTAACTGTCAGATTGTAATGTTAACTTAGAATCAACTTTATCCATCTCAATATTGCTGTCCAAAATACCAATAATAATAATTATTACACCACTGGGAAAATAATCTGAATTTAATTATATAACATAATATTATATAGGACTAGTTTCAATATCAGGTTTTCATGCGTGCTTCCTTATGGTGGCGTCATGTGTTTTATTAACATCAATATCACTATTAGCAGACATATGTCATTGAGATAAATAATAGAAAAGTAAGGCAGCAAGTTTGATATATATTAATATTTGATTGAAAAGTAGAAACTGCAAGGCAGTTTGACAGCATAATAAAACACAGTAAAACAAAAAGCTCTCAGTATCACATTTTTGTGAAACAGTATTATAAAGTATCTGTTGAAAAATAAGACATGACTCAAGAAAGGCCATTGTTTCCACTCACCGTTTGCCCCACACGATTGCTTCCTTTTTCTCCATCATCTGCATTTCATAGTACTGTATCATTTGTACTTGTATGTAATGGAAGGATTGTACAGACATCGTTTCAGACACCAGCTCGACCCGCTTACTGTGATGGCGACAAAACTCCATGAAGAAGCGGATGGCCCAGAGATAGTATGTCTCGTCGTGTTCCTGGGTTCTCTCATGGTTCAGTACATCCTGATAACAAATAAACATTAACAGTAAAGTTACTTCAAATGCTCGGGGGAAATTGTCAAAGGTACAAACTTGTTGATTCAGATTCAGATAGAGGCTTGGAAACTTTTACTTGTCACAGCTTGTTAACTGATTCACCCCTGAAATTTCATAATGGACTGGTCTAGTATTTGATATAGGAAAGCCTAAATGTGTGTTCAGGGGTGAATGGGTTAACATGACACTGATGGAACTATGGTACACTGATGGAACTATGGTAATCACAACACTTTTGTGTTATATGAGTATTCAAGTTACTTGTATTATTAAGAGTGAATTTTTCAGTTGGGACCCATTTGAGTTTTACAAGTTTGAGTAAACTATATGTAAAGCTGTTATAGTCTTCTTTTTCATTAAATTACTCAAATCAATGTCCAATCAGAAGTATTGCTGATGAAACCATTTTTTTTTATTCTTCAAATCTAGCATGAAAATGAAGTCCATCTGAATTACAAACCTTGACAGCATACATAAGAGGGTTGTAGCAATTCTCCAGAAACTGTACACAGAATTCCTTCAAACCAAGACGAATACTCAGGGTGGATCGTCGGATCAAATCCTTGTCTTTGATTGGTTGTCGGTTCTTAGCTATCTTCTTAGGTTTTTTGTTCACGTCAAAAGTTAAGTTACTAACGTCATGCTGTGCTTTATGAAAAATGACATCCTTCTCACTAATAGATTTCATATTCTTCACAACATAGGTCCCTCCAAATCTTGAATGTCTGAAATAAAATGAATTTTATTTAACAAAAGGAGGCATAATAATAAGACTTTCCAGATCTTCATGCGAGAACAAAATCTAAATGATCTCAATCTTTAATCATTTACTGATTTTTATTTCATTTTATGAATTATTAATATTTGATTTGATATTCAGTCAATCAAAATTGTCCTTGTATTGAATAGCTGAGATGAAATAACACTTGTAAAAAATTAATTTTGCTAGAAATGCCTTAAGACATAAATGTCCATATCTTATTATATTCATGTGGTATCTTTGCAAAGTTGAAACACCACAGCCTCCAAATACATACAGCACATTCCATACAAGGGAGGCAATCCTTTAATTTATCTTAATTATCTGTTAATAGGGTGTTAAGCCAAGCAACCAACTTCACATAAAATCATAACAGAACAGGATGGACTGACTGTGATGCAGTTTCATACACATTATACCCTGTTTTACAAGGCTGAGGTATGAAAATATAAAATATGAAATACCTGGTACTGAATTTCCTATGATCCGTGACTTTCCTTGCTCGTTCTTGTTCTCTTATCATCTCTAACTCTCTGAAGTTAAAGAGTGCATAAAACATTTTCAGAAGGTAATAATGTGTGAGCAAATGGGACTTCACATTTTCATAAATGCTATATTGATTAAAGATGCTCCACCACTGACAAATGATAATTTTTTACTATCAAAAACAGGATCAGACGATTTAGTATTTTTCTTCAGTTACAAAACTTATTTACTTTACACCATTACCACCATTGAAAAGTTTGAGCTTCTGATTTTGCTTCAAGTTAAAAATATGAAAAATATTCAATTGCATTCTGAAAAAATTTCTGTGGCACTATATCCTATATGGAATGAAGTACTGATTGCGCATGCACCAAAGGAAAAATAAATTATTTTATATTATTTTTTGTGTTAATTAGACATATATATATATACACAAAATTAAATACCAATTATTGTTAAAGTGATGAATATCATTTATGCTCTGTCAGCGGTAGAGCATCTTTAAATTTTTTATGTCAAGCTTCTTAGGCCCTCAATGATACATAATTCTATCTTTGAATATAACATAGTTATCTCCACTGCGGGTAGGTACCAATTGAAATTTCTATACTTGGTGAGCAAACATTGGTTCTGTTTTAGACATGCCAAGATTTTGTCATAAATTGAGCTTCACTTATCATTTAATACCAAGACTTCAGTCATTGCACTTGCCTTTCCTCCTTCTCCTTCTGACTTTGTGACCTTTGAACCCCAGCACATGCCAACACCTCAGGTGTCTGTTGAAATTGTGTCAATCATCAAAAACAATTTAGTTAGGTATTAATTCAAGTTTTACCACAATTTTTTTTTTATTTACTACTAGTACTAGTGGCCTTAGTACACACATGTAGCTACAAATAATATTTTTCTTATGAATTATAAATTGTATATTGTGTTACATGTCATACTTTTATCAAATTTTTTCTTAGAAGTAATTTTTGAACATATCAGCTAAAACGATCATGAAGAAAAGCAATATAGAACTGTGAAAGGTTCTTATAATTTTTGTGAATTCATTTATGATTTATGATTTAAGTGGCACTTAATTATATCATATACAACTGAAGATGGACTAAATGTGCATTAACAATGCAATATTACTATCTTGAAACCATTATTGTTTTTATGTTCACATGCATCAATACCAGAGTCAACGATTTAATACAACATAATTTGATATATTTAATCAGATTTCTGAGTAAAGGAACGGCGGTAGCTAAGTGGTTAATATGTGCCCATATGCAGGTCGTGAGCTTGAATCACATGTGGAGCAGTTGCCAGCTCAACCAGCAAACTGACCACTGGTCATATTTTTTTTCTCTCCGAGAACTCTAGGTTTCCTACACTATCTTAACCTAGCTATAGTATGTCCCTGACCCTGTCTATTAACAGGATTTTAAAATAATCAAACAAAATCTTGGGTAAACTAACCTGCTCCCGAAAAATTAGCGACACAATTTCCAGGACATGCATGGAGAACTGTCGTTCCTCTTCAGAGCTGGCTATATACAGGAGCAGATCCTCAAGTCCACTACAGTGTATGGCCCTTAATGATACACACAAAATCCTATTCTTTACATTTTCAAGTGAAATCCTTAATATCTTGTGTATTAAGAAACAATCGTCAGAAGTTGAGAAACTAGGTTAGTTTCTCGACTTTTCTGCTTTATGACATGTAACTCTTACAAATATCAAACTACATGCATGATGAAAGAACTTACACAGGGGTGGTACTGCAATTTACAAGTATCTAAACATGAATGGAGAGTTTCCTATCATAATGAAATGTATTCTGATGTTATATATCAAACAACTAAATCAGCAGTCACAAATATCGAAACATTTCCATTGCTATACCCCATCAGTTGACTTGCTATACATTTAGTACTATTATAATTGGTGCTAACTAGAATTTCTAACTTCAGATGGCTTACCAGATAACTTGGTCGTGAATAGTGGCATCGTCGTCAGTCCTCTGTTAAATAAATTCAGATAAAACATTTAGTTAGATTCATATATACATATTTGGAATAATTGACCTATTTCTGGATTTCAAATTAACCATATAAACTTTTTTCTCACAGCTATGAGAATAAACAGCTGTTGTTTATATAAAAGGATATTAACATTCAAAAAGGTTTATTCTACTATAATGTGTTTAAATATCTATTCACTTTAACTATTGACCATATAAATGAATAATTCAATGTCAGTTAAAATATTTTTCCAGATGAATATAGCATTCATCAATGATATCAGGTAATTAACATGAAGTTAATTAAAACTACAACCAACCTGTTCCTGGTCTTGGTTGGGAGGTACATGAAGAATGTTTCTAATAAGGATGAGAATTCTCTCTATTAGGAGGCGATCCTCTTCCTGACGATGTTCCCAGTCCTACAACACATATGAACAAATATAGATAAAATATATAAATATATATATATATATATATGTACCAATTGATAATACAGTAACATTATCAAATCTAATATTTTCCCCAAAAATATTATCAAGCTTTATAAACACAACACTAAATGTGAACAAGAAGCTATACTCAATCTATACAATTTTTTTTAATAATTAATTATTTTACTGTGAGTGTCTCTTATAAGATTTTATACATTTTTTTTTCTTTTGGCCTTACCAGTTTCAATAGTTGTCCTAATCGCTCTGTTAAGGTACTGAAGAAATCCTCGTCCACAAAAACCTATTAAAATAAAATGGTGATTCTAACAATAAAATGGGTCTGCTATGATCACTTGAATTTTACAAGAAAAAAAGAAAATAAATTAAAGTAAACAATGTTTAATATCAAAGTGGATCGTTGTCAAGACTTTTGTTGAAAATTTTGGTTATTACACGATAATCTTACTATATCTATCTCTGTTCAACAAATGGTCTATGCAACATTTAGAATATCACGTACCTCTTTGTATCCCTGCAGCTCTGCCTCAATCTCCAGGTAATAATTGTACATTGTTTTATCTGCAGGGATGGCATTTTTGAAGCATATAATGGCAGGCTGTGTCAAGTTCACCAAAACTCTGTAACGTAATCAGTTAACCTTGTTCACTAATGAATTTGATAAGGCCAAAAAAAATATATACATGTTTCAGGTTACATGACTGAAAAAAATAGAGTAGGTCGGTCAGGATTTTTTAAAATTTTTTTTTTTTTTTTTTTTTTTTTTTTAGGAGGGGTGGGGGAGGGGTTGAGTGGCTTTATAACTACATTAAAAAGTAATTTAATAATACATGTAAGTTGTCTTTCAGGCTTTAGGCTAGCTGCAATATTGTAGCTCAAAAGACTTTGAGACAGAAAAAGTTGTTGTCTTTAGGCCGAAAGGTATAGTAGGCCGGGTACGTATATTCGTTCTAGCTTTAGGCTGGATAGAAGTCTTTTATTTCTCATCACCGTATTCGTAATTGAACTTTATCTGGATAAACTTAAAGCATGCGTAAAAATCTATGTTGAAAACTTCATACACACAACGTTTTTGTTTTGAAAAAGTGTGATAAAATAGCTAGGGTCGAAAGTAAAAACTAGGGTAGGTAGGGGTACCTGAAACATACATATTTTTTTAGGCCTAATATACAACAAGTATTACCACAGCTGTATATGAGGGCAATTATATATTTCTTCCTCTGTCTCCTAATGTTTTATTTTTATCCTAATAACCAAAAGTGTATTAACTTTTTTCTGCAATCTTTGTGTTCTGACTGATACAGACAGAGCGAAACATTAACTAAACTTAATTAAGTTCTATCCAAAGCGATTAAACATTGTCAAGAAGAGACAACAAGTCATGCATGCCATTATAATATTGGTTATACAGTCAATTACTTTGATGTATTATGGCACCCTCTGGCTCACATGTGAGATACAAAGTGACATTGTCTCATCAAATCCATTCTGAAAAGTAATTTTCATACTAGATAATTTCATGGGTCTGTGGTTTTTTATTGGCAAAATAGTCAATATACAGCAAAATTTCTATAGGGGACGTGTTCTTAAAATTATTCAACCCCAATGATGCAAATACACCCAAAAAATTCTTAATGACTTAATTAATGCAGTAGATTTCATTACAACTCTAAAATGCTTTCTTGTTCACCTGATCAACGTCTCGAAGAGTTGTCTTTCCTCATGGTATTGCTTGACTAATGGGAGAAGGTCCTTCTGTACGATTTGGGCATGACCCAGCTGTCGCCGTATGTCACAAGTTTCATCTTCACGCTTTAGGAACCGTATCAGGTCCTTCACAGTTTCTGGAAATCAATGAAAAGTTATTGGAAGATTTTGGATTAAGATTTTGAAAATTTCTGCATCTCAGTTCATATAACAACAAATTTAGCTTAACAAAGTTTGGGATCATCTATATGTACTAATATCACAGGGCTGGGGAAATGTACTCGTCCACTCGTCTAGACGAGTGGATTTGGCCATCGGACGAGTTGAATGTTGACATCACGCTTGTCCTTCGGACGAGTGACAAATTCTGACACTGACTATGACCTACACCTTATTAAATATATTGTTTCTTGATAAATTTATATAGGGTCTGACATTCGTAAGGGTTTCTTAAAAATACAACGAAGCAATGATAAGCTTACACTTTCTGCATCATTCTTGGAAATCCCCGACTTTTGTTTTCAATGTGCATGCGCGTGTACAGCATTGTAACATGAATAAATCCGAGGTCTATTGATATCGTAATCAAGAGTCTAGAGGTGTATTGAATAACAAGATGTCAAAGCGAAATTTGCTTCAGCTTTTTTGCGACGTTCGTTTCAAACAAATCTTACAAGAAGCTAATGGAGTTAAACATAATATACCTATAGCTACTACATTGGAAAGTAAGTTAAAATATTGATCCTTTAAAAAGATATCTTTTTTTACAACACTTGCACACAAAATTGTTTTAGAATTAAATGTTTTTGTCAGTCTTCTTTTAAAACTGTCTGTCAATCATGTTATCCCGAATCGGCATCAATACAATTCTGACAATCAAATGGATATATCTAAAACCGCTGTAGGCAAATACCATATATAAGTCACATATACTTATTTATCTGACAAATATTGAGGACAAATGAAAATGTCAATCGGACGAGTAGATTTTGATGAAGCACTGTGCACATGTCCGACGGACGAGTACATTTCAAAGTTTTTCCGCGACCCTGTATCATCTGACGCGCAACTCTTTACCATAACGCATTTTGTACAAATCAAAAGACAGTCTAAAATAAGTTTGGTGTTTAGTTACATGCATAAACTCCAACATCCTGGTGAAATCAATTTAAAATGAAACTTACATACGTGTACAACATACCATTTCAGAAACATGCAGAGTCGACCCATTATTAGTTACCTCTGACATCATATGCACAATAATGTTATTACATGTGTGTCTTACAATATTTATGAAATGGATATATGACTGACATGAGTTGACCAACCAGACCAATTGTGATAAACCATAATATTTACCTTAAAGAAGTCATTTCATAATTAATACTTACCAAGACAGTCTGGTTCCTTGACGTAGCGATTTCCCTCCAGGTATCCTAGAGCACTACATGTGGCCTGCAACTCCACATGCATCATGGTTACTGGGTTACTTATATGACATCAAGGTCAACCTACAACAATTAAACAACATCATATTTAAAAGCTTATAGGTCTGTAAGACTGATGATTTTAGTCAAAAAGATGAAGTTTAAATCTTGTAAAAGGTCATATCATGTATTGTTTGTATGACAAGTAGTGCATATAGATTTGTTTTTCTAGTTCTGTCTGCTTATTTCTCCAATTGAGGCACTCTACTAGGATTCTTGAAACGAAATCTACAGATAAACTCACAACATATAAAAGAACATGCATGCTTACAAAGCCATAGTCAGACCCAAACTGGAGTACTGCTCCTCCGTATGGGACCCTCACCAGACAAATCAAATCATGGAAATTGTAAAAACCCAACGAGGAGCAGCACGCTACACGACAAGCAGATACCACAACACAAGTTCAGTACAAGACATGATGAAAAACCTCAACTGGACCTCACTACAAACACGCAGAATAAGAACACGTTTAATATTATTTTATAAAATCATACACCGTCATGTGGCAATTGCAATAGACTATAGTCAAATTCTTCATCTGACAGACTACAGGACCAGACAATCACACCCATTCACATACAGCTGCCACCAAGGACATATTCAAACATTCATTTTTTCCACACACAAATGGAACATCCTACCGGTGGCTACAGTACAAAGCACTACACTAGAGGTCTTCAAGTCACATAACCTAAAAACAGAACTTGAAGACCTAAACCCCACTCACTAAAATTCTATCATATTTTTATCTTATAACTATACACTAAAAAAAAAAAAAAAAAAAAAAAAAATAACCTGCACCATCACAATCACTGTAAATGACTTCACTCTTTTTTTCACAATTACACCCCTGCCAATCCACACAACAACATCGATGGAATTGTGTCTACTATAAGAAGAAGAATCATGTCACCGATACATGTACACAATGATAATATATTTCTGTGTTAATTAGTGACACATTTAAAATGGAATGGTTTGACATTCAGATTTAGTTATATAATTAAACTTAATGTGGCACATGGTATTTGGTTCCAAATTTTTATATACATGTATATCCTGATGACGTTTTTTTAGAGTTATGTATTGGCATACATATATTCATGCAGCAGAGGCCCCATGTTTTTGAAATGTTTCATGTTTTGATAAGGATTTTAAATCATGTTAGCGGCATGTAAAGAGCTTTGATTACATTCCAAGATGTCGTTTTTGGAGTAGATGGTTGGGGAATTAACTCCTCCACCCAGCGAAAAAAAAAAGTAACAAAAACCTCTCAGGGAAATACAACAAAAGTAATCAAATATATTGAAAAATTGAAGAATCTGATGATGATGATGAATTCGATAATATATGCAAACAAGACTTGGTATTGCAGTTACAAAGGAAAGTCGTGTAAGCTTTTAATGGAAAATTGAAGAAAATAATATGAACAATCATTCATCGATCAATTTTGTGTGAATTTTCTTTTACTTAAACCTACTGAATCTAAAATTGGTTTTCTGAAAAGGAAAAACATCTCCGGAAAGAGGAAGAAAATTATTCATTCATCAAATATATGATTATTCTAGAAGATTTAAAAATAATCGTAAAATTTGATCAAAAGCAGGGCCCCCTGATTTCCTCGCTCCTGTTACATAGATAGATGATATGTCATGATTGTCTACTGTCAGTCCTGAATAATTGACAAAAAAAAAACCCAACGTATTCGGCCTCATGTTTCAACGGTATCCCAGCCCCCATGCTGCATGCTTAGTTGTACATGTAAACCATGTATTTTGTCTGATTAAATTCTTCTCTTGTACATACTGAAATAAAACATATTTATTGTATTCATATTTTAGTGCGAGTGTTTTGTTTTTCCATTGTACTCCAATGGCCAACACTACAAACACGCCGTCTACAATCACGACTCATCCTCCTATATAAAATCACACACCATCTCGTTGCCATCAACCCAGAACAATACCTAACACCTGTAGACACCCGCACTAGACACACACATCCCTATGCATACAGATACATCGCAGCCACAAAGGATACATTTAAGTACTCCTTTTTCCCACACACCATCACATACTGGAATCTCCTCCCTGTGGCAACAGTACAAAACACTACACTGGAGGGCTTCAAGGCAAACATAAACAACGTAGCCCTTGAAGCCCCCACTCACAAATAAACACCTCATTTTTATCATGTTTTTAACCTATCTACTTTTATCTATTCCAGCACCAGAAGAGAAAAAAATGCACTGTATATAATCCCTTCCCCCACGCCACTGAGCCGATCACTCACCTAAAATCGTCACTATTGACGGATGGTGATAAACCAAAGAAGAAGAAGAAGAAGAAGTAACGACCTGTTTTACAGCTGCAATATTTTACGATCACCTGATCATGCAAAAATTGCTGTTATCAGATGGCAAAAGGGACAATTAAGCGTTTTAACCGATCTTAAAACATACAGTTTTCTCTTTCAGCAGAAGTGATCATACGATAATTCTTATCATTAAATACTTACACCAACTTCAGCACACCAACCAGACTTCAATAACAGACGGATTTCGCGCCTTTCTAATGCAAAACATTCGTAGTCATTGAGACGCTTCCAGGTTGACTAATAACTGGTCCGATTGAGTGGTGATTTCCGGATTCAGAATAATCAGATACTATATTTTTTAAGTCTGGTAATATTTTTCACATATATATTTAAATTATTTACCGACTAAATAATATCAAAATATAGAAAAACAATTAAGTTTGTTTTCTGATCCCATATTTGTATTTAAATATGTACAGTGCAGCACGGGTAAAAGAAGTATTTTGTGGAATGGGGTCAAAACGGCACTAACTGGCATATACTGTAATGCAGGGGCGTAGGAAGGGGGGGGGGGCAACTCCCCCCTTCCCAGGGGGGGGGCAAACATGTCTTTTTGCCCCCCCCCCCCCCACCATTTTCGCCTACTGAAATTTTGTAAAAATGCTTATTTGAAAGAAAAAAGGATCCTCCTGCACATTTTTTCGTACTTCATTCTAGAAAATTTTCCGCTGCGCGGCGCATTTCCTAAAACGTTCAAGCACATAATGTCAAACCTTAAATAGTAAAAATTCAATACACACGAACTAGACTAAAAATGCCCATCATGGGATTCTATGTACTATTTAAAAAAAAATGTCTCTTAAAAGATCAATTTGTTTATATGTCTTAGCGAGACAATTAATTAATTTTTTATGTTACACAACAATGTGCCGATGGTGTGAAGCCGGTATATTCAGATCGAGTAGGGTTGCATAATGTTATGACGACACATTATCATTTCTAAATGCAGGTCTGTAGCTTTAAATCGAAAAATTACCATGTTAAGAACGCTTTATAATCATTAAAATACATCGTAAAACTCATCTCAGCCATTCTAAATCGTAATTTTTTTCCCGGGGGAGACCCCCCCCGGACCCCCCTAACACCAAATTCTCGCGCCTTTGGGCGCTCACAAATTCATCAAAATGCATCGTAAAAACTCATCTAAGCCATTTTTAAATCGTGATTTTTTTCCGGTGGACACCCCCCGGACCCCCCAAACACCAAAATCTCGCGCTTTCGGGCGCTCGAGCAAAATCATCAAGAAATATATATTGTAAAAGAATCTTAATCTCAGCCATTCTAAAATACAATGATTTTTTCCGGGGGTCACCCCAGACCCCTAAAACACCAAAATCTCGCGTGTCTTTGACGCTCAAACGCTAATTTGGCCAATTTGCGTATTCGTTTAATTTCCTTTTAGCGACCCCACTGTCTATAAGTGTGTACAAGGATTAAATATTTAATGATATATGAAAAATTGTACATACAAAGCCGCGATATATGGTTGGGATAGTTGAATTGGGGGCGGGTCCTCCTGAGGGGAGGCCGCCGCCGCGGCGGGCGGTTCTTGCTTTTGTTTGGGGGTGTGGGGGTTGGTGGGGTGGGGGGGGGTGGGGGGGGGGGGGGGGTTACAAAATATTGAGGACCTTTGCCCCCCCCCCCCCATTACGTTTCATCTTCCTACGCCACTGTAATGGCCCTAGGTTAAACCACGGGAATTCGAGAATTATAGTTACAGTTAATATATACATCATTTTAAGATGTTTTAGGAGTCTAGATCATAAATAGGTAAATTCATACACACCAAAATTATTATCTGAAATTATATATTATCTGATATCTTTGATATGATAAAAATAATATTGTTTCAGAAACATAATAGGCCTACATGTATATATACAATGTATGTATCAGAGTATAAATGTTTCTGATTGTTTGCAACATGTCATGTTAGAAAATGTATATAATCCCTTGTTGGTGTCTTTCTTACAACTTTTATCAACCAAACTGATTCTGTCTGATTTTTTAAAACTGTAAATGTGGAATCAGT